>NC_083586.1:11996666-12367500 GCF_027579695.1 Neoarius graeffei
CTGTACTGTCCCAAGTTGTGGAAACATTCATCAGGAAAATGCTTCCGACAAACATACACTGTCTTAGGTAGACTCGACGGCGTATTATTGGAGTAAATAAAATTAAGCCACTGCGTCTTCAGGGGCTCTCCCGTCGGCAGTAAAAACAGACTCCTTTCTGTGTTGTCACATCCATGTACAGCGCAATTTCCATGTTTCGCTCACTTAGCTGGTGCCATGTTGTTGTGTCCTCTATGGTCTCCTCACTACAAAATTGAAGTGACGTATCTATGGTGGCAACTTTTGAGCTGGGCAGGCAATCCATACAGTGGGTGGGAATCCGGGGGGGGGGGGCGTGGGGATCATCTCCCTTGCTGACGTAGTAAAGGGAAGAGCCTATCAATGCGCCATTTTGACGTGCCATTCTCAAATGTTGACAAAGGGTGGGCATAGCTTGGTTTACACATTATGACATTTCTAGCCACTGGGGTGACTTAAGAAGGTCAGAGGAACTCATTTTAACATTAAAAAACCTCAGAAAGTGAAAATTTCATGCCATGGGACCTTTAACAGGACTTGGCATTTTTTTGACATGATGGTGCCCTCCAGTTCCATGATGATCTTCTGCAGAACCTCAAATGTATATTTGAGTTCTTTAGGGTAATCCAGATTTAAAGCATAAATGAGCCCAAATAGCGTAGCTGCTGCTAAAGCCACATTGTCCAGTTCCAGCAATACCTGCTGCCCCTCCAGGATGATCCCAATGTCAGGATGGTCGGAGATGTGGCGCTTCACGACGAAAATCCCCACCGTTGTTTCTTCCACTGCTCTCTGAATCTGACTTTCATCTTCTTCCTGCAAAGTAAGATAAAATGATATAGTGAGAATGGGAGAATGAGAACAAATCTATTAAAAACATATCCATACATTGAACTTCCATAGAGCATTCCGTTTCTATAACTGATTGGATCAGCTTTACTCCCCCCAGAAGTGAGTGCACACCCTCTCATCTTTTAATGGGACATTATAGAAATTAAATGATGTGTGTATGCTCAGCTGTATTCAGAGGACATAAAACTATAAAAACAGAATAAATATCACCGTTGCTAACATGTGAAGTGTGTACTGCATATTGTGCCAAATGTCCACAATCTTTTCCCTGTGCATGGGCCATAGTGAAATAAAGAGAGAGATATTGGTGAATTTGAAAACCACATTAGCTACCCAACTTGTGGCGTTAGGCTGGGCCCATCATAACAAAAAAGATGCCCTTTGACATATAGCCTCACTGGACCTGTGACTCTCACGCGTGTTTCCAAGACAATGCAGGTCAACTGGACAGAAATGTGGGCATCTCCAGGGGTGAATTGAAAATCAATACTTGAGTAGTTCCGTCAACAAAATTCTACAGGGTCTTGGCTTTACAGGGATATCAGCCATTTGATGATGGGCTTAAGTTTGTAAACACAGGGGCCATTAAAGCGGATGCTGTGCAACTTTGCAGAAAGCCAAACATAACCCAAAATGTTAATTGACTACTTTTTTTAGAGTCAGTCTAAAAAATGGGACAATTTACACTTACCACAAGTTCTTGAATAAGATTGCTCAGGTCCTTATTGAGGTAAATGCACAGCGCTTTCAGCAGGCACTCCCGCCCAACATCAACATCGTCAGCATCAGCATAACCATCACCATCCTAAGTAAAGAGGGATGAGGGGACAACAACATTTTATCAGACAAACCATTTACTTCACTACACACATCACTGCAATTTTCATCCCACAATAGTGAGGCTATTCTTACCTGAGTAATTGGTGACAAAACTGTCTTTAGATGTGTGCCAATCTGGCCAGCTCTCTTCTTGAAAAGCTTCACAAGCTTGTCAGATAGTATGTCTAACTGCGAAAGAAACCTGGACTGTAAGGGTATCGTCGTAATCCGTTTGAATTCGGCATTGATCTGAAAACAATGAACAAAGAGGCATACTGGTATTATTGCTTGAATCCCCCTCAAACCCTAATTTCACCCCATTAATGAAATGCTCAAACACAAAGAATTGTTAGCCTCCTGTGGAATGAACAAGTCAGAAAACACTATCCAATAGTTTTGAGCATCCCATTCAAGATATTTGAATAATGCCATGCATGTTCCACATCTCTCCCCTGAAGGTGAGCCTTCAGGGAGGCTACAGAAACATGTTTTCAAATTTATCTGTGAAGATACTCAGTCGTCCAGGTACATAGTAATCTGTGGTTGGTAGAAGAGAGCAACTGGACTTGCTTGAAAAGTCTTGAAGACGTTTCGCCTCTCGTCCGAAAGGCATCATCAGTTCTGTCTGTCTAATAGGGAGTATCAAGTATTTATCCTCTCATGGATCATAATAGAATCCAAATCAGAATGCTGATGGCTGCATTGAAGGTGGCTGATAGATGTCATAGACACCCACCTCTGTTAACAGAGGTGGGTGTCTATGACATCTATCAGCCACCTTCAATGCAGCCATCAGCATTCTGATTTGGATTCTATTATGATCCATGAGAGGATAAATACTTGATACTCCCTATTAGACAGACAGAATTGATGATGCCTTTCGGACGAGAGGCGAAACGTCTTCAAGACTTTTCAAGCAAGTCCAGTTGCTCTCTTCTACCAACCACAGATGTTTTCAAATTCATCTTGCTCAAAGGTTTTTCCAGCATCTCCCAACCAACCTTAATTTTCACAGTTATTTGTACAGAAAATTGATACTAACAATGCACACAAATTGTACTAAACACAACCCATTTCCATGAACCACGTTTGCTTTAGCCAACTTCATTTCAGAATCAGTCAGTTTGCAAAATAATTAGTTTTCTTTTGTTTCAGACATGTAAAAGCTTTTTACCTTTACCTGACATGTTTCAACGGTGCAACAGAAGAACAACACATACGGCAAGCTTCGATCACATGTCAATATCCATCATGGGCCATACACAAAGGCTCACAACAAGTGAAAACAAAAGAAAAGATGCAGGAAAAAGGAAGAAAACAGACAACCCAAAAACAGGAAAGTAAAGCAGTAGTGACTCTACTGTATGTCAGAGGAGTTACAGAACAAATCCAAAGAGCCATGAAAAAACACAACATACAAACACCCGTGAAACCACATACCAAACTACAACAGCTACTAGTTCACCCTAAGGACAAAATCGACCAACACAGTAAATGTAATGTCATATATGAAATACCATGCCTGTCATGCAATAAAACCTACACTGGGGAGACAGGAAGGAGTTTTAGCATACGAAAAAAGAAACATAAAAAGGAATGTGAAAAAGAAACAGAACAGAGACAAACAAGAGCAATAAAAGAAAAAAAGCTATGCAAGAGAACCTGAAATCAGCAACAAAGGACCACTGCAGAAGGGAAAATCATATAATGGACTGGGACAATGCTCAGATCATACAGCAAGAGAACAACAGATACCACTGTTGGATTAAGGAGTCAATAGAAATCAGAAAGCGTAGCCCAAGAACAATAAACAGGGATGAGGGGGCATACATGCTCTCCCACACCTGGAGCGCCGTCCTGAGGGGGCAACACTGACAGCGGGAGGCGTGACCAACCTGTCAATATTGACAGGGAGGTCACGCCTCCGTAACATCAGCTGATTATAAAGGCACGTCACACACCAACATCCGGGTGACCCTCTGATGAAGACGGAAGTTACACCGTCGAAACATGTCAGGTAAAGGTAAAAAGCTTTTACATGTCTGAAACAAAAGAAAACTAATTATTTTGATTTAAGAAGAAGACATAATGAACGTAATATATTTACAGTCAGTTTGCAGTTATATTGCCTTACCTTGTGTATGTCAAAGAGGGCTGGCCATCTTTGCTGGACCTCATGGATCATGGGTGCGTTGCAAACGACTTCTTGTCTCCAGTAAGCAAAAGTCTTCTCCATTTTCATCCTTATCTCTCTGCTATTTTTCGTCTGAACGTTGAACGTAAGTTCCACTCGAAGTTTCTCAAGGGGCATATCATTTTCCCCTGTAGGGTAAGCCGGGCAGTAGTTGACTTCAGATCTCTTCGTTTTTTTAATGCCAAGAGCAGGACTTGTTTTGACTCCTGGTGTCCTCTGAACAGAGTTGATCATTACCTCTGGACATCCCAGTTTCCTCAAACGAGAACGGTACATTGCCAGTTTGTTCTTCAGGCTAATTTTCCACCCTGCATATCCAGTGAATGAGTTTTCCTCAGCTAGGCAAGGGTGCTTGGAAATGAGCGCTTTCCCAACCATGCTAAACTGCCTATCCGTGGCATAAACACCATACTTGACTATTTCTTGAGTTAGTCCATGGAGAATGTCTGATTTAAGTTTCGGGTCTGCGCCTGCACAAAGCAAAGTACGCTTCTCCCTGTACACTGCATTTGCCTTCTGGAGTTTCAATTCAGCATCGTAAGAAATCATCGGGCAGCGGAAGGTGGAAGGCCAAAGTGACCTTGACCCAGATGGCTCAGAATCTGGGGAAGAGATTACATCCGTGTCAGCACTGCTAAGCGATGAGGATGAGGGCCCCTCAAAATCAGAAATCGTGGAGGGAGCAGCAGTGGAGATGGGGCGAGTAGCATTCATACACGTGAAAGTATCTGGAACTATTCTAATTGTCCCTCTATCTTGTACTTCATTCATGGAAGTAAGGTTCATAAAGTCATTCCCAAACAGTGGGTCCATGAACTGTAGTCTGAAATTGGATGTTAAACCACACTGTCTCTTTACTTCACAAACCAGGTCCTCTATTGCTCCAGGAAGTCCACTTGGGAACGTCAATCTTTGGCACGTGTTGTCCGCCAGAACAATTTTCAGTATTGCTGGAGAACTCATGGTCAGTCTGCCAAGACAGTAAAAAATAGGAACAGTTAAATACGTAGAAAGACACCATCCTTGTTAATAAGGTTACAGTTAATAAGGAGACACTTGCAACACTTGTTGTTACTCAAACATTTTGGATTTTTTTCATACAATAACCTTACATCTATATTCTTCACAATTTGTATTTGAATGCAAGTTGGCAAATGTTGCAATTGCTCTCAGTACTGGAGACAGTTGCAACATTGGTTGGGGATGGTTGTAACACATTACAAATGCAGTGTAAATCCAGTTTTAATAAAATGATTGTTATTAATGCATTAAGATAAGGCCCCTGTTATATACAGTATTTGCTGTTAACAGAATGGCATTGACCAGTTCGTAATGTATTACTAAAGACTCTGTAATGTCGTAGTAGTGTAGTACTGTTTTAAAGTCTTTTTAATGATTAGTACAGCATTCTACCCATGGAATGGTGTGCAATATGTGGCTACGAATGTAGCTTAGTTTTATTTAAATATATCCTGAAGGGCTTATGCAATCTGTTTGCTTTTTGTCTGCAATAGGAATCCAACTAAGCATGTATAAGTAAGTATCACTATAACTTGTTTCTAGTGAAGAAAACCTGCATGTGGGAACCATCACATTGCTACTGCCCCAGGTCTCCCCAAGTTCTTAACAATCAATATTGCACATAAATTCAACTGCAATGTGAAGACTTGCAACAAAAAGATAGCCTGGCAAGCCAGACTAAATGTGAATATTTATTTAATTTGTTTTATTAGTCCCACTTGCTAGGCAAAAATATTTTTGGCCGCTAGGCGGGTGGGTCGAGTTTACTAGGCTAACAAAAAGATAAAGTAAAAGGCCATTTATATAACAAAACTTAAACTCAACTAACCTTTAAAGGGCTGATGACATGAACATGATTCTATGCAATTTCTTAAATAAACTATACAACATGGCAAACATGTTAGATTTCTGTTATAATTATGTGAAAAGAAGCTGTTGTTACGCGAATATCCAACTTTTAATTGCACAGCGCAAGAAAACTGGGTCCGTGGCTCGCGGCCATGTTGTGACGTCAGCGGAAGAACACGCTGCGGTTCACTGGCTGTCTACTCAATGGAAATGGCGCATGAAAACGCCAGTGAACTCTCTAGCTCTTCCTCTTCTGGGAGTCTAGAATTGTGTTGTGAGTGGGATAGATCGGAAGAATCAAGTGATGACGAACACGGGTGCATCCAACCGTACAGGTTTGAACCTGTTACTGTGCACCAATCTGAGAGCGACTCTGACCCCGAGATGGACAGCGGACAGGCAGACAGCCCAGCATTGAACACCACAAGGTTGGATAACAAGGATTGGTAGGTCAACCCGTATTTGTTCAAAATGTTATGGAATCAATATTTTAATATTGTTTATTGTTGTCTTGCATGTGTAAACACTGCTTATATCATGTAAGCCGTATGCTACACTGAATACATAGTTCCTAATGGAGCATGCAAACGGCTAACATAATAAGCTTACGACTACGCCTGATCCGTGATACATTTAGGATAATATTGGCAGGCACGTCTTCTAGTTTATGGCTTCTTAGTTTTATCCTTCAATGAAGCAAAATATTTGATAATCTACATCAGCGTAAGCAAATCACAATCTGTAGCCTACTTGTCTGGCTAAGTTAGCTTTCCTTCAGTGTTTGCTTTGAGAAACAAATTCTTTCAACTTGGCAATAAGAGACCACAATGCAAAGGCAAAATACTACAACTGCTACTACAAATCTGTCACATCAACAAACCAGCAAGTGAGGAGGAAGACTAGGCGATATGATGCCCATACCCATAGATCAGTTTTTTTTTTGTATTAGTACTAAGAAGATGTAAACAAACCATCCAACACCATCGAAGACAGTGCAAGCTTTCACAAGCAAATACATGACTGATATCACGCCGACTTTATGATTGCATTTATGATTATCATGAATGTGTACTCTATGATGTGTACTCTATGAGCGCTCTGGAGCGAGTCACTTCCAAGATGGCCACGCAGACCGCATGGTTACTATTTTTTAGCATCAACTCGGAGCACTCTATAGCTCTACGTACCTTTTATCTTATGTCGTTTCACAACACATGTTCTGACAGGAGGACTGTCTTTGGAGGAGTTGCCTTGTCCCAGGCGACTGCTGGATCCGGCATAGCTACTAGTAGACCCCCTCCGGAATACTGTAGGCACTGCTGATGGTAGCAGCACACGTTTGTGCTGAACTGAACACCCAAGAGATTCCTTTAAGCTGGGAAGGGTGTCAAAACAATCCAAATCGAAGTGTTCAGAGCACAGGACGGATGTTGGTGAGGGCTCCCACTTGTCACGAGTGTGCCTGACTTGCTTCACCCACTTCGCATGCAGCTCGGGATCTCTGGGAAACTTGAATAAACTTACCCCATCCTTGTGGGTTTTGGAGCAAAAGCCGGCAACACAATCTCATCTCATCTCATTATCTCTAGCCGCTTTATCCTTCTACAGGGTCGCAGGCAAGCTGGAGCCTATCCCAGCTGACTACGGGCGAAAGGCGGGGTACACCCTGGACAAGTCGCCAGGTCATCACAGGGCTGACACATAGACACAGACAACCATTCACACTCACATTCACACCTACGGTCAATTTAGAGTCACCAGTTAACCTAACCTGCATGTCTTTGGACTGTGGGGGAAACCAGAGCACCCGGAGGAAACCCATGCGGACATGGGGAGAACATGCAAACTCCACACAGAAAGGCCCTCGCCGGCACCGGGGCTCGAACCCAGGACCTTCTTGCTGTGAGGCGACAGCGCTAACCACTACACCACCGTGCCGCCCGGCAACACAATGCGAAGGCATAATAACTATAATGTATAATACTAATAATGATAAACTGAACACCTCTCGCATCAACAACAAACTGGTAAGTTAGGAGGAAGATTCTTTCGCTGACATCATATAGCCCCTCCTCCTCTTTCGTCTCCTGGGTGCTGCAGCCCCGTCAAATTTGCCCAAATAGCTGCGTTTTTTATCATAACTTGTAAAATAGGCGCCTTTGTGAATTAATATATGGATCATCGATAATTACTTTTTATGTTGTAAAACATCGCCAAAGATGTCAAAAACGTGTCATCAGCCCTTTAATGAGGATATGTCTTTTTAACGCAACCATGCTACTTGATCCAACAAAGTAATCAGCCAATGGATAAGGGTCACAGAGGTCAGTGATAGTCACAAGCTTTAATTCTCTTGCTGGTGACACACTCAGCTCAAAGGCTCTGTAGTGCTCATTATACCACCCACAAAGTAATTTGAGAAAGAGGAGCAGCTGTTCATTTTCAACACACATCTGAATGATTTCAGCAAACTCTGTCAATCCACTTACTGATCCATAAGTTACTATTATCCCTTTTTCATAGAGTATGCCACTGCTGTATGCCTTCTTGGCAAGGCACACCACAGATGCACTGGGAAATTTTGCCCTAAAAGCCTGTGCCACGTCCTCCTTCAGGACACTGACTGGTACAGTGGACACATGGGGTACATCAAGGGTAGATTTACTATATGAGGGGGAATTCATGTGAAAGCCAAGCATATATTGGTGTTTCGAGGCCAAAGTCAGTGGTACATTCTTAAAGCAATTTGTGTGCTTCACAACCCGCTTGAAAAAGCCATGTTTCGCTTCAAATCGAAGTGTCCAGAGTACAACTAGAGGGCCGAAATTCCTCATCAAGACAGGATAATGCTCTACTAAATGGTGCTTTGGAAGGAGTTGAACATCAGGGAACAATGCCTTATATCTGGTCCTGTGCTCAATTATTTTGCTGTGAAGGTACAAAATTGATTCATCGTTGTGTACTGGGCCAAAAACAAGCTCAACAATGTCTTTGAGATCCATTAATACCAGCCATGCCGGCTCATCATCTGGAACAAAGGAGCCAATCAAAAATGGCAGGAGCCGTAAAAGGCACCTATTTTCGTGAGCATTTCCACCAATACTTTTCCGACTAGAGATGTTCTGTGGCAGCACATGGGGTTTGTTTGTTTTATCTGACCACTTATAAGGGAAAGCCAAGATGGCTTGATTCAAATCATGCAGTGTAAAAAGCTTCTTTGATATCATTGACCCCAAGCAGTATGCAAGCTTGACGGGAACAATCCCTTCAAGAAGATCATGTGCAACATCTGGAGGATATCCAGAGACGACATGAAAATGAGACAGGGTTTTTGTCAAAACACACTCTCTTTTCACTCCACAGCAATGCACATTAGTCTCAAGAGCAGCTTTAATGTGAGAAGTATAACACTCTTTCGTTCTGAGGCTTAAAGCACCAGATGTCAAAGGGCTGGATTGTGTTTCACCACGTTTTGCAGTGCAAAACTGACAGAAATATTCACCAGAAAAATTCTCAACGAAGCCTGCGATACTGTGTGCACCTAAATTATCTGCCACGACACAATGTAGTGTGCCTTTAAGACACTTGCCTAACAAAGGTACATACATGCCAAAGTCTTCCAGTACTTTCACATCTCGCAGGAGAGGTTCTAACACTTTGTCAAAACCATATGTTTTTACATCAACACTCTTGCAAAGTACTGTAAGAAATATTGATGATAATGATGAGTAGGAACCAGGTGGTAGGTTGCCTAAAACCCAATAAATTCCACAAAGCTTCTGTTTGTTTCGAGAAGTCCCCAACGGATTGCATGTTTCAAAGTCGTCAACAAACAGGCACAATGATAATCTCAATTTGTCAGAATTTAAAAAAGCATTACTCCTGAAATATACACCATCTTCAGGGGACCTTAATTCAAACAAAGGCTTGAGCTGAGTTTCCTGCTGACCTCTATGGTTGTCAATGACTTTATCAAGTATCACTTGGCAGTTCAGTGTGTTCTGCAAAGACTTAAGAAGGGGGACATACTGAAAAGTGTGTTTTTTCTTGTGGTCTAGTGTATAAGTAACTGGTTCCACAATGCTGAATTCTTTCTTATAGTAGGTTTTACGTTGATATGGGGTACTGAGTGTGCCACCCTTTTCAGTGGCTTTATGAACAGGGTTAGATATCGCTGCTGTGACTATTTCAGTTACCACCGAGTCATCAACCTGTAGGTTGTGACGTTCAAATATTGTATTTAATAAGTCCCGAAAGAGTGAAGCTGATGCAGTGGTTAGTAAGAAGTGGAGGTCCTGTAAAAAATCAACTGCTGTACCAGGCACATGCACCAAATGTTCCAATTTCAATAAAGCTGCAGCAAGCTGCTTCTGAAGTGTATTTGGAACTTGACTGTGAGGGATTGTTTGCTCTACAGGTGGAACAATCTCTTCCACACCCTCTGCCACACCCAAATCAGATGATGTTGAGGGTACAGTAGTTCTCTTCACAATTTCAGGTCTAAAATCAGCTATGCTATGTGGATTATGGTGGCGACTCTTGTGTGACTTACCGTAAATGTGCCATAAACACTTGTTTGAAAATTACAGTCTGTGAACATGCAAGACACAACTTCATTTTTCTTCAGGTGTGTGTTGATGTGAATGAAATACTCCCTTTTGTTGGGCAAATTGCATATATGACAAGAGAAGGTAGTTAACTCATCTAAAGTCTGAACAACTTGTGTGCCGTGCACTCTACTTTGATGGACAATCAGAGTGTTCCATGTTTTAAAAGTACAGGGATAATCTGTATATGTGCAGGGGTAGTTTGTGGTGCAGCCAAAGTGGGGATGATGGAGTTTGTAATGGGCAAGAAGCTCAGACCTACTTTGAACAGCTGACGGACATGCCTTGCACTGCCACATTTACTGTGAGAAAGAGAAAGAGAAGGGTGTAGTGCACTCATGAATGTATGCATAATTCACCTTCATAACTGTGTTTGTTACAGCATCGCCATGCAGGTTTTGCTCAGCTGTTTGTTACAGCATTGTCATGCAGGTTTTGCTCAGCTCTTTGTTAAGCACTTGTTTATAGATTCACCGTCTTGATTGTTGTGCTTCCGATAATAGTTGCGGTCCCTTTAAGGAACCAGGTGATGTTTTGACATGCTGCTTGTCTGTTCATGCACAGCGCCATGTTTGAGATATACTTGTAGTGTTAATAAAAACGACTCACGGCTCTGAGTCTGAAATGTGAGAAGTTGTCAGTTTTCTCATTACAAACGCAACTTCAACAAGGGGATTAATATTTGGTCCAATACAGTAAATGAACACAGACACACACAATATACACACAACAATATAAACACACATTTCAAAATGTATTTAAGCATAATCATTAATTAAATTTACCATTCCTAATTCTGTTCAATACAGCATTACTGATAGAGCATTACTGTGCTGTAATAGTGCTGTAATAAGCTGAGCTTTTAACCTAAGTGTGGTCTAAATCTCTAACCAACTAGCATCAAAATCCTTCAGACTTGGCCATTCACAATTCTTTTCAGTGGACACATGTGCCATTTTCATGCCTGCTTTAGCGATTTCGTTTTTATTCTTCTTTTAATGCTGTCACCGTTTTGTCCATAAATTATGTTCACCCTGTGCTAATTAAAGACAGTACAAGGACTAACTACATTACATCCCACAGGAAATGCAAAACGTGGGCTTGCCTTTTGTGCCGAGGATTAGCATAGTTAACCCTGCTAACATGTTCACTAGCCTTCACTAAATTCACAATGCCCTCACTTACAATACAATCTGCGCACTCGTGGTATTTTCCATGCCACAATGACATTGAAAAAGCTAGTTTTCCTGACAAGGTACTGCAAGCATTTAACAGTCTTCGTACACAAACACAAAGTTGTGTAGAGCAACCTGTGCAGTTTAAGGGTTTACACTTATGTGTTTCACAAAATAAAACGAAGTTTTCAAAGGGTTTTCAATACATTACTCTTGGTAGACAGACATGCCTCCTTGGCGCCAACAACAGCTAGCTAGCTTAGAGACATGTAGGCTACACTTTCCACGCTCTAAAGTAGCATAACAGTTTCCAGAGGATAAAATTAATTCGCTATAAAACATGTCAACAGGGGCGGCACGGTGGTGTAGTGGTTAGCGCTGTCGCCTCACAGCAAGAAGGTCCTGGGTTCGAGCCCCGGGGCCGGCGAGGGCCTTTCTGTGTGGAGTTTGCATGTTCTCCCCGTGTCTGCGTGGGTTTCCTCCGGGTGCTCCGGTTTCCCCCACAGTCCAAAGACATGCAGGTTAGGTTAACTGGTGACTCTAAATTGACCGTAGGTGTGAATGTGAGTGTGAATGGTTGTCTGTGTCTATGTGTCAGCCCTGTGATGACCTGGCGACTTGTCCGGGGTGTGCCCCGCCTTTCGCCCGTAGTCGGCTGGGATGGGCTCCAGCTTGCCTGCAACCCTGTAGAAGGATAAAGTGGCTAGAGATAATGAGATGAGATGAGACATGTCAACAGGGTAAAATACACACCATTCTCATATGACGATGACATCACACCAAAGGCCACAATCCCGAGAGATATCCTTGTGCTATGTTATTAGATAGGGCAACTATCTGCTTGTAAAAAACACATGCTTGATAAAATATTCGGATAAGCTACTCAAGATTAAGAATCAAGTGCTTTTACCTTACATTGTGGAGCAAATCTTCACATGCCACGCTGCAATGTCTTCAGAGCCAGTGATATGAAAAATGCCAATTCCGTTAACTTCGTCTCAGCTACATGTGCCAGGGCGTGGCACCTGCATGTTCAGTAGGCGGAGCTGAGTAAACATAACTTTTTCCTTCACCCCCAACATGACAAAAACTTATGGATTTGACATGCTCAAAGAATAAGTTAGGTCCACATGATTTTTTTTATGTCCAGAGGGAACACAAATAAATCATGTAAGGTTCATACATTAAATATATGCAAATTCTATAACCCCAATAATGCCTTTTTTTCAGTGCATGTTGAATTAAGCAATTGTTCATTCTAGAATGTTTTGCATGTTAATATAATACATTTTATCACGTTATTCTGAATTGGCTATTGTTACAGCACAGGCTCTACAGTTGCAATGTGTATTTTCTTTTTTTTAATCCTATGTTGTGGTAGACTGGCCAAGGCCACATTTGTACCATCTCAAGTGTTGTGCTCGTTTGCATCTGCAACCTGTATCAATCTTTAACCTGATTTGACTCCAGTCATTTTGAATAATGTATTGTATGCTCTGAAAGCTGTGTTGTTCATGATGTATCACTTCTTATCATATGTTTTGATTCTTCCTGAATTGACCATTCATCCTGGAAAATCTGGCTTGGTTGATACAAAATATGAGAAGCGTGAGATGTACTGCGCAATAGAAAATGTTGAAGAGGTATGACATGGCATGTTAACCAATGAAATTATTTGTATACACTGTGGATTGCTTTTTTTTTTTTTTTGAGACTGTATAAATAAGAACTTTGTGATTTTGAGTTGGTTCACTCTGCAGACCAAACTCGGCTTTTATTCAATGATTTAATAAAAGTCTAAACTTTTCTGTAACCTCTTGGACTTCGAATCATTTTTGCTGGGAGAGTTTAACTTTGTCATCTTTTCTTTCCATGACAAAGAAAAGATGTGAGGCTAGAGAGGAAGAAAGGAGGAAAGAAGAAAAACAAAAGTGAGAGCATGGTTGGATAAAGAATGAGGAAAGAAGAAAGGAGGGAAGTCAGAAAAAAGGACAGGAAAAGAGAGAAAAAAAGAAAGTTTGATTAAAACAATTCGGCAAAGTGGAGAGATGATGAATGAATGTGAAATCATCTTGCTTTGTCTCCATGCAGCATTTTTTCCCAATAAAATCTGTTCATAATTCACTTTCACATTTCCGAGAGTGAAGTGCACTAATTAGGCTCTCTTCAGAGGCGCCATGTCGGACATTCTGCCTTTGGACATTAATTATTGAAAGTGCAGGTGATGCAATGTTCTGGCAGAGAGGTGCGGAGAGGTGTGGAAACAGTAGCCATGAATCAGTGCTTCAGCTTTTCTGTGTGTGTGTGTGTGTGTGTGTGTGTGTGTAGGGTGTAAGGTGAAGTGCATGCTTTTCTAGATCTGAGATGAAAGTGTGGACAAGTGTGCAGAATTTCTGTGGAGAAGAATTGTTCCGTCCCCAACCACATGCAGGAGTGTACTTAACTGAGGTACCCTAAGGAGGGAAGGGAATGTTGTGCACACTGTGCAGTTTGAGTTTGGGTTAAGGTTAGAGTTAGAGGTTAGAACATAAAACCATATAGTTTATGATCACACACACACACTACCAGTCAAAAGTTTGGACACACCTACTAATTCAATGTTTTTTCTTTATTTTTATTAATTAAAAGTCACTTCATGTCTTCAAGTAATGATGGATGTCATTTTCTTTACTTAGTTCAGTGGTTCTTAACATACAACCCCAGTTCCAAAAAAAAGCTGGGATGCTTTGTAAACTGTAAATAAAAACAGAACGTGATAACTTGCAAATCATGGAAACCCTATATTTAATTGAAAATAGTACAAAGATAACATATCAAATGTTGAAACTGAGAAATTATATATGTGTGTGTGTGTGTGTGTGTGTGTGTGTGTGTGTTCATTTTAAATTTGATGCCAGCAACACATTTCAAATAAGCTGGGACAGGGGCATGTTTACCACTGTGTTGCATCACCTCTACTTTTAACAATACTCTGTAAATGTTTGGGAACTGAGGAGACCAATTGCTGTAGTTTTGAAAAAGAAATATTGTCCCATTCTTGCCTGATATACTGTACAATTTCAGTTGCTCAACTGTTAGGGTTTCCTTTGTCATATTTTGCGCTTCATAATGTGCCAAATGTTTTAAATGGGAGACAGGTCTGGACTGCAGGCAGGCCAATTTAACACCTAGACTCTTTTACTACAGAGCCATACAGTTTTAATATGTGCACAAGATGTACAAGCTATCCATGTCATGTGCACTAATGCACCTTCATACCATCACAGATGCTGGCTTTTGAACTGCACACTGATAACAAGCTGGATGGTCTCTCTCCTCTTTAGCCTGGAGGACATGGTGTCCATGATTTCCAAAAAGAATTTCAAATTTTGATTCTTCAGACCTCGAGACAATTTTCCACTTTGCCTTAGTCCATCATAAAAGAGCTCAGGCCCAGAGAAGGTGCCTGTGTTTCTGCATATTGTTTATAAATGGTTTTAACTTGCATTTGTAGATGCAGTAATTCATTGTTTTCACAGATGATGGTTTTCTGAAGTGTTCCTGAGTCCATACCATGAGTACCACTACAGACATGCGTCTTCTTTTAATGCAATGTCGCCTGAGGGCCTGAAGATCACAGGCATCCAATATCAGTTTTCAGCCTTGTCTCTTGCAGACAGAGATTTCTCCAGATTCTCTGAATATTTTAATGATGATATGTACTGTAGATGATGTGATCCCCAAATTCTTTGCAATTTTACATTGAGGAACGTTATTACTTGCGAAAATCAGAGATTTTTGCAAGTATGTTGATCTGTCCATTTGTCCGTTTGTTTGTTGGTGCTCTAGTGTCATCATTTCTTGACCAATCTTCACCAAAGTGCACAGGACAACTCACTAAGGTCACACAAATACATCATTTTTTGGTGGGTCAAGGTCAAAGTCACCAAGGTCAAATCTTGTAAAAGCACCTAATTGGCCATAACTTCCTTTTCTTTGTGATTTTCACAAGTATCGTGCTCTGCATGACTTTTCATTCTTAAACTGTTGCACTGTTTGCCCATGCAGTCTTTCACAGAGTGGTGAACCTCTCCCCTTTCTGAGAGACTATGCCTCTCTGGGATGCTCTTTTAATACCCAATCATCTTATTGACCTTTTGCCTATTAATCAAATTAGGGTTTTTTTAGCATTACACAACTTTTTCAGTCTTTTGTTGCCCCGTCCCAACTTTTCTGAAACATGTTGCTGACATCAAATTCAAAATGAGCATATATTTTTCAAAAAACAATACAATTTCTCAGTTTCAACATTTAATATGTTGTCTTCGTACTATTTTCAATGAAATATAAGGTTTCCATGGTTTGCAAATCTTCACATTCTGTTATTATTTATGTTTTACACAGTGTCCCAACTTTTTTTTTGGAATTGGGGTTGTAATATGGATGACTACAGCTGTGGAATAGGGCTATTTACTGTATTTTTGTTATTTACTTTGATCTGAAACATATAAAGAAGGCAAGAAACTCATTCACTAATTAACTTTTGATGAAGCACACCTGTTAATTGAAAACTATTCCAGGTGACTACCTCATGAAGCTGGTTAAGATAATAGCAATAGTGTGCAAAGTGTCAAGGTAAACAGTGGCTACTTTCAAGTATCTAAAATGTCAAACATTTTTTACATTTTTAACACTTTTGTTTACCACATAATTCCATATTATTTACCAATTTGTTATATGGGACACACTTCTGAGTCATTTGGGGAAGTGGATGAGGAAACATTTCTTCTTGTCTCCTGAATGATGCAGCTCATTATAACGGCAGGATGAAAGTTTAATTCACATTAGTGTAGGTGCCTGCCACTGTCCTGTCGTATAATTATGCTAAAACTCTAATGCTGTTTCTCAGAGTGGTGTGTGTGTGTGTGTGTGTTTGAAGACTGCAAGTTCAAGCTGCAAAACCCAAATATCATATTTAGTAAACTTCCACATATATCTCATTTATCCGTGTTTCTGGTGACTAACTGCTTTGTGAGCATGAATACAAGCTATTATTATTATTATTATCTCATCTCATTATCTGTAGCCACTTTATCCTGTTCTACAGGGTCGCAGGCAAGCTGGAGCCTATCCCAGCTGACTACAGGCGAAAGGCGGGGTACACCCTGGACAAGTCGCCAGGTCATCACAAGGCTGACACATAGACACAGACAACCATTCACACTCACATTCACACCTACGGTCAATTTAGAGTCACCAGTTAACCTAACCTGCATGTCTTTGGACTGTGGGGGAAACCAGAGCACCCGGAGGAAACCCACGCGGACACGGGGAGAACATGCAAACTCCACACAGAAAGGCCCTCGCCGGCCACGGGGCTCGAACCCGGACCTTCTTACTGTGAGGCGACAGTGCTAACCACTACACCACCGTGCCGTATTATTATTTTTATTGGTAGTAGTAGTAGTAAATATTTATTATAATGCTAGTTTTTGTTTTAGCCTGCTTACAATAATGCTTGTTTATATTTCAGCCTGTTTATTATAATGCTAGTTTGTATTTTAGCCTGTTTACTATAACACTAGTTTGTATGTTAGCCTGTTTACTATACTGCTAATTTGTATATTAGCCTGTTTACTATAATGCTAGTTTGTATTTTAGCCTGTTTATTATAATGCTAGTTTGAATTTTAGCCTGTGTACTATAATGCTAGTTTGTATGTTAGACTGTTTATGATAACATTAGTTTATATTTTAGCTTGTTTATGATAATGCTAGTTTGTATGTTAGCCTGATTACAATAACACTAGTTTGTGTTCCATAAGATGACCAGATGTCCCCGCTTTCCGGGGACAATCCCCGTTTTTGGTGGCCTGTCCCCAGCTGGAGCTGTCCCCATAAATGTTCCCGTTTTTAACCATGACCGACGGATGTTGTGGAAACTCTAAAAACTTAAACTCTCCAAGCAAAAATGATTCAAAATCCAAGAGGTTGCAGAAAAGGTTAGACTTTTATTAAATCAATGAATAAAAGCCGAGTTTGGTCTGCAGAGTGAATCAACTCAAAATCACAAAGTTTTCATTTTATACAGTCTCAAAAAAAAAATAGTGTATATAAATAATTTCATTGGTTAACATGCTATCATCATACCACTTCAACATTTTCTATTGGGCAGTACATCTCATGCTTCTCATATTTTGTATCAACCAAGCCAAATTTTCCAGTATGAATGGTCAATTCAGGAAGAATCAAAACATATGATAAGAAGTGATATGTCATGAACAACACAGCATTCAGAGCGTACAATACATGGTTTAAAATGACTGGAGTCAAATCAGGTTAAAGATTGATACAGGTTGCAGATGCAAACAAGCACAACACTCAAGAGGGTACAAATGTGGCCTTGGCCAGTCTACCACACCATAGGATAAAAAAAAAGAAAATGCACATTGCAGCTTGTAACAATACCCAATTCAGAATAACTTGAAAAAATGTATTGCATTAGCATGCAAAACATTCTAGAATGAACAATTGCTTAATTCAGTATGGTCTTAGCTAACTCATTACAACATATGATAACACTGCAGGTGCTGGAGTTAGAATAATACACTTTTTGGATAGGCCTGTGATTTAACAGAAAACAACCTTCAGTATAAACAATCTTGATGTCTTTGCTGTATTTTACTGTAATTATGATAATTCATAAATCAATTTATTATTACTTTTAATAGAATTAACTTCATTTATTATTTACTGAAAATCAACATACTTGGCTTTGAATTAATATATAATCAGCATAAAATGAAATCAGTGTATGTGTGATTTCATCAATATGTGTGTGGTTATCTGAATCAAAATACATTTGTGACTACACTAAGGTGTGTGTGTGTGTGTGTGTGTGTGTGTACACATATGAATCAAAATACAATCATCATAAACCAAATTATTGTTTATATGATAGCATCAATGCATGTGTGCATGGTTACGTATGGTTGCAGTAAGGGTATAAAATCATTATGCAGACCCGAACACCCCCCCCCCCCCCCCCCCCCCCACACACACACACAGACCGAAACATCTACCATCTATGCCTCATATTGTTTTGTGGCTCACTTTAAGACAGGCTCAGGCCAATAGCAGAGATGTTCTAGAACAGTGTTTCTCAACCACTGGGCCGTGGGCCATTAGTGGGACGTAATTTTATTTTATTTTATTTTTTTCAAGTTGAAGCTAATTTTTATTTGTGGTAGGGTACAGTTGCTGGGTTGCATCCAATGTCACATCTGCCTTATTAAGCTATGGTCACAGTACAGCTCCCAGTGCTTTGCAATGGGTCATTGATGAAAATGAGGGATTTTGGCGGTGATGCATGGTGATATACAAGTGAGTTAAAAGTTGTGGTCACACAGCACATGAACACTTGACTGTCATGCCTTCATGCACTTGAGTGTGGTGCAGCTCGTGTGGCCACGCTTGCTCATGGAGAGCGTTGTACGCACGCTTGGGACTCGGTCATTAAGGGAAACACCTGAAACTGATTTGAGTGCAACCAGCACATGCAGATATGGATGCTGTTTTCATGGAGGCTTTGCAAAGTATCATTATCACGTTTGTTTCTATCCATTTTTATAATGCTGTTTAAGTACCCTGCTTTATGATTCTGCTTTCTGTTTTGCTTTTGTTTTTGTAAATATCACGCCTGCTAATAAACACTCTTCCTGCACTTAAGCCTCACTCACAACCCGCTGTAAGTGTTTTGGACACGCGCCGCAGGGTTTGGTGGCTTGCAGCCGTGCCGCAGGGTCGCGGTGAACCCAGGGGAAAGTTGGGGGAGGAGTACGGGCAAAGTACTTGTCAAGTACAGGTTGCACACCTGACTTCCTCAAGGCATGGGAAAAATTGCACCATTAGCCCGTGGAAAGCGTATATCTGACGCACGTGATCAGTGTGTGTTCAGTGAGTGTGGAGTGTGTGAGACATGCATTTTACCAGTTTCCTGCACTACGAGCACTTGTGAAGCGTGTGTGACGCACGTGATTAGCACGTTACAATCACTCATAACTTGCATGTGATGCAAGCCAGGAGTGGGTATAAAACCAGCATGTCTGCAGCATGCTGCATCTGTCTTTCGACTGAAGAACATTGGATATTTTGTGGGAAAATTTAAAAAATTTACAGTTTAAAGTTTAGAAAATGGGACCCAAGAAGAAGCAAGCAAAAGTGAAGTAACCCAGCCTAAAACAGCAGAGGGGGAGGAGGAGGAAGAATTTGATGATGATCGTAGCAGCACTGGTGAGCCCTGCATGGACAGGGAGAAGTATGCCTTCAAGCCGGCAGAAGGCACAGCACCCCACCAGAAGTATTTTCACAGGTAAATACACATGCTTTAAACATTCATTTCAGTATCTATATGCTTATGTAATTAATATTATATATGCTGATTTTCATGTATGTTTCAGCTAACAACACCCAGAAGTGAGGACATTGCAATTCCATCATTGCTGTCAGGCCATTGTGCCATGCTCAGTGATAAGGACAAGGACATCCCAACACCCTGACACCCCGTCCGACCACTCAGCAGGAGTAGGAGTAGGACAGTAGCTCGGAGTCAAAGTGTGTTTCAGTGCTCAAACTGTTGGGCTATTTAGTTGGGATTTTTACAGTGTAATAAAATGCGTTATTCCCTTATACTCATGTTTTATTATTTGATGTTTGCTTGGTAAATTAACATATACTCAAATAAAAACATCAAATTAGGTGGTCTTCTTCCCTTCTACAATGCTACATGATCACTTCCTTGGTTCCTCCCCAATATATATACCCAGAGTCTTGCCCCTCGTGTCGCGTGCAGGTTGCATGCGCTGCATGCATGCCAAACATAGGGGTAGAAAGTGAGATGTACTTCTGTCTTGCGGGCCACACAAATAGCATGCGTGGAATACTTGTGTAGTACTTCTGAGTCACGTCACTAGTACAATGATCGTGCATCACTCATGAGTCTTACTGTCATCACAAACAGCCCTGACTAGCCGCGCTGCTGACTTGGTTCAGGCGTACAAAAGGAGTACGGGTCCCGTACGTAGTGTATGCATTCTTGATTTGTCGCAAGACCCAGAGAATTTGCATGCGCAGGATCAAAAGTCTCCATGGGCAGTCTGTGACCTTCTATGGCACTCAACACACACAAGTGTTGCGCAAGTCTCAAGCACAGTTTTGCCAATTTTTTTTTTACCATAGACTGCCTGTAGCAGCCCATACGGCAGGTTGTGAGTGTGGCTTTAGATCCATTTACTGCCGTCTATCTTGTAGTGTCCTGATACCCAGATCTTTAACCCAGCCACATATAAAAAGTTGTAGCCTCTATGCTCTTCCAGATTTTCATCTGTTTGTCTGTGTAGAACAATGTCTGCAGCACCAGGTAGTTTAAGGTGCCGAGGAACTCAATGGATGGATAATTTTACAACTCGTAGGAAAAATTTGTCATTGTTAGCGTGTAAGGCTCTATCCCATTGAGTGATTTCTATATCCACTTCTTTTGAGTGTACTTCTTGGTTTTAATAACTTGCTTGCTGTACACAAACATGAAAATAAGTTTTTGTGTTAACCGAACAGACTCCACTTTTGGATCATTGATCCCGTTTGAGTGAGAATGCCCTGCATGCATGGTTTTATGATGGCTTCTGGCACATCCATATAGTTTTAAATACAATACCTACAATTTAAAAAGATGTTTTTATTGCATTTATTTAATTTCTGGGCTCCTATCTGTAACAGGGAGTGATGTTGCATCCCATTAATACACTTTACAACAGATTATTAGAGTCTAATAGAATAGATGAGCCAAAATAATTGGGGATCTCTTTTAATGGGCCCTGACTCATTACAAGTATGAATAGGTGGGCCTTAAAGTAGAAAAGGTTGAGAACCCCATTTTAGAACAGCTCTGGCGATAGCCTTTCCAGTATTTTGATTGGTGGAGCTGAGGAACAACTTTTTAGCGGACTGCTAGAATCTTTGCCTGAACTAAAGTAATTCGTTCAGCTTTGACAGATTGTTTCATCCACCCCTGGACAAGTGAACCATAGTCTTTTCTTGTAGGCCTAGGTGACATTGTTTGTCATCTATGTTATTTAGCCTTTAAATGTGTAAGCTACATTTTGTGATCTTGTATATGACATAACATTGCTTGTCACAGTGTATTGAGATATTGTGGTTGACCGAACAAACCGTAGCCAACTGCAGCCAATGCTAGCAGGAAAAAGCTCAGTGCAGCGCCAATCAGTCAGCTGAAGTTGTTGCTAGATGTAGCATTGCTGTAACAGAAATCCAGCTGAGACAAAATTGCAACAGTTCAATGGCATAAGCTAACTTACACAATTGGTATGTTATCCCACAGAGTTATGTAAAGCTATGTAAAGCTGTAGGCTTATGGTAATGTTACCAAAGTGTCAGTAATTTGTGTAGTGGACTACACATTTTGTCTAAGGCTACTCATTTAGGCTAGGTCATCAATTCATTTATGGCTACAATTTAGGCTATGGGAGCTCGAGAATCATTTATATCCTCAATGGATTTAAAAAGGATACCAGGGAGGTTATCAGGATCAGGTAATTGTAATCTTACATTTTTTTGAATGTATATCAATTCCGTCAGTGGGACATAATATTCAGATGGTATAGGCTATATTTGGCATTGTCCATGGTACCGTTTTGGCAGTAGTTTTTTTCTGCCAGTGGGTTAAAATTCAATTTTTTGTGACGTAACCACTACACCTCAATTCGCCATAATGTTAGAAATGTTTGTCAATGATGGCTATGATCTCTGGCATTACCTCCTCAAATGTTCATTAAGTTCTTACCTGAAAGCCATGTAATTCATTAAATATCTCTTGCCTATTCCAAAAAATATCATTGTGCCTGAAAAGTTAATATTGTAATCAATGTTTTGAGATAACTTTGAATAAACAAAATTCAGGCAAGCAATAGGAAGAAGTATTTTATCTAATAGTGTACTATTTATTGTAAAAAACTGGACAGGGAGGACAAGAGAATGAGAGATTAAGGGAATAAAAAGAGTGAAGGAACAAAAGAGAACAAAAACAAGTGGCATGTATGGTAATTAATTTAATCTATTTACGTTCATAGGTGGGGCAGCACGGTGGTGTAGTGGTTAGTGCTGTCACCTCACAGCAAGAAGGTCCGGGTTCGAGCCCCGTGGCCGGCGAGGGCCTTTCTGTGTGGAGTTTGCATGTTCTCCCCGTGTCCGCGTGGGTTTCCTCCGGGTGCTCCGGTTTCCCCCACAGTCCAAAGACATGCAGGTTAGGTTAACTGGTGGCTCTAAATTGACCATAGGTGTGGATGTGAGTGTGAATGGTTGTCTGTGTCTATGTGTCAGCCCTGTGATGACCTAGCGACTTGTCCAGGGTGTACCCCGCCTTTCGCCCGTAGTCAGCTGGGATAGGCTCCAGCTTGCCTGCGACCCTGTAGAACAGGATAAAGCGGCTAGAGATAATGAGATGAGATGAGACGTTCATAGGTCTAAAACATCTCTTTCAGATAGCCTAAAATTTAAGAGTCTATAAATCTAAAATATGTACCCATACCAGAGATTTTCACATTGTCTTTAATGTTAACCTAAAGCAGTTGCAGAATAGGCCTACAGTGCACTCAGTGAGGAAAATCCCACTTTTTATGGAATACATGATCAAAATCCATGAAAACCAGAAATGTCCTACATTTTATTACAAAGGTGAAAACATTAGATGTTTTAATGATGATATCAACGCCGAACTGAAAATGTCCCCAGTTTTCTGCTCAGAAATCTGGTCACCTTACTGTTCCAGCCAGTTTACTATAACACTCGTTTGTATGTTAGCCAGTTTACTATAATGCTAATTTGTATTTTAGTCTGTTTACTATAATGCTAGCTTATACTTTAGCCTGTTTATTATAATGTGAGTTTGTATTTTAGCCTATTCATTATAATGCTAGTTTGAATTTTAGCCTGTGTACTAGAATGCTAGTTTGTGTACTAGACTGTTTACTATAATGTTAATTTGTGTACTAGCCTGTTTACTCTAATGCTAGTTTGTGTTTTAGCCCGTTTACTATAATGCTAATTGTATTTTAGCCTGTTTACGCTAATGATAGTTTGTATTTTAGCCTGTTTTTTATAATGCTAGTTTGTATTTTGCCTGTTTACTATAACGCTAGTTTGTATTTTGGCCTGTTTAATATTATGCTAGTATGTGTTAGCCTGTTCACTATAATGCTAGTTTGTGTTCTAGCCTATTTACTATAATGCTACTTTGTGTACCAGCTTGTTTATTATCATGTGAGTTTGTGTGTTAGCCTGTTTACTTGAACACTAGTTTGCTTTCTAGCGTGTTCATTTTAATGCTAGTCAGACATTTTATTGTTTTATGATTTGTTTCTCCTTAACAGTTAAACTGAAACTCAAGGTCAAATGTCGAGAATCAGGAGAATTAGCATAAACCTAATGCACATGTCTCTTCTCTCATATGTAATCTCGTTCGCATTCAAGATTTATCTGCACTGACCAGAAGTGAGATTAGACCTCGGCCAGTTGTCATAAGTGGCTTTGTGAATTCATCTGTTTACATAAATGCTTGTTGTATAGCCTGACACTAATGCAGCCTTCAGTTACATGGCAGAAAAAAAAAATGAGCAAAGAGAAAAAACAGACCACAGAAACAAGAAAAGAGTGATGGATGGAAACTTTTAGGAGATTGCATCAAGCAGGAGGCAGCCAAAGAGCACATGCAGTCTCACCCCCTTCCCATTTTCTCTTCCTCCCACCCATAACACTTCCATCTTCTAAAGTTCATCCAAATTACAGAGGTCCAAATCGATTTTTCTCCTAAATTAATGGCATAAAAAATGTATCTGAGATCTAATGAGTCTTCTTCATACTTAAGAGTGGTCAAGTTCAAATGCAGCCAGATATCAGGGACATGCTTCTGTGGCTGAAAATGAGACGAGCTGTGTTTTCACCCTGAATTCTTTTCTGTTTAGATCTCAGTGCTATTGAATTCTGGATAGAATGAGAGGTATTGATTAATTTATCACAACAGCTCTGACAGTCGTGCAGCTGCAAATCACAGGTTTATATTAACATCTTTACACTCACCAGCCACTTTATTAGGAACACCCATCCACCTGCTGTTTTATGCATTTCTCTAATCAGCCAATCCCTTGACAGCAGCACAATGCATACAAATCAACAACTTCAGTTCATGTTCACTTCAAACATCAGAATAGGAAAAATTGTGATCTCAAAGTGTGACTTTCAGTGTGGCATGGGTGTTGGTGCTAGATGGACTGGTTTGAGTATTTCAGAAACTGCTGATCTCCTGGGGTTTTCATAATATTTAATAATTATTCAAACATTTTGCTACGGAGGACATAATTATTATACCATATCTATATATTTATCAATCTATCTATTTATCTGTCACATTGGTTGACAGATAAACCTGCAAATCACAGGCTTATATTAACATCTTTACACTCACCAGCCACTTTATTAGAAACACCCATCCACCTGCTGTTTTATGCAGTTGGCTAATTAATCAACACCTTCTTCTTCTTCTTTTAGCTGCTCCCGAATAGGGGTCGCCACAGCGGATCTTTCGTCTCCATTGCTCCCTGTCTTCCGTATCCTTCTCTACCACACCTGCCACTTTCATGTCCTCTCTCACCACATCCATGTATCTCCTCTTTGGCCTTCCTCGTTTCCGTGTGCCTGGCAGCTCCATCCTCAACATTCTCCTTCCAACATGCTCTGCATCTCTTCTCAGAATGTGCCCATACCATCTCAGTCTCATCTCGCTTAGCTTAATTCCCAAGCTCTCCACATGTACTGTCCCTCTGATGTGCTCGTTCCTTATCCTGTCTAACCTTGTCACTCCCATCGCAAACCTTAACATCTTCAACTCCGCCACCTCCAACTTTGCCTCCTGTCTCTTCATTAAGGGTACGGTCTCCAATCCATACATCATAGCTGGTCTCACTACTGTCTTATACATCTTACCTTTCACTTTTGCTGGGACTTTCCTATCACAAATGACTCCCGAAATCCTTCTCCAACTGCTCCACCCTGCCTGCACTCTCTTTCTCACCGCACTATCGCAGCCCCCATTTTTCTGCACAGTTGACTCCACGTACTTGAATTCACCAACTTTCTTTACATCTACTCCTTGCATCTTCACTACACTCTCATCCCCATTCTCGTTGATGCACATGTATTCTGTTTTGCTACTACTCACCTTCATTCTTCTTCGTTCCAACGCATGCTTCCATCTCTCCAAACCCAACTCAATCTCCTTTCTACTTTCACCACATATCACAATATTATCTGCAAACATCATGTACCATGGTGACTCTTGCCTCACTTCGTCCGTCAAGCTGTCCATCACTATGGCAAACAAGAAAGGACTCGAAGCAGATCCATGATGAAGTCCCACCTTCACCTTGAACCATTCAGTCATTCCAACTGCACACCTCACTGCTGTTTCATTGTTCTCATACATGTCTTGCACCACTCTAATATACTTCTCATTCACTCCACACTTTCTCATACAATAGCATAACTCATCTCTCAGCACTCTATCGTATGCCTTCTCCAGGTCTACAAACACACAATGTAGCTTTCTCTGGCCTTCCCTGTACTTCTCCATTAGCATTCTTAAAGCAAAAATTGCATCTGACGTGCTCTTCCTTGGCATAAACCTGTACTGCTGTTCAGAGATGGCTAACTCTCTTCTCAATCTCACCTCCAATACCCTTTCCCATAACTTCATGGTGTGGCTCATCAATTTTATCCCTCTGTAATTACTGCAGCTCTGTCCATCTCCCTTATTCTTGTATATTGGGACTAGCACACTCTTTCTCCATTTATTTGGAATTTTCTCATTCTCTAGGATCTTATTAAACAATCTCGTTAGGAACTCCATAGCCATCTTACCCAAACATCTCCAAGCCTCAATCGGGATACTATCTGGTCCGACTGCTTTCCCAGTCTTCATTCTTTTCATGGCTGCCCTCACCTCATCCTTACTAACCAACTCTGCTTCCTGATTTGCTGTCTCCAACGAATCTGACATTTTCTCTCTTGGATTCTCGTCATTTAATAAATCCTCAAAGTACTGTTTCCACCTTCTTAATACACTCTCTTTGTTTGTCAGCACATTTCCATTTACATCTTTCATCACTCTTACTTGCTGTACATCCCTCGCCTCCCTGTTTCTGTCCCTAGCTAGTCTGTACAGGTCTTTCTCTCCTTCTTTGGTCTCCAGTCTTTCGTACAACTCCTGGTATGCATCTGCTTTCACTTTCGCTACTGATCTGTTTGCCTTCTGTCTCGTCTCTCTGTATAACTGCCTGCTTTCCCAATTCTTCTTTGCTAGTCTCTTCTCTTTTATAATTTCATGCACTTCTTTGTTCCACCACCATGTCTCCTTGTCTTCCTTCCTCCTTCCTGATGACCACCTTAGCACCTTCCTTGCTGCCTCTCTTACTAGTATAGCAGTAGTATCCCAATCTTCTGGCAGACTTCCATTACCACTCAATGCTTGTCTCATTTCTTCCCTAAACTCCTTCTGATGTTCAACCTCTTTTAGTTTCCACCGCTTAATCTTTGGCGCCATTATTTCATGCTTCCTCTTTTTCACTTTCAATCTCATCCTGCACACGACCACTTGATGTTGTCTCACTACACTCTCCCCTGCCATCATTTTACAGTCTCCAATCTCCTTCAGGTTACCCCTTCTGCAGAGTATGTAGTCCACCTGTGTAGCTATTCCTCCACTCTCAAACGTCACCCTGTGCTGCTCTTTCTTCTCAAAGTATGTATTGACTATTGCCAAATTCATCCTCTTTGAAAAATCAACCACCGTTTGCCCTTCCACATTTCTCTCTCTTACACCATATCTGCCCATCCCGTCCTCATCTCCTCCATTTCCCTCACCAACATATTCGTTAAAAATGTCCTCCTCCCTCGGTATACTTTCTACCACTTCATCCATCTTTTCCCAGAAAGACTCTTTCTCTTCATTCTCACATCCAACCTGTGGGGTGTACGCACATACAACATTGATTACCACTCCTTGAATCTCCAACTTCATGCCTATCACTCTATCTGACACCCTTTTCACATCAATCACACTGTTGACCAACTCTCCCCTAAAATAATACCAACACCATTTCTCTTTCTCTCGACTCCATAATAAAACAACTTGCATCCACCTCCAATGTTCTTGGCTTTCCTTCCCTTCCACCAAGTCTTCTGCACACACAAAATGTCCAACTTCCTTCTTTCCATCATACCTGCTAACTCTCTCACTCTGCCAGTCAATGTTCCCACATTCATTGTTCCTACCCTCAATTCCAAGCTCCTTCCCTTCCATCTTTCATGCTCTCTCCAAACACACCTCCCCCCTCTCTTTTCCCTTCTCCATTTTGGCACAACAGTAGCATACTTTCCACCGGCACCCTGTTGACCAACAGTACTGGAGGCGACCGTTGTTAACCCAGGCTCCGACCGATCCGGTATGGTATTTCTCTTTTCAATCCACATGTTAGATTTGGCACAGTTTTACTTCCTGATGCAACCCTCTCCGATTTATCTGCGCTTGGGATCGGCACCAAGAGTACGCTTATGCACCCCCAGTGGCTGGATTCTCATCTCTCATTATCTCTAGCCGCTTTATCCTTCTACAGGGTCGCAGGCAAGCTGGAGCCTATCCCAGCTGACTACGGGCGAAAGGCGGGGTACACCCTGGACAAGTCGCCAGGTTATCACAGGGCTGACACATAGACACAGACAACCATTCACACTCACATTCACACCTACGGTCAATTTAGAGTCACCAGTTAACCTAACCTGCATGTCTTTGGACTGTGGGGGAAACCGGAGCACCCGGAGGAAACCCACGCGGACACGGGGAGAACATGCAAACTCCACACAGAAAGTCCCTCGCCGGCCATGGGGCTCGAACCCAGGACCTTCTTGCTGTGAGGCGACAGTGCTAACCACTACACCACCGTGCCGCCCTGGCTGGATTCTAATTCATCTAATTAATTAATTAGATTCTAATTAATTAATCTAATTCTAATTAATCAACACCTTAGAGGTGTAAATTAATTGTAGCAGTAGTTATCTTAATTCATTAATTAATCTCTAGTTTTATTATTATTTCTGATTAATCTCTAGTTTTATTATTTATTTTTAATCTCTCGTTGTATTATCACAATTAATTAATTAATTAATTAAGTTATTTATTAACTATTAATTGATTGATTGATTGATTGATTGATTGATTGATTGATAGTAGTGTAGTTCTCTAAATTAATCAATACCTAAGAGATGTAAATAATATTTCTCTATGAGCTTGGGACAGGTTGTGCTTTGCTTTTTCATTATTTTTGTTATTGTTTTTTATTTTTTATTTTTTTGCGATGCACTAATCAATATTACACAACTCTCTGGCACTCTGGAAGGGACATGGGGGGAGGGTATGTTTGTGAGATTACATTAAATTACAGGCATTTAGCAGACACTCATATCCAGAGCAATGTACAACATACCAAAAGCAGCCTAGGGAGCAGTTGGGATTAAGTGCCTTGCTCAAGAGCACTTCAGCCATTCCTGCTGGTCCAGGGAATCAAGCCAGTGACCTTTTGGTCCTAAAGCTGATTCTCTAACCATTAAGTCATAGCAAAAGTTATACAAAATCTCACAAAATTTTCATTTAGGTCATTGTACATTCAGGTTAGTTCAGCAACATGGAAACAAGGCTGTAGTGGAAGTTAAACACACATAAATGCATTTCACATTTACTGTATGGTGTCCAGACTGTGTGTCCAATCACATCATCACATTTACAAAAAGGTAGATGAGCACACACACACACACACACACACAGTCCTGTGCAAAAGTCTTAGGCACACGTAAAGAAATACTGTCGAGCAAAAATGGTTTAAAATAATGAAATGAAATGTTTCAACATAAAAAAATAATATAAATATCATTAAGCCATAATAAATGAAAAAAGTCAATATTTGGTGTAAAATGACCCTTTGCTTTAAAAAAAATGTGGTCTCAGGTCCAATGAGTTCAGTTTTATAAGGAAATAAGCTGTAGGTTTTACTGAGCATCTTGCAGAACCAGCCACAGTTCTTCTGGACACTTTGACTGTCACACTTGCTTCACACTTTGACTGTCACACTTTTGCAGCAAGACCCAGTAGCTTTCATTATGTTTTCTTTTTTTAATCTGAAAAGTGGCCTCTTATGGAATATGCTCCTCAGATCCAAACTTTTTTTTTCTGTAACATTTAATTTTGTGCTGGAAAATTGTGTTTGGAACTCTAAAATGTTTTTTACTGACTCAGTAATATAGAAGTCATAAAATAGAAATCAATAACAAAGTTTGTATGAAAAAAAAATAGGGTGCCTAAGACATTTGCACAGTCCTGTGGGTGGGTGAACTTATCTGCAGAGGGCATTTGAAGATCATGAAAACCTCATCTCATCTCATCTCATTATCTCTAGCCGCTTTATCCTGTTCTACAGGGTCGCAGGCAAGCTGGAGCCTATCCCAGCTGACTACGGGCGAAAGGCGGGGTACACCCTGGACAAGTCGCCAGGTCATCACAGGGCTGACACATAGACACAGACAACCATTCACACTCACATTCACACCTACGGTCAATTTAGAGTCACCAGTTAACCTAACCTGCATGTCTTTGGACTGTGGGGGAAACTGGAGCACCCGGAGGAAACCCACGCGGACACGGGGAGAACATGCAAACTCCACACAGAAAGGCCCTCGCCGGCCACGGGGCTCGAACCCAGGACCTTCTTGCTGTGAGGCGACAGCACTAACCACTACACCACCGTGCCGCCTCATGAAAACCTTTTGAAACATTTTTAAAGGATTTTTTTTTTAGTTTGTTTGTTGTCAATAGGAAGCATGTCTTTTTGTTTGAGCTGAAACATGTGTCCTCATTTGCCAGACTAGTGGACCCCCCCCCCCCCCCCCCTTACTACTCAAAAAGAGTGATTTTTCTTTCTCATATTAAAAAAAAATAAATTAAAAAATTATGTCAGCAGAGGGGAAATGTATTGCTTTATTGCACTGCTCATGTGAAGCCAACTTATTTTATAGATTGATGTCTTTGTTGTAGTGATTTCTTTTTCTCTGGTGCTGTAGATGTAAACAGTAACTGGGGAGAAAAGTCGGGTCATTTTGGTGCTGTGCTCCATTTGTCAGCAAAGCTGTTAGCCGTTGTTGTCATTTCTTGGAATACAGTCATTGCAGATGTACAGAGAGAGGGAAAATAAATTTGAATAAAGTAATTCAAATAAAATTGGAGTTCCTGAGGAATAAATCGTGTTCTTCATGCACCCTGCTTTCTGATGAGTGTGTTATGTGTTAACCTGTAAAAGTTCTTCAGTCTTTCTCATCCATCCAGCTAAAGCATGGCACTTACACAAAAAGTCTTTGGGAGGCAAAGGTGGAGAAAGTATTAGATCAAAATTGCTGGGTTCACAGAACTTCACTTCACAAACTTCACTTATTCACACAAACTTTTCCCATTAGGCTCAAGTATAAAACAGTTGTCAGAAGAATGTGCATTTATGCAGTGTTTTCATTTCAGGGTCATGGTCACCTGAAAGACATAACTTTGCCTACGGACTTTAGTTCTCCTACATATTTGGCAAAGCCATCTCTGGCATTATTGTTCAGGTGCAGGATTTTGAAGTAGTGATGCAGAGGTAAGTACAGTGTCTTGCAAAAGTATTCATCCCCCTTTGCTTTTGTCCTGTTTTGTCACATTAAAAGCTGGAATTAAAATAGATTGTTTGGGGGATTAGTACTATGTGATTTACACAACATGGCTACAACTTTAAAGGTGAAAATTGTTGTTTTATTGTGAAAAAAACTAATAATTAAGATGAAAAAAAAAACAGAAATCTGAATTGGTATGAATGTGAATTGGTATCCCCCCCCACCAAAAAAAAAAAAGTCAGTACTTTGTAGAGCCACCTTTTGCTGCAATTACAGCTGCAAGTCTTTCAGGGTATGTCTCTATTAGCTTAGCAAATCTAGCCACTGGGATTTTTGCCCATTCATCAAGTGAAAACTGCTCCAACTCCTTCAAGTCAGATGGGTACACCAATGTTCAAGTTATGCCACAGATTCTCAACTGGATTGAGGTCTGGGCTTTGACTAGACCATTCCAAGACATTTAAATATTTCCCTTTAAACCACTCCAGTATAGCTTTAGCAGTATGTTTAGGGTCATTGTCCTACTAGAATGTGAACCTTGATCCCAGTCTCAAACCTCTGGCCAACTCAAACAGGTTTTCCCCCAGAATTGCCCTGTATTTAGTGCCATCTATCTTTCCTTCAATCCTGACCAGCTTTCCTGCCCCTGCAGATGAAAAACATCCCCACAACATGATGCTGCCACCACCATGCTTCACTGTCAGAATGGTTCTCTCAGAGTGTTGGATTTGTTCCACACATGGCATATTTTTTCATCTTAATTATTGTTTGTGTCACAATAAAACAACAATTGTTACCTTTAAAGTGGTAGGCATGTTGTGTAAATCAAATGGTGCTAACCCCCCAAAAATCAATTTTAATTCCAGCTTGTAATGCGACAAAACAGGACAAGCACACAGGGGATGAATACTTTTGCCAGACACTGTAGTTCTTCATTTCAGAGATGCTAAACAAAGACTAGTCAGAACTCCTTGATTGTTAAAGATACCTCTCAGGATTATTGTGTGGAAGCTCACAATTATAGATGGTTATTTGCAGTCACCAAGGACACTGAAAAGAAGAAATGAAGACTTGGGTAAGTACAAGAAGAAGATAAAGATATTCAGTGCCAAACATTCAGGCAACTCAGGTAGCGTCTTCTCATTGAAAGAAGTTCCAAGGAAGCTCAAGAAGAAATGAATATGCCTCTTTGCTTTTGTGAATGAACTACCAAAATACATTGTGTATATAATGCAGCAAGGGGGAATAACTAAGCCAAGTACCCTGAAGAACTGAAGCAGATACTATGAATGCTGTGATAACTCTTTGAAGCTCAAGAAGTTCACAGGAAGTGTTGTAACTGCTTTTGGTGTCCACAAGAGTCACAATTCTCTTGGAAAAGGTTTCCAATCTCCACTCATATGGAGGATGAATTGTGACACGGATAATTATTTAAATAAACCTTTAAATAAATAATAAAATATTTCATTAATTTATTAAAAGTTGAATTAAATGTTTAAAATTGAAAATAAATACATAAATAATTAATTTAATCCCAATTTCTCATCTCATTATCTCTAGCCGCTTTATCCTTCTACAGGGTCGCAGGCAAGCTGGAGCCTATCCCAGCTGACTATGGGCGAAAGGCGGGGTACACCCTGGACAAGTCGCCAGGTCATCACAGGGCTGACACATAGACACAGACAACCATTCACACTCACATTCACACCTACGGTCAATTTAGAGTCACCAGTTAACCTAACCTGCATGTCTTTGGACTGTGGGGGAAACCGGAGCACCCGGAGGAAACCCACGCGGACACGGGGAGAACATGCAAACTCCACACAGAAAGGCCCTCGCCGGCCCCGGGGCTCGAACCCAGGACCTTCTTGCTGTGAGGCGACAGCGCTAACCACTACACCACCGTGCTGCCCTTAATCCCAATTTATATCATGTAAATATATATATATATATATTTATCTCGCTATTTAATTAATTATTGCATTCTGTTTATTTAATTATTTCATTGCCCTGTGTTCCACCACATCATGAAATAATTAAATCTGTCAACCTCACCCATCAAAGTCTGTGGGCGTATCCTAACACCTGATTGGTTGCCCTGCATATCAAGTCTTGGCAGATCGATTGTAGAGATGATGATCACTGCCTGTACAGAACACACTGGGAAACAAAACTATTGCAATACACTGGGTGGCGCTGTTCGTTTCACCAGAACACTCGTGGACACACAATCTAGCGTCGTGTGCTGGCACCAAAAACAGACAGTGGGATGCTGTGCTGTGTTGTTAAACTGTACATATGAAAACAGAAGAAAATGCGCAAAAGTTGCCCAGAGCTTCTGAGGGAAGCAGCCAGTTTAATAGAAGAAGCCCTACGATGTCCTCCAGCTGTGTCCGGAACATCCTCACATGAACCTGCTGCCACGCCACGAACACCCGTTCAGGGTAAGCTAATTAATGTTATGTTAGACAGGTGTACTAGTAATCATTAAGGATTCAAGATACATGTCAATTTGGATTAAGACTTTAAAAATAAATTAGCCTGACTCATTATGGGTAATAGTTATTGCTGATGTGTAAATGGTATGGGCAATTTGTTGGTAGGCCAGTGGTTTAGATGGGAGCTAGTTTGCTAATCTGTAAAAATACGTTAGCCAGCGGCCACGTTTAAAGATAGAGGCGTACGCACTTATAGCTCAGTGGGCGTACGGCTTGACGTTAATTTGTATTCAAAAACTGCTCCCATAATGTTGGTATTCGATTTTATTTTTTGAGAGATGGTTGCTAAGCTGATATTGCTCTGTGTTATAGCCGAAGTAGCGAGACTATTTGCGCCTTACGCCAGAACAAGCATGGCAAGACGACCAGGAGTCCAAGCTACTCCTTGAAGAAATTACAGCTACACACACATGTTCTGCTGTGTGGCTGACCACCGGACCGACACAGTCCCGAGCGTAGGAATGAAAGCAGACCTTCTCGCCGCAGGACACTGGGAGAGCAGAGAGTGACATTTTCAGGTTAGTAGGCCTAATTGTGAGAGTTTTTTTTTTTTTTTTTTCTGTATGCTGCAGTTAACCGGTCGTTTAGTGTAATCTCCAAAATGACTCAACATACCTACTGCCTAGCTTGGGGGGGATGAGCCAATAACTTGGTTTTTGGATATCCATTTCTGTGTAGTCTTTTTTTCTAATACAGGGAATCCCAGTGATCCTATGGTTATAACGAATAAACTGATGGAAGTTTATCCAAAGCTGCAAGAAGGAGGAGGCTTTGAACTTCTTAAAATTACAGGGCCAACTCGCAGCCGAAGCCTTGCATTACTGCCATGTCCCAGCACAGGATACATCTTAGCCTTTTTGAAGGATCCATCAACGATGATTGGACAGGCCACACTCTACATACGTCCACTACAACAGGATCTACCCTTAGACTGTGTAAGTTTATTTACAGAGACTTTCAAGCTCAGTGGTGTATTTTTATTTATTGAAATTATTGATCAAAAGTCGTTTGTTGTTCAGGAGAGGCCATGTCATACCTCTGGTCCTGCCATACCTTGCATCACTTGTCAGAAGGAGGTTATTTTTTCTGAGATGAAGTGTCACAGATTGACCTGCAATGAGTATGTATTTTCTGAAACGTACCATATTTACTTAAAGAAAATGTCTCTTGAGTGTTTAACAAAAAATGAGGTAGTATGACGCTTCTATATTTAATTTTTGTTAACTTTTAGGGCACCAATGCAGGATTCAGAGAGAGATCAAGAGGGAGGCCCAAAAGAAGATAATGGAGAGACCCCAGTCAGTGATGATGTTGAAGTGCCTGGACCATCGGTTGAGAATGCAGTAAAACCAGTAGTGATTGACTTGGAGGAGTGTGATTACAATGAAACAGACAATGGTTAGTGACATAACAATGGACTGCTAGGAGATTGGAAATGTAAAAAAGTAAATAGGAAATATTGATGGACAACATAATGCTATTTTTCGCACATAATGGCTTTGTAAAATAAAATACATCTTAGCATTTCAGACTTAAAGTTACTGAAAAAAAAGTCATTACAATTTAGGACACAACCTTAAAAATCACATCTTGCTTTATTTGGCCCTCAATGTATATTACAGCTTAAAATATGGCTACGTTTACATTAGACCGTATCTGTCTCATTTTCTTCGCGGATGCACTGTCCGTTTACATTAAACCACCTGGAAAAGCCGGGAAACGGGAATCCGCCAGCGTCCACGTATTCAATCTAGATCGTATCTGGTCCGGTGCTGTGTAAACATTGAGATACGCGAATACGCTGTGCTGAGCTCTAGCTGGCGTCCTCATTGGACAACGTCACTGTGACATCCACCTTCCTGATTCGCTGCCGTTGGTCATGTGACGCGACTGCTGAAAAACGGCGCGGACTTCCGCCTTGTATCACCTTTCATTAAAGAGTATAAAAGTATGAAAATACTGCAAATACTGATGCAAATACTGCCCATTGTGTAGTTATGATTGTCTTTAGGCTTGCCATCCTTCCACTTGCAAGTAGTAAGTGATATGCGCTGGGATCACACACACACAGCGGCTCAGTCCCGAATCACGGCTTGTGCACTTCACTCGCGCGCTGTGTGAGCTGCGCAGGGCCGGAGTGCGCACCCTCCAGAGGGCACTCGCTGTTCAGGGTGGAGTGATTTGGAGCGCAGGATGCCTGCGGAGCCGAGCGTATCCGTGTATTGGTGTTGCTGTGTGCACGGCTAACGGTTTTAGTGTAAACGCGAATCGTTTTAAGAACGTTAATCTGATGATCCGCTGATTCGACGTAATGTAAACGTAGCCTATGTAGCCGGTCAGAATGCTGCTTTGCTTGCTTTCTCTCTGTCTTAACATGCCTATTAATATTAGATATCCTTTTAATTCTCTCGATTGTTTTTTAGATTGGAAACTTATTAAAGAGCCAGCTCGAGCGGCTAAAGTTTTTAAAGAGAATCTTCTAAGGGAGCATGCCAATGGGGAAACACTTAAGATGAAGATGGATGTTTGAGACTCAGAAGAGGAGCGGGAACAACAGCTTCTGTCATTCTACAAGCAGCAGCAGAAGTGGGCATGTCCACTCAACTGTACTCTTGCTGGTAGGTATTAGTTTGTCAGGGTTGTGTTCTAAAATAAAGGACAAATTAAGTAACTAATACATAGTCTGTAACATAAATACATTAAAAGTAGAGTGTGTAATTAAAGTAGTTTATTTCCAGAATTTATGCTGCCGATTCACAAGTTTGGACTATGGAACTATGAACTATGGCTTGGAAATTTACAAATAAATTTAAAAATATATGTGTATGAGTGAAAATGGGGTCTCGGTCACTGTGCTTTTATGAGTATGTTTCACTTTCTCAGGTGATGCTGCTGTTGGAGAGGGAGTGATGAGGTTCTTCATGACAACAATAATATCCAAACTCCAGTTTGGATTCAGTCTAGGGCTTGGTAAGTTTCCTACTGTTTTGCTGGATAATATGGTGTTATGTTTAATTTAAGTAATTAATAATTGCTGTGATTTCTGCTTTGCTGGTACTTGACAGGAGGAATAGGCCGAACACTATTATTTGAGGGAGAACCTGACCATCTTGTACCAGCAGCATCAGAGGCACTCATTGAAAGCAACCTCTTCAGGGTTGCAGGTAGGATGTTGGCCCACAGCTTTCTGCATGATGGCCCCCTTGTCACAGGGTTAAGTCCTGCTGTGATTCATGTGCTTTTCAATGGAGACCCCGAAGTGGCAACGGTTGCTATTGAAGACTGCCCTGATCTACACATCAGGAATATCATAAAACTGGTAAGCATACAAATTGAAAAGCTGCTTTTTTTTTTTTTTTTGTGGAAATAACGTTTAAGCATGGATTCTAGCTTGATAAAGAAGAACTTGCACCTGAAGAGAAGGACACTATTTCAGCTCTCTGCATGTCCTGGGACCTCCCAAAAACAAACAAACTTCGGCTACGTTTACATTACGTCGAATCAGCGGATCATCAGATTAACGTTCTTAAAACGATTCGCATTTACACTAAAACCGTTAGCCGTGCACACAGCAACGCCAATACGCGGATACACTCGGCTCCGCAGGCATCCTGCGCTCCAAATCACTCCGCCCTGAACAGCGAGTGCCCTCTGGAGGGTGCTCACTCCGGCCCTGCGCAGCTCACACAGTGCGCGAGTGAAGTGCACAAGCCACGATTCGGGACTGAGCCGCTGTGTGTGAGATCCCAGCGCATATCACTTACTACTTGCAAGTGGAAGGATGGCAAGCCTAAAGACAATCATAACTACACAATGGGCAGTATTTGCATCAGTATTTGCAGTATTTTCATACTTTTATACTCTTTAATGAAAGGTGATACAAGGCGGAAGTCCGCGCCGTTTTTCAGCAGTCGCGTCACATGACCAACGCCAGCGAATCAGGAAGGTGGATGTCACAGTGACGTTGTCCAATGAGATGCCAGCTAGAGCTCAGCACAGCGTATCCGCGTATTTTGAATGTTTACACAGCACCGGAGCTGACACGATCTGGATTGAATACGTGGACGCTGGCGGATTCCCGTTTCCAGGCGTTTCCAGGCGGTTTAATGTAAACGGACAGTGCATCCGCGAAGAAAACGAGACAGATACGGTCTAGTGTAAACGTAGCCTTCTTCTCCTCCATGCAGTGAGTTCCTCCTTGATAAGCTGTTGAATTATATAGTTGCTGTTGTGAAGTTTGTGAAGTCTTATGGCTTATGTTAACACTGGCAGACACATGCCATGCGTGCAGTAAATAAGTGGTGAAAATCATGCTAAACTTGTTTAAAAGGAGGCTGAATACTTTTGCATGCAGTCCTCTTTTTTTGTAGATCAAGTTTAATATGAAATTGCATTTTTAAGTTCAAGGGTATGAATGTTCATGCAAACCTCTGTACATCTGATATTGTGAATGAGCGTTATGATAAACCTTTAAAAAGTTATTTGTCAACTGTTCATTATTAACTATTATATAGTGGCTCATTGTGTGATTGTAAACAAGTTACCTACTGAGTGTTGCCAACATCCTTAATAGTTGAGTTGTGAATTAGGTCTGTAATATGGGTTATGTCTGTCTCTTAGGTCATTGGTAGGATTACACGGCAGATAAAACAACTGAGAAAGGGCCTTAAAGACGTAATGCTCTGGCCGCTTCTCTCAAGGCCAGATGTGGTACAACTGATGTTCCCCAGAATGTCCGAAATTGAGTTCACACCCCAGGTGAGTCAGTTTTTTGTTTACTTGATTAATTTATGCACCATGTATGTGCATGCTGAGCGACGGCCCCAAAGTATGACTTCATGTGGTACAGTAGACAAATCTCTTCAACATGTCATCATGACGAGGCGTAAATATACACGCCATCCTGACCGTCCAATCTCGTGTTGTCTCTACGCGTTATCTTAAGTCGTGAATGTCAACGCCTTCTTAAGTCATGAATGTCAACACCTTTTCACACCGTGTTTCAGCCACCATGATTACAGCTCCACCCTCTCCATAACGAGTCACGAGTGCTGATAGAAGAAAGGTAAGCAGTTGAATCCCTGTGTAGGTCATTAACTAAATCAATTTGGTAAAGCACGTTGTGGCAACACGATTTACCGGCACATGGATTGGCGTGTTATACAGACGCAAATTCGTGAGAACAGTCTCTGTACTCTGGGTTGAAAAACATTCGAACGGTGAGGGGAGGGAAAAAGACATTTTTATGACCGTGTAGATTTTTAGGTACCACAAAAACTTTGTGTCGCTGTGAAATGTTTGTGTTCTTTTAGATAATCCTACAGAAAATCACTTGGCCTGTGGAGGAGGACAGTGATGATGAGGACTTTGACCTGGAGAGCACGTGCCGAATCACAGGGTTCCTGAGAACGTTCGTGGAAGCTGGTATGGAACGCTTTATTTGGCGAATGTATTGTACACTTTACATTTTGTTCGTTCGTCTCATGGATATTCTAATAGATGAATATGAACATACAGTGGCAAAAGTATTCATACCCCTTTAATTTGTCAACATTTTGCCCAAATCGCATCCATAAACATAGTTTGGCACAATCACTGGAAGTAAATGGCTCCATTAGCATCAAGCCAAGTGTCCACTTGAGGGAATTGAGTATCACTTTTGCACGCTGCTGAATTTTACATTCATTTTGAAGTGCTTTATAAATAAATTTGATGTTTTATTTGGCACCATAGACTTCCATTGCAATGTTAAATATGGCTATACTGTCACATTTTGCAAGCACAGAAAAAAAACATTTTCATATTTTACGAGGGGTTGACTAAAGATAAACAATATCTTGGAATAAGGTGGACACATATGTTGTTTCAGCACTGCACATTAAAGATCAGCAGGCTTTTTAGATCATGGTGATGCAAGATTTTTTTTTTTTTTATTACATCTCAATTAGTGTTAGGTAGTGGCCACTCACATTTACTTTGCCCTGAAGCCATTTGAACCAGTGTGCTGGTATGCTTTGGCTGACTGTCCATTTAGAAGACCATTAGGTGAAAATTTTTACCATTAAGCCAATTTTACCATTTAAATTTCTAAAGACAACTATTTACTGAGAGAACCTGGGACTGAATACTTTTGCATGCACAAATATAAATTTGCTTTCACTTCATGATTTAGTCCTTCGCATAAACTTTCTGTTGATGTGGCAACATCTGAACATTCAGCATCTGAAGGGGTATAAGTACTTATGCAAGCCATTCTATGTGTTAATCCCATGTATTAATTTTAGCTTCATCAGGTACCCTGTCTCAATTGGTGAGGTTCTGGGTTGGTTGGGAGAGGCTTCCTGCTGAATTAAGGGTGGAGATTTCAGGCGGGACCCTTCCCACCTCTGCCACCTGCTTCGAAACACTCAAGCTGCCATGTCATTTCACAACATACAGTGACTTTGAAAAAGCACTTACCTCTGCCATAAATACTGCAGACACAGGATTTGGACTAGTTTAATTGTTTGTACTGTTTTAAAGCGGTCATTGCATGCAGTAATCCATGTCAGCTCATCTCACTTAAGTTCAAAGGTGTTAAATTGTGTTTACATTTTTCCGAAACCCTGAAGTTGTTAAAGAAAAGATGCAGTAGTTCAGGAGTGTGTGCGCATTTGTGTGACTGTCTTCAAAGCGTTTTTTAAACATTAAATGAAAGCAGTAAAACTAGTATTTTTGTCTTTACACCATGTGAATTTTGTGCCGGTGTAACATGCTGAATAAATCTGAAGTTCTTCCGTCAGTTTGTGTCAAGAAATTGCTCATTTATCAATATACCTACAGCGAGACTGACAGTATGCAATGTTCATAGGGCCCACTCCGACCGGAGGAAAGAGGAAAAGGCACAGCACAGTGCAATCTCTTTACCACTCTGAGGGGAGAGAAGCCTCCCTTGGGGTTTATTGTAGCAAATCATGTGGTTATACAAAAGTTGGCAAAAACAACTCATTAATAAAAAGATACAGTGTGACATATGTAAGGAGTCACAGACAGTCAAGGCCACAGCCATGATCCCAGACAGAATGTTTTCTCCTCTCATGCGCACCTGGCCTCACAAACAGGACACAGATATGTGTCTTGATAATGATTGAACATAATGCAAAGCATTTAACTATATTTTCTTTAACATTATTTCATCATTCTTGACACAACTTCAACGGTTTCAACATAACATTGTATTGCATCAGATGCAGATAATCCTACATGTGGCAAAATGGCAAGTTCTTCCTCTGTGAGCTCATGTGCCAACTGAACCTCAGGGACTGACACCATGCCTCCATGCCTCCATTCAGACGGTGCGGTCCATTCCAGTCGATTCCATAGTCATCATAAACCTGAAAATCAGAGAAGCATGATCAGTATTGAACTTACAACTAATTTGACATGGCTCTGAGGAAGACGACAGTCGTACGTCGAAACATAACAGGTAAACAAACCAAAAACTAGATGTCTGATAAAGAAAAAAAAAACCCTAACTATAATTTGACATGGCATTGCACAAGTTAATTAAAATGTTAGGTCACCAAGTTGGGAAGAAATTGAAAGTTGGATCATTCTCCTTTTGTTAAAAAAGTTATGCATACTGTGCACCAGGTAAACCGAATTAATCATGAGTTATTTAGGAAACAATTTGAAGTAGATTTCTTTAACCTGTGTAGGATCCTCTATAGGGCCTTGCTCTCTGTATCATATCCAGAGTTGCTGAGGTGACTGATTCCTTTCGGTTCTGAGACCATGGAAGTTCCAGGCATCTCTGAAACTGTTGAGGCTGTGCTGAATGACAGGAAGGAAGGTGTGGTGCAGTGCAAAAAGATGGACCTCGCTATCCGGATTCAGTATTCCCTGACCTTCCAGTGAAGTAAAGCTCTGGTAGAAGAGGTCCAGTGTGTGTTCATAAACATCCCTCCACATCCTCTCAATCCTGTGTTCAGTAAAATAAGAAAATCAATGTTTTAAGACATTTTAAAGTCTCCTTACTACACAACCGCTCAAAAGTTATAGAACACATTACAGTATCACAAAAGTGAGTACACCCCTCACATTTCTGCTGATGATCTATAATAACGTTTCATGGGGCAGCACTGAAGAAATGATAACTTTCACAGTCACAGTTTGCTGAAGACCAACAGACTGAGGACATGGATTACTGGAACCATCTCCTGTGGTCTTCTTGGGAAGTAAAGTTCACAGAAGGAAACATGAATGTCAACATGTATTGTTAGATAGTGAAGCAGAGCACGACCCTCTCCCCCCATGTTTCAGTGTCCGGGCAAGTGTCATATTGCTGGAAAGCTTAGATTCTACTCCTTGAAAACATATTCTCACTCATCAATGGCAGAGCTGTGGAAACTGAAAAGCAAAGTTCAATGAACTGAATAATCTGGAATTTCAGTGAAAGCACTAGGAAAAAGTGTGGTTCACTAACGTTTGACCAGTAGTATGTATGTACTGTATGTGTTTATTTATTGAAACTATTTATTTACCGCTGATTGTGGACACTTCATCCAGTGATGTGTGAATTCCTGTCAGTACCTCTACTTCTGATCATAAATTCTGCGACATCTGCATTCTCTCCCCCTTTATCAGACCGTACCCTTGACGGCAGTCCATACTGCTCAACAGCAGTCATGAAGCTCCGTAAGACCGTACTGGCTCTATTATTGCCAGCCACAATGAGGTAGACCACAAGACGACTGAATCCGTCCACCCCTCCATGGATAACAAATCTCCACCTGTGAAGCAGTTGTAAACGCAAAAAGATGTCTGTAAATGAAGTGTTTATGTTGCTTTTAGACAAGCAATTCTTGTATAGTCAAATAGCCCTTGTTAAGAGTCATTGCACCATCAAAGTGTTTTTGGTTAATAATAAAGTTATAATGATAACATTATGGCATAACTGCCATTGACTCCAATCAGCAAAAATGGTCAAGCTACTGAAGGCTTATATAGGCCCTAATGGTGATTAGATTGATAAGATGACAAAAAAGACATAAAAATGTTAAAATAATTTGATTAGTTTCCACTTTCTTCATGTTCAAAGGAGTGAGGATCTTCACAGACATTTTCTTCTTGTGAAATTCTACCCTTGATATTGAAATAAACAGGTGGCCCATTTTAACTAATCGCATACATTTTCACCTGAGATTAAAATGTGTTCATTTATAAATACACACTGCTCAAAAAAATAAAGGGAACACAGAAACAACACAGTGCAACACAATGTCAATCATACTTCATACATACATCTGAATTTAGCCTGTCCAGTTAGGAAGTTACACTGATTGTGAATCCATTTTGCCTACTGTTGTGTAAATTCAACAGGCAACAAATACAAAGGAGAGGCAATATCCAAAACGCGCCCTAACAGCAAAATGGATTCACAATCAGTGTTGCTTCCTAACTGGACAGGTTGATTGAGAAGTATGATTGACTTTGTATTGCACTGTGATTTTTCGATGTTCCCTTTATATTTTGAGCAGACATATGACTTTAAAATCACAGAAGGGTAGATTATAAGTGACTTTTGACAACAAATTCAATTTATGGTTATTCACTCCTGAGACTTTACGACAAAAGAGGCTCATTTCACTTAATGTTGTTACTACTAATATGACTGACCTGATGAGCTTATGATTCCCATCTATATGCCACAAGGAATTCGGGCCAGGTACAGAATACTGCCTTCGCCTTGACACACGCAGCCTTAAACGTCTCATGTGAACTCCTTCTGCATTGACTCTGCGTAGAGATTCTAGTACTCTTGAGCCTGGACGGAGATAAAGTATAGGCTAAAATCTTTGGACGACATGAATGAATGACAATTTTCACAGACAGTATAGCAACTGGCGACTGGCAACCTCCTTAAAAACTCCTGTTCTGGTCATATTAATATACTCACTTGGAACACGCACACCTCCTGCATTTAGATGACCACGCATGAGCTTGTACCCGGTGTTTGGGTGTCTTCTGTGGATTTCAATAACCATGCGGTCCAACTCAGCATCGTCCACAGTTGAATAAAGGTCTTGCTTTCTGCACAAACAAAACATCAACTGCAATTTGTTATGCTAAATGTAATATCCTTTTTGAACGAATGAGATATGACATTGGAGCACTTGCATATGACGTCACAGCTGATCCAGATTGTGACAGACGCCATCTTGCCGGTCAAACACCATATTCTGCCTTCTACTTGTACTTCTGGGTCTACTTCTGCTTTTACTTCTACCTTTCCTTCTGGAAAACCCTACTATATACAATTCTACTACAATGGCTGCGGCTACAAGCTCTCCCTACCTGTGCATGTTTTTTTATGTTTTTTGTGTGTATTTTTGCATGTTGTTCGTCTGTACCGGACTTCGATATCCACTACAACTGTATGGACTTACTGGACATTGGTTTCCAGCAGAAAATGACGGTTTGTAGCGATTTCCATCGCATGCACAACATTCCAGATGAGAAAAAAAAAAACATTCCGGACGAGATAGTGAGACCAGCGGGGTCTCCGTGGATTGTTATCGGAAGCAAAGCAAAGGAGGCGGTGCCGGGAGCGGAAGCAAAAGCAAGGCTGCAGAGCCGGCCTGTTGACTAAGCTCAGAAAACAGCCACTCAAATCTCCACTGCTAAGCCTCTACCTCTCCAACGCCAGATCCATGTAAACAACACGGACGATTTGGAATTACCTTATTCTATTCTATAATCAGCTGGTCAGTGCTATACTCAATACTTAAGTGACTTACCCATCCAATGAGGATTCTTGTTTACAAGATGCCACATCTGAGTCGCTGACAAATCCTGAATTTCTGTAAAGATAACTGTCCAGAGATTTATAAGCACGCAGTGCTTCACCACTGAACAGCGAGGGAAAGTTAATAAGGTAATTATACACGTCCGGGTATTCCGCTGGCAGTTCAAAATCCGGTCATGAAAACTCCGTCCGGTAAGCCATAAGGGTCACAAATCTGTAGATCGTTTATTTTAGACATATATCTAGTTATCTGTTCATTAGAAAAATGAGCCGTGTAGTCCGTTGGTTGAAATTGATCCATTCTGTACACGAGTGCAGCAGTATTCAGAGGTGTTTTTGACTGACAAGATGGCGGTTGTGTACTTTCCGGTCACGTGACTGCAAGATCTCTATTACTAAAAATAGTAACACTGCGCGTGCGCAGCCATCTTGGAAGTCACTCGCTCCAGAGCGCTCATAGAGTACACATTTAGCGATTCGTTTCCGCGTTAGAGGGCTTAAAAGCTTGGATTTTTTAAGAATTTAGACATCTGAAGTGATGGAGCACTACTGTGAAAGTTTGGATAAGCAGGCACGGGAGCGTTATGCTGAGAAGGTACGTTTCATTGGGAATGTAGCTCCATACACTGTTAGTGAGAAGGAATGGAAAGCTGACCCCAGCTTGTTGCCGCATTTAACATACATAGATCTTGTGAACTATCTAGTGTTTCACCCAAGTCCATTTTGTGAACTAAAGGATTTCCAGAACTACAAGAGTATGGAAGCATACGATAGATTTGTGTCCGGTTGGGTCCGCGATGTGTTGGTGTTTACTGCTGAAGATGGAGAGAAAAGTGATCAGAGGGAAAGTGTTACACTCGCAGAGTCTATCCCAGCCTAGTCTACACCCCTGGATAATAGTTGACAAGAGACATGCTATTTTGTGTGCACATTGCAACTGCATTGCTGGACTTTGGGAATGTTGCTCCCATGTTGCTTCCCTGTTGTTTTATGTTGAAGCGGCCAGAGACTGAGGGAAAGAACGACGGTCACACAACAGCCGGCATACTGGATGCTACCGGTAACTATAAAATTAAAATAACTATTTTAGTAACTATTTTAGTAACTATGAAATTCAAGACAATATTAACCTACCTGTCACAAAGTGATCAGAACAAATCCGGATACAGTCAAGTTGTCCTAAATTTGATCGGTTAATGGCAGCCAGCCACTGTCGTCTCCTCAGCTCGCTTTTCTCCTGTGCTGCAATTCCCTGGTTAGTCACTACTTTAGGGAGTCTGTGGAAGCTTTTGCCACCCTTTTCCCCTCGGTTACTACAGCCAACAATGACGCACGTATTCGGCATTGTCACCCCTTTTTGCTTCGCTGGACAACAACAATGCACTGACAGCACGCTTTGACTTCCAATATGGCCGCCGCTGGGTTCGCGCTGATCTCGAAGCACTCTATAATCTCTGCACAAAGCAATCAGGCAACAGACAGCATCTGCGCATACATACCTCAAACCGCACTGTTTCATGCGCCTTCTGATGGTCCTCATTGAAACTCCAAACATTGTTGCAATTTCACTTGCTGGTATTCCACTAAGAACCTGCTGCTCTAGAACTGTAGTTGGAATATCAAATACAAAATTCCCCGATCCTTCTGGGTGGTATAGAGGCCTGGTTGCACTGCGAGCTAAGCGATGGCGTACTTCTTCTAAATTTTCTGCCACTCTCCTGCAAAAGTCGTGGTCGGAAAGTGTGGAAACCACTCCAATAGCTTCGGTCAACTCTTCAATTTCATTTATTGCATTGTCTGACTCAATCGTTCCTGCTTCCACACTATCTGCTAGGCTGTAAATACTATTTATCAAATTTTGAAACATTTCATTTGAGTCATCCATACCCGCCATGTTCTCGGACATCATCATCATCATGCGGTCTGCTGCAAACGGGTTGGTTGTCAGACACATGGCACAGCCGCTTTACAGAACTGCACATGGTCAGACATGCAGAGTGCAGACCAAAGCAATCGATTACTCCAGATTGGCGTTAGTCCCGCCCACTGACTTTGATGGGTGAGGTTGACAGATTTAATTATTTCATGATGTGCCGGAACACACAGGCAATGAAATAATTAAATAAACAGAATGCATTAATTAATTAAATAGTGATATAAATATATATATATATATATATATATATATATATATATATATATATATATATATATATATATTTACATGAAATAAATCGGGATTAAATTAATTATTTATACATTTATTTTCAATTTTAAACATTTAATTCAACTTTTAATAAATTAATGAAACATTTTATTATTTATTTAAAGGTTTATTTAAATAATTATCCGTGTCACAATTCATCCTCCATACACTCAAGCCATCAACAAGTCAGTAAAGAGTATGCTGAGACCATTTTGCAGAAAGCCTGAATGTCTCTGGGATTGAAGGTCCAACAATATGGTGAGATAACAGATAGATAGATGCAGTAGATAGATAGATAGATAGATAGATAGATAGATAGATAGATAGATAGATAGATAGATAGATAGTTTTATTGTCATTGCATATACGTAAAACACAACAAAACATCATTTGCAGAAACTCTCCAAATAGCAGCATTTTGTGATTTAAATGTGCATAATAGTTAATGAATAAATAAATAAATCAGTCAAATAAATCAGTCAAAAGATCAGTCAAATAAAAGCAATATATAAAATGACTGGATTAAAAATAGAGCATTGAGATGTATTGCACTTGTCCATCAGATGCATGTATGCATGTTTATGATTTCAGAAGTGAGTCCAAAGCTCTTGGGAATAAGCTGTTTTTCAGTATGTTTGTTCTGTTTCAGATGGTTTTCAGCCTGCCTAATGAGAGAGTAGTAAACAGGGAGTGTCCAGGGTTTGAGGGGTTTTTAAAGATGTTGGAGGCCTACAAGCACCATATCACATGAAAAAGAAGACACCAATGTATGGATTCACTGAAAGTAGCAGCCGTGTGCTTAACATCTCCCATGACTTAGCTGAGAAGACCAATGCACGAGATAGAAAATGACAAACACTTGCAAAACAGTGGAATATTTCATAAATCTGAGGTAGAACATTCACAACTATTATCATGATAAAATCTTTTTTTTCAACATCAAAATATGCAGAAGTAAAATTAAGTGAAATCCTTTTTTCAGTCCTTTTTCCTCAACAAAATAAATAGCTACTAATACAATAAAATGAAAACAATGTGATTTATGTTGTCTGAAAAAATACAAAACTTTCAAAAACATTCTTCGAAGTGATTATTTTTGAGTCACAGGCAGTGGGTTTGATCAGTTGCAAAAAAAAAAAAAAAAAGACATATTTTCAGTGTTGTGAGCCATAGCAGTCTCGTGCACAACTGATGTATAAATTCAGGTCATGTTGGGGTTTTTTTTTTTTGGTTGTTTATTTGTTTTTGTTTTGTTTTTCCATGTAGGAAAGGCAAAAAAAGGATTTTCTCCCTGAATGATGGTGTGATCTAGCAGTTCTTGATGCAGCAGCACTGACCAATCATGTTGACGTTTTTCTGAACCACAACAGAAAATCAAAACACAGCCTCAAAATCAGCAATGAAAATGGCAGCATGATTCAACATGGTGTGTAAACCAAATGATGTCAGTTACCCAAAATTCACCTTTCTTATCCAAGCATGAAAATTAATTATATCAAACATTTCTCATCTCATTATCTTTAGCCGCTTTATCCTGTTCTACAGGGTCACAGGCAAGCTGGAGCTTATCCCAGCTGACTACAGGCAAAAGGCAGGGTACACCCTGGACAAGTCACCAGGGGCCTCATGTACAAAGCTTGCGTACGCACAAAAAGCTACGTACGTCACTTTCTGCGCAAACATTCGTATGTACAAAGATTGACTTGGCGTGGAAAAGTGCGGTACTCTACGCAAACCTCATGGCTGGCGTACGCACATTTCTGGTGCATCTTGGTACTTGGCGACACTTAGAGGCAGAGCAACGCAACTACATTTAGGCCTACTCGGTCAAGAGTCATGACATGGCGATAAGAGGCATCCAAAAATGCATCGGAACATCAGGATGTGTGAATTGAAATGTATGTCAGTCATACGACATTGTCGAGACACATAATGCGAGACTGTTGGGTAAATGCCAACAGATCCATCAACCATCCCTTCCATATTGTAATTACGGGAAATGAGAAACCCCAGCAATATCATTTCGATATTATTCCCATTGACTATTGGTTAATTAATTAAATTAAAGAATGCACATGCAGGACCATGCATTGCAGTTAGCTTAATAGATCTTCCTTGCACATTTGCCGCGAGGTGTCAGACTGAAATATTATTATTAGTTGATGTTGCGTGGGGTAGCCTTATCACATAATTACCAAGATCAATATATGAAACGATTTCCAAGTGCATACAAATCAGACACAACCGCGGTGTGTGGGGACCAATCACTAGCATGCATAAAATTAAATGAGGATATAAAAGCATGCGCAACATGTGGCGATAACCGATAGGATGACAATGGCGTAGTTGGCCTTATTGGAAGACGCTGCAAATGGTCGGATTAGGAGGGAACGGGTGTTCCGTGATTACACTGATTTCCTGGCTCACGATGATGACTGGCTTATCAGCCGATTCAGACTTCCAAGAGCCATTCTTTTGGAGCTCTGTGCTGAGTTGGACCCGGGGTTGGAGAGGGAGACGGCGAGGAGTCACACCTTACCCGTTCCTATCCAAGTCCTGACCACGCTTGGGTTCCTAGCAACAGGCTCATTCCAGAGGGAACTGGCTGACCGGTCGGGAATGAGCCAGACAGCTCTCAGCCGCTCTATTCCATCTGTGTTAAATGGGATCATCCGACTGTCGGCCAGGTACATACGGTTTCCCTATGATGTGGCAGACCAAGCACAGATAAAAGCACAATTTGCAGCAATAGCCGGTTTTCCAAATGTAATCGGAGTGATCGACTGCGCGCATATTGCTATAAAGGCGCCATCTGAGGGTGAATATGCGTACATGAATAGGAAACATTTCCACTCTATAAACATACAGATTATATGTGATGCCCAAATGCGCCTGACAAATATCGTGGCAAGGTGGCCTGGGGCGACCCACGATGCATTCGTCCTGGTGAACAGCTCGGTGGGAAACAGGCTGGATGCCGGCAGAGTGCGTGATGGGTGGATACTTGGTAAGCAATCTAAAACACTTGAAGTGAATTCACTTGAAATATACACATGTTGGATAGCTTATGCTGGACCTATCCCAATTGCTCATAGGAGACAGCGGCTACCCACTCCGAAAATGGTTACTGACCCCCCTAGCCAACCCACAGACTGATCAGGAGCAGCGCTACAACAACCTCCATGCACGGACACGGTCAGTGGTGGAGCGCACCATTGGCCACCTGAAAAGCCAGTGGCGCTGCCTTGACCGGAGTGGGGGGTGCTGCTCTATCAGCCCGACAAGGCGTGCCGTATTGCGCTGGCATGTGGTGTGTTACACAATGTGGCGCAGCGGCACGGCGTGCCAATAATGGAACGAGACCTGCCGGAGGACCCAGACCCTGGGCCTCACAACGAGGTGCCACAGCGACATGGCATACAAACCCGGCAGCGCTTAATAGCCACAATGTGAAAAGGTAAGGGCAGACGGGACACGGGACACCATTCATTTTTTAAGATATTCTTTTAATGTGTTATTCAGTTCCTTCAATTCCTCACGGATTCCCTTGAGGTTGTCGTTAATCGCCTCTATCCCCTTTAAAATTTCCCCCTGCGACTCAAGGACCGCATGTGTCAGCGCCCGGCCTGTGGACCCGGCGACAGGGGCAGGCGGTGGAGAAGGGGGGCAGGTGACAGTGACTCTGGATCCGCTCGGCTGGGGGTCCTCTTCCTGCTCGGGTGGGATGGACTGGGGGCCTCCTGTTGTTCCCTGGCACCCTGCATTTGTCATTAAAATCCTATTGTGGAAAATATGTGCACATGTTTTATTTCTGGTTACATGTGGCTAGGAATATTGGGCCTACTAAGAGAGGAAGACATTTCCTCAAATACAGGGTGTCCCCGAAAAAATGTACACATTAGAGCAATAAAGGTGTTTTTTTTGTTTTCAAAACCCATGTAACTCAAATAGACACTCATTGTGGCGCAGGCACTGCGGACAATGCGAATCATACCATTATCTTGGTATATGCTACATTCACATTCAGTGGCATACAATCAGTGACCGTTGCATGTCTCATAGCATACACTTTGAACATCACTTTAATTGGAGGTGACAGAACAATTAAGTGATGTATGTGAATTCTATTACACTGTGCTAAAGGCAGGGATTTCAGTTCACACATACTTTATGGCGATTTAGAGTATAGGCTACATTTTTCGGGACGCCCTGTATGAAAATGATTACAGCACCTGTGAGATCCTGCTGGGCCAAGTCGGAGTCCCCCTCTTCGGGCGGAACCACACCGACTAATGCATGGTCACTGAGGACCTCGGTCACCCTCTGGTCGAAAGGGGAGAGGGCCTCGACCCCCGGCCCGTCACCCATCTTCATTGCGCTCCTGTGCTGTGCAGCCAACCTCCTTTTCACATCTACTTTGATGTCCGACCATTTTTTTTTAGTGTCGGCTGTGGATCGATTGTTGGCCCCGACTTGATTGATGACATTAGTTATTTGCTCCCAATTCAGACGTTTGGTTTTGGTGCTGATTCCGGAGGAGAGGCTTACGAACAAGATCTTGTGTCTTGCCTCTACCTCCGAAATCAGTGCCTCCACCTCGCAATCTGTGAAATTTCTTTTTCGAGATTTCGCCATGTCTTTTACCTAACGTGGGCCTTACTGCAGGTCTATTTATACTAATTAACATATTCAGTGTGGAATAATTGAGGGAGGAGATGGGGCGGGGAACGGGGCTCGTGCATGTGCGCCGAATTCCACGTTGATTGGGATGTACAACAGGAGAGTGCGTGGAAACCTTTGTACGCACTGATTGATACATCCGGATTTTTTTGGTTGTACGCAAATTTCCCGATTTTGACGTGCGCACATATTTAGTGGGAAATCCACGCAGGTCTTTGTACATGAGGCCCCAGGTCATCACAGGGCTGACATATAGACACAGACAACCATTCACACCTATGGTCAATTTAGAGTCACCAGTTAACCTAACCTGCATGTCTTTGGACTGTGGGGGAAACTAGAGCACCCAGAGGAAACAGGGAGAACATGCAAACTCCGCACAGAAAGGCCCTCGCTGGCCACGGGGCTCGAACCCGGACCTTCTTGCTGTGAGGTGACAGCGCTAACCACTACACCACCGTGCCACCCCTTGAACATTTCTATCAAGGAAAATTATATCATGATAATTATCGTTGTTGTTTTCTCACTTGGTCCTATGTCAACATGGCAAGTGAAGTCAATAGATGTGGATTTGCCTGAAGTTGCTGAAAATAAGACAGTCTCTTGGAAGACAAAGTCAGTGATCAGTTACATCCAGGCTTTGTAGTGAGGGTCACCTTCCCTGATCTTCCTTGATCAAATGCATTAAGAAATGCTGACTGTATGCTGAACCACAGACAAATGTATTCAAAGAGCATTTAAAGTGAAAGGAGGTAAGCTGGGTGTGGTATTAGAGCAGTCATTATCAGCCAGGTTCTTACTGAAAGGGCTGAGAAAGATCTCTACTCACAGCTTTATTATGTTTGACACTTGTGTAGAAGTAAAACATATCCATGGTCAGATCCAGATGTAAAGATGGGATCCTCATGGTTTTGCAAAGCCACTTTGCAAGAAGAGAAAACAAAATGATTGTTTGTGTGGTGTTATGTGTAACCAGCGAGAAATCCATGTGGAACCAGTTGCACTGATCATGCATTAATGATGCCAGTGGGGCTTGCTACAGCCTTCATCTGGATGTCTTCATTCTGGATGTGTTAGGTGTACATGTTTGTGTGGTGTTAGGTGTAGCTTGTGAATAACCCATATTGAACAGGTGACAAGGTGCCCAGGTAAGTGCCAAAGTGAAATGGAGTACTCAGAGACAGAGTGCACTCCATGTGCATGAGGTTTATTTCTAAAAGGCAGGCAATGTCATGAGAATAATTATCAGTTAAACACATCCAAAGACACAATCCAAAATCAGAGAGATGATAAAAAGACCAAGGTTAAAAAACAAACAAACAAAGTATCAGAAGTCAACATCAAGGCAGACAAGAGCTAGGCAGAATCAAAAACAAGACAAAGCAGAATGGTCAAAAGACACAGGCAATCAATCCAGAAACTATAAAGTGAAGAACTCACACAGATTAGAGGAAAATGTTAAGACTTAGCATTGTCTTTCAGGTCCTTGTGCTTTTTGAACTATTCAAAAGTGAAAGTATTAGCAGAAGGGGTGCAAAACTCAGGGGAGGGTGCCCTCTGACTGTCTGGTGGAGCAGTAAATGTAACACAAGGTAAGAAATCCAAAACAAGAAGTTCATTAGGCAGGAAGGTAATCTACAATGGGAAATCTATTACACAGGTAAATAATCAGCAGAAAAGAAATACATATGCGAGTACACATGCTAAATCAGAAATGATTTAGTTACAAGATTTTGGGGTTTTTTTTAGTGCTGACTTTAAAATTATTCATGAATTTGTTTATTATTGTTGTATCATTCAGAAATAATAAAATTTTCTGTTGGACAGCTTGTATATGTACAGAGTATGTATATAAATTTGCAAAAATCACATGTACAGAAATGTTATAAAGCAAAAATGCCATCCATCAAATCTTTCTACGTGTGTGTGTGTGTGTGTGTGTGTGTGTGTGTGTGTGTGTGTGTGTAAAAAATCATGCCATAGACATTGAAGACAGGAATTTCTTGCCTTCTTAATGCATTTCAAACTCTCAAACAGTAAATAGTAAATAATAAAAGTACAGTAAATAGCCCTATCCCACAACTGTAGTAATCTATATTGTCAAGAAATGTTCAACTAAGTAAAGGGAAATGACAGTCCATCATTATTTTCAGAAATGAAGTGTCTTTTAATTTATAAAAATAAAGAAAACCATGGAATCAGAAGGAATCAAACTTTTGACTGGTACAGTACATACATAGAACCCCAATTCCAAAAAGGTTGGGACTCTGTGTAAAATGTAAATTAAAAATTCATGGAAACCCTGTATTTCATTGAACATACGTAGTACAAAGATAACAGATCAAATGTTGAATCTGAGAAATTTGTATTGTTTTTTGAAAAATAGCTACTAATATTTTGAATTTAATGCCAGTGACATGTTGTAGGTCGGGCGGCACGGTGGTGTAGTGGTTAGCGCTGTCGCCTCACAGCAAGAAGGTCCTGGGTTCGAGCCCCGGGGCCGGCGAGGGCCTTTCTGTGTGGAGTTTGCATGTTCTCCCCGTGTCCGCGTGGGTTTCCTCCGGGTGCTCCGGTTTCCCCCACAGTCCAAAGACATGCAGGTTAGGTTAACTGGTGACTCTAAATTGACCGTAGGTGTGAATGTGAGTGTGAATGGTTGTCTGTGTCTATGTGTCAGCCCTGTGATGACCTGGCGACTTGTCCAGGGTGTACCCCGCCTTTCGCCCGTAGTCAGCTGGGATAGGCTCCAGCTTGCCTGCGACCCTGTAGAAGGATAAAGCGGCTAGAGATGATGAGATGAGATGAGATGTTGTAGGTCTGGACTACAGGCAGGCCAGTTTAGCACCCAGACTCTCTTACTATGGAGTCATACAATTGTAAGACATGCAGAATGTGGTTTGGCATTGTCTTACTGAAATAAGCAAAGCTTTCCCTGAAAAATATGTCATCTGGATGCACTTTTTTTTTACTGGTTTTAATTGCATTTGTGAATGCAGTGATGAACTGTGTTCACAAATGATGGTTTTTGGAAGTGTTCCTGAGCCCATGCAGCAATTTCCACAACCGAATCATGTCTGTTTTTAATGCAGTCTCATTTGAGGGCCCAAAGGTCATGGGCATCCAATATTGGTAATCGGCCTTGTCCCTTGCATACAGCGATTTCTCCTAGTTCTCTGAATTTTTAATGATATTATGTACCGTAGATAATGTGATCTCCACATTCTTTGCAATTTTGTATTGAGGAATGTTATTCTTGAATTGTTGCACTATTTGCCCATGCAGTCTTTCACACAGTAGTAAACCCCTCTCCATTTTTACTTCTGAGAGACTCATCCTCTCTGGGATACTCTTTTATACGAAATCATGGTACTGACATGTCACCAATTTACCTCATTATTATTATTTTTTAAACATTACACAACTTTTCCAGTCTTTTGTTGACCCTGTCCCAACTATTTTTAAACATCCTGCTCACTAAATTCAAAATGACCATATGTTTTTAAAAAAAAATAAGATTTCTCAGTTCCAACATTTAATATGTTGTCTTTGTCATATTTTCAATGAAACTTCTAGTTGTCATGATTTGCAAACCACAGCATTCTTTTTTATTTACATTTTACACAGTGTCCCCACTTTTTTTTTTTGTTAACAGGGTATAATGGAAAAATACCCTAAATATTGTGAATGCTATCGAAAAGTAGCCACAGCAACTACTCTTGGGCTTTCTAGTGTTGTCTTTTGTGGATGGAGCTGGGTGTTCTGGACACATTGCCTGGAGGTTTAAACAGTCATTTTCCAAGTAGTCAAATGGACCTACCTATATACAAAGAGGACTGATGATTTTCACAGGGAACCACAGTGAAGTAACAGATCTACTAACACCAAGCAGGACACTTTGCATATGGTCAGGGACACATCCCTCTACTAGGTTAAATCTGGTAGAAGCTATAACACAGAAGGACCATTTACTCCCATTGCTGGTGTGCCTTTCTCAATAGAGGCTTTGCAAAATCACATGACTCCCATAGCAATGGTAACTATGCTGCCATGACCAGAGGCAGCTTGTATTGCGATCAGTATGGGAAGGTTTTGCTGCATTTTTTGGATGTGCAAATCTTTCTGAACAAAACAAAGACATCAGATTTTTTAATTTACCAAAAGTAATGCATCATCAGGGGGATGATGACAAGCTGCCTCCTGTCATGGTGGTGTAGTTACTGTTGCTATATGGTCACATGATGGTGCAAAGCCTCTATAGCCCTCTGAACTAGCGCCAAAGTCTCTTTCCCTATAGCCACCCAACATCCTCCCCATATGGAGGATATCCTGGCTTTTCCTTGACCTCATTCTTCCAGTGTTCCTCTCTGAAGGCAAAAGAACATCCAAATTCCCCACTGAAATGTTTAAAATTCTGGAGAAGAGGGAATGCAACACAGTAATTAACAAGTACAGAGTATACACTTTGCTGATACCTTAAACCCCTTCAGAGGTACACCAATCAAAGCCACACTCATGTAGTATGCAATCATTTGCAAATGGCTCCAGATACTTATTGATCTGTGGATTGTTTAGGACCAAACCTCAGTGATGTCAGCATAATGTGTCTAGATCTCAAATGGGAAGTAAATTCATTGAGAGTCCACAGTTGTAGGCATATGGATTGTGAGAAGGATTTAAACAAAGGTCCAACATTACATCTAAAAGTGATTGAAAATTATGAGAGTTGCATTGAGGTGGAAAGTTTGGCTGCAGTTGTCTGTAGTGTAGACATCAGTTGCTGACAGTCAGATGTGAAAATTCATGCTGGTCTATAATGATGCATAATTGTGTTTACTGGTGATGGCATTTATTATTTTCAATGTGTCTTCAACTACTTCATCAATCAAATTAATTTTTTTACTCGAAAGGTAGCTAGAGGTTTTCATGTTCTTTTTTGTCATGGTTTGCTTTTTCAGTGCAATGAGCATCTCTCTTCACCTGCCAAATTTCAGTAAGGGCCTCATCTTGTATGCCTGAGCTCCCACCCTGCTCTGATACCTCATCTGAAAACACAAAATCCAGAAACACAGAATCCTTGGTTGGTTATCAAACTGAATTCAGTACTGAAGTTATTAATAATGCTGCAATTCAATGTTGCAATGGGCAAGCCATGGTCTAATGGTTAAAGAAACAGCTTTGGGACTAAAAGATTGCTGGTTTGATTCCCTGGACCAGCAGCACTGACTGAAGTGCCCTTGAGCAAGGCACCTAACCCCAAACTGCTTCGCCAAGAGTGATGGCATACCTTGTGTCTGATTAACCAAAGAAAAACTGATGATGTGATTATCAGTTTGGGTGGGAGCCTGACCAAAACTACAATTGGTATACCTAGCAATAAACTAAGAAAAATGTAAACAAAGAATGGCTCACTTTGTAGAAGCAATGAACTATTATAGAGTTGGGACTGATCTGATCCAATCCAATATTGGTATTATGTGCTGATACTGACTGTAGTGGGATGCTAGGCACCAAACACAGACATAGACTCAGAAGATGAGGTGCAAGGGAAAGCACTCTTTTATTTAGAGCAAAATTCTAGGGAAAAGTGGTAGGTGCAGAGCTGTGCGAAGCATGGGTGGGGTCCTGGAACTCATCAGTTGCAGGCTAGAGCAGTGAAGAGAACTGACTGAGCTCTTGGCAGGGATTCACAATGGTGCAGGGCCCCTGCCAGAGTGTGAGGTACTTGCAGTTGGCAGTGGATAGGAGCAGGAGCATATGGTCTCCTGGTTGGAACTCCCAGGGCTGGGCTGGATGGTTGTAGATCCAGCTCTGCTTGGCTTGGGCCTCAAACACATGCTGGCAGATGATAGGGGCCACCTTGTCAATCCAAGCTTGCATGTCCTACATGTACTCAGTGTAGGGGGGGAGCAGGTCCAGTTTCCAACCATCTTCATCCACAACACACCTTAGCATCCTTTTCAGAGTTTGATTGAAGCATTCCACAAGCCCATCTGTTTGGGGGTGGTATACTGACGTGCACCTGCTTCATCTGCAACAGCTGACAGACATTTGTCATTAATTTTCACATAAAAGGCATACTTTTGTGAGTCAGCAAATCCTTGGGTAGGCCAACACAGGACAACAGCAGAACCAGTTCCTGAGTGAAGTTCTTCAATGTGGCCTTCCAAAGTGGGACTGTCTTGGGGTAGCACATAGGGTAGTTGATACATTACCAGGATGCATTCATGACCCCACACAGATTTTGGAAGGGCAGACACCGGATCCATGCTCACTCTCTTGAACAGGACCCAGATGATCAGCAGGGGTATTGAGGCCTGAGGCATGCTTTTTCTGGGCAGTGCACTAGCATTAGGGGCATCATTGGCAGAAGTTCTGGACCTCCACCTGTTAGGGTATTGCTGGGATTCGAACCTGGTTCGTTGGTGTGATAATCCAGCAAACCCCCACTAGGCCACCAGGGGAATGACTCAAATGCAGAGGCGTGAGGCGGAAGTAGAAAAAGAATCAAAAGGTTTATTTAAACTATATACACTATATACAGGGCAAAACAAAAGACAAAAAAAAACCAAAGAGTATAATCCAAAAGAAAAGCAAAGTGCAAAAATTCAAAAGCTAAGAAGATCAAAAAACACAGTACAAAGGAAACTGGAGATAAACATAACAGCACAAAGACTCCGTGACAAGAGGACTGAACTCAGGGGTATAAATAGACAAACTAATTAAGGACACAGGTGAAGATAATTAGGCAATTAACACAAACACAAAACACAGGAACAGTGGCGGCCTCTAGAGGCCAAAATAAACATGACATGAAAAGGAAATAACAGCGGCCTCTAGAGGCCAAAACAGTCCTAGTCCTAACAGGACCCCCCCCTCTAGGAGCGTCTCCTGACGTTCCCAGGGCGATCCGGATGGGCCGAATGGAAGTCCCGACATAGTTCTTTATCAAGGACATCCCGAGCAGGAACCCAGCAGCGCTCCTCAGGACCATAGCCCTCCCAGTCCACCAGATATTGCAACCCGCCGCGGACCCGGCGGGAGTCAAGCAGGCGATTCACAGTGAACACAGTCTGCCCCTGGAATATGCGGGGGGGTGGGGGGTTCCTAGGGGCAGGGGCATACGTAGACGTCAGTATGGGCCGTAACAGGGAAACATGGAAAGTGGGGTTGATCCTCAGAGTCCGGGGCAACTGGAGCCGGTAGGAGACAGGGTTCACCCTGCGCACCACCTTGAAGGGGCCAATGTAGCGAGGAGCAAGCTTGCGGTTCTCCACCCGCAGTGGAAGGTCCTTAGTGGACAGCCAAACACGCTGCCCAGGGCGGAAAGCGTGTGCAGGTCTTCTATGGCGGTTGGCCTGAGTCTGGTTGGTTCTGGAGGTCTGTATGAGGGTCTTCCTGACCTTGATCCAGGTCTTGCGACACCGTCTCACATATTGGTTGACCGAGGGCACCCCCGCGTCCTCCTCCTGGTCCGGGAACAGAGGTGGCTGGAACCCGAATTGGCACTGGAATGGCGACAGCTTGGTGGCCGATGACTGCAGGGTGTTGTGGGCGTACTCCGCCCATGGCAGCCAGGTGCTCCACGATGTCGGGTTATCCATAGCCAGGCCTCGCAGGGTGGTTTCCAGGTCCTGGTTGAGCCTCTCCGTCTGACCATTGGACTGTGGGTGAAACCCAGAGGAGAGGCTGGCAGTGGCTCCGATGACCTTGCAGAACCCGTGCCACACTCGGGAGGAGAACTGGGGCCCTCGGTCTGAGACGATGTCCTGTGGAAGACCAAAGACTCGGAAGACATGATTAAACAAAAGTTTCGCAGTTTCAAGAGCAGAGGGGAGTTTGCACAGTGGTATGAAGCGGCAGGCCTTGGAGAATCTGTCAACTAAGACCAAAATGACCGTGTTACCTTGTGACTCAGGGAGACCCGTGATAAAGTCGACTGCCACGTGGGACCAGGGACGCCGGGGAATGGTCAGAGGATGCAGGAGACCCTGGGGACGCTGTCGTGGGTTCTTGGTTCTGGTGCAAACCTCACAGGACAGGACAAATGACCTTACTTCCTTCTCCATGTTAGGCCACCAGAAGCGTCTTTTCAGGAAGTCCAGGGTCCTCCGAGCTCCCGGGTGGGCGGTGAGAGGGGAAGAGTGACCCCACTGGAGAACCTTGGCCCGGGCTTGATGTGGGACGTACAAGAGGCCTGGTGGCCCCGTCCCAGGACCGGGGTCCTGGCGTTGGGCTCGTCGGACAGCCTCCTCAATACCCCAGCGGACAGGGGCCACAATCCGGGACACAGGGATAATAGGCCCGACTTCATTCTCCCTGTTAGTGGCAGAGAACAGTCTGGACAGTGCGTCAGGTTTGGTGTTCTTGGAGCCGGGGCGGTATGAGAGGGTGAAGTCAAACCGACTGAAAAACAGGGCCCACCTAGCCTGTCGAGGGTTCAGTCTCTTGGCTTGCTGGAGGTACTCCAGGTTCTTGTGGTCAGTCCAAACCAGGAATGGATGTTGTGCTCCCTCCAGCCAGTGCCTCCACTCCTCAAGGGCCAGTTTGACCGCTAGCAGTTCTCGATCCCCCACATCGTACCGGGACTCAGCAGGACTCAGGCGGTGGGAGAAGTAAGCGCAGGGGTGCAGCTTTCCTTCCGAATGTTGAGAGAGCACCGCGCCGACACCACTGTCCGAGGCGTCCACCTCCACGATGAATGGTTGGGAGGTGTCCGGGAGAACCAGAATGGGTGCCGTGCAGAAGCGGTCCTTGAGGTCTTTGAATGCCTTTTCTGCCTGAGGAGACCAGCCATAAGATCCACCTGTCCCTTTGGTGAGGTCTGACATGGGTGCTGCCACAGAACTGAAGTTCCTGATGAACTTGCGGTAGAAGTTAGCGAATCCTAAGAACCGCTGAACCTCCTTAACGGACTTGGGAGTAGGCCAATCCCGGACGGCCAGGGTCTTGGCAGGGTCCATTTGGAGTTGGCCTGTCCGTACAATAAATCCCAGAAAGGAGACCTCGGGAACATGAAATTCGCATTTCTGGGCCTTGGCGAACAGATTGTTCTGTAGCAGCCTCTGGAGAACCTGGCGGACATGGTGGCGGTGCTCCTGCACGGTCTTGGAAAAGATAAGGATGTCGTCGAGGTAGACAAAAACGTATAGGTTAATCATGTCCCTTAAGACGTCGTTGATTAGGGCCTGAAAAACAGCTGGTGCGTTGGTGAGTCCGAAGGGCATCACCTGGTATTCGTAGTGCCCAGACGGGGTGTTAAAGGCAGTCTTCCACTCGTCTCCCTGTCGGATACGGATGAGGTGGTATGCGTTCCGTAGGTCCAACTTGGTGAAGACGGTGGCGCCTTGGAGCAGGTCGAAAGCTGTGGACATCAGCGGAAGGGGATATCGGTTGCGCACAGTGATCTTATTCAGGCCCCTGTAATCAATACATGGTCGGAGCCCCCCATCCTTCTTGCCGACAAAGAAGAAGCCGGCTCCAGCAGGTGAAGTGGAGGGTCGAATAAACCCAGAGACCAGGGCATCTTTGAGGTATTCCTCCATGGCCTTGCGTTCTGGCTGAGAGAGTGAAAACAGTCTGCCACGAGGAGGGGTAGTCCCAGGGAGCAAGTCGATGGCACAGTCGTAGGCCCGGTGCGGAGGAAGAACGGCGGCCCTGCTCTTGCTGAATACCTCCTTGAGATCCCAGTACTCTGTGGGAACTTGAGATAACTCGGTGAGATCAGGGGGCTCGGCAGGAGACACAGGAGAGCTAGAGAGCAGACAAGAGGCATGGCATGCAGGGCCCCATTCCACAACCTGGCTTGTTACCCAGTCTATGCGAGGGTTGTGGCGAGTAAGCCAAGGAAGGCCTAGAATAACTGGGAACTCAGGTGAAGGAATCAGGTGCAGGGATATTTCTTCCTTGTGACCTTGAGACTGGAGGAAAACTGGAGAAGTAACTTGGGTGACTCTTCCATCACCTAACGCTTGGCCATCGAGGGCAGACACAGACAGTGGGACTTCAAGAGGTGCAGTCGGAATATTGATGCTTTGGGCGAAGTGAATATCCATAAAGTTCCCAGCCGCCCCTGAGTCTATCAAAGCTTGACAAGAGTGGACAGACTCACCCCAGGAGATGGAGACCGGGATGTAGATTCCTTGGCCAGGGAGTCCGGGAGAGAGGGTAGGCCCCGTCACAACCCTCCCTCGGCTGGACGGGGCGGTCCTTTTCCCAAGAGTTCGGGACATGATGCTCGGAAGTGACCAGGCTTGCCACAGTAGATGCAGCACTTGTCCCTCCTTCTGCGCTCCCTCTCAGATGCGGAGAGGCGAGTACGACCCACTTGCATGGGTTCTGGACAGTCACTGAAGGAGGTAGACGGTCTCCAGGTAGAGGTAGGGAGGCTGGGGGGGCTCAAGGCTTGGTGGCGTTCTCTCATCCTGTTGTCCAGACGAATAGCATGTGAGATGAGGGTTTCGAGGTCACTTGGGCATCCAATAGAGGCCAGACCGTCCTTGATGGGGTCAGACAGACCATGGTGGAAGGCTGACACCAGGGCAGTCTCGTTCCATCCACTTACTGCTGCGAGTGTTCGGAACGAGATGGCGTAATCTGCGACGCTTCCTCCTTGCCGGATGGACATGAGCTTTCGGGCTGCGTCGGTACTGATGTCTGCCTGATCGAAGACCCGAAGCATCTCTTCAGAAAACAGCTGGAAATCAAAGCACTCAGGTCCCTGTCTTTGCCAGATAGCAGTAGCCCAGGCTCGCGCCTTACCAGCTAATAAGGTGATCACAAAGGCAATCTTGCGGCGATCCGTGGTGTAGGTGGTAGGCTGAAGCTCAAAGGTGAGTTGACACTGGGTAAGGAACTCTCGGCACTCACTGTGCTTGCCGTCATACCTCTGTGGTGCAGGAAGGCTGGGTTCGCGAGGTGAAGAAGGCAGCATTGCAGGAGGCACTGGAGCAGGAGTGGGAGCTGGATCAGGAACTGGATCAGGAGCAGGAGATGCAGGCAGAGATGTCAGCTGTGCCAGGGTTTTCCCAATTTGCTGAAGCAGTTCCTCGTGGCGAGCGAGGGCCTCACGTTGGCTGGTGAGCGTACGTCCATGAGCGTCCATGGTCGCTCCGAAGCGTGTCAAAGCTGCCATAATTCCCTGAAGGTTGGCCGGGTAGACAGTTGAAGCAGCCTCTGCTGAGTCGGTCATGACGGAGTCTTTCTGTTAGGGTATTGCTGGGATTCGAACCTGGTTCGTTGGTGTGATAATCCAGCAAACCCCCACTAGGCCACCAGGGGAATGACTCAAATGCAGAGGCGTGAGGCGGAAGTAGAAAAAGAATCAAAAGGTTTATTTAAACTATATACACTATATACAGGGCAAAACAAAAGACAAAAAAAAACCAAAGAGTATAATCCAAAAGAAAAGCAAAGTGCAAAAATTCAAAAGCTAAGAAGATCAAAAAACACAGTACAAAGGAAACTGGAGATAAACATAACAGCACAAAGACTCCGTGACAAGAGGACTGAACTCAGGGGTATAAATAGACAAACTAATTAAGGACACAGGTGAAGATAATTAGGCAATTAACACAAACACAAAACACAGGAACAGTGGTGGCCTCTAGAGGCCAAAATAAACATGACATGAAAAGGAAATAACAGCGGCCTCTAGAGGCCAAAACAGTCCTAGTCCTAACACCACCTCCATTCTGTGCCAATGAAAGCAGTCACAAAGATTTTGGACCATGTTATGGGTGGCAAGGAGGCCTTCCAGGCAATGGATATGGGTGAGGTGCATTGCTATGTCAATCTTTGAACGGAGAACTACCAATAAGTCATAGGGCCATACATGTGTGGCTGCTGTGTGAGATGGCTGCCTCTCCAGTAGCTCTGTAGTTTTAGCTCTTTAAACCTCTTTTTTCCACCTTTTTTTTTTACTTTTCTGCTCTTCTTACGAAGACATAGTGTGTTTAACTATATAACATGGATATATTTAACTTTAACATCCAACCAGGAGCCAGTTTTCTCACTTATTCGAGAGAGGAGATGCTGGCCCTGAAAACAATGGGACGAGCTGGAATACGACACCCCATCCCGGCCAAGCTGAGGAAGAAGCCCAAGGGCTGCTAGGCTAGCGGACAACTGGCGGTGCTACAAACCATCCATTCCCTCTGTTATCATGCGGAATGTGAACTCACTGCAGGATAAAGTTGACAAGCTTTCCGTTCTGAACAGCCAGCAGATTTACTGGGAGAGCAGCTTGTTTATCTTTACGGAGACATGGCTAACACACCTTGTACTGGATGCTAATGTGGACCTGCAGGGATTCACTGCTGTGAGAGCCGACAGAGACACTAACACATGCGGGAAAAGCAAAGGCAGGGGACTCATCATTTATGTTAACAATCGCTGGTGTAACCCAGGACATATCTCCGTAAAGACAGTTTTATGTTGCCCGGACTTGGAGCTGCTAGCCGTTAGCCTGCGGCCATATTATCTGCCAAGGGAGATCAGTCACGTGATCACCATCTGTGGTTACATCCCTCCGAGGGCAGACGCAGCTGCTGCATGTGAGAGGATTCACTCTGTCACAGCAAGGCTGCAGACACAGCACCCTGAGGCATTTATCATCATTTCTGGGGACTTTAATCATGCTACTTTGGACTCTACTTTGGCTGCTTTTTACCAGGCTGTGGATTGTCCAACAAGGAACAACAGGACAATTGACTTGCTGTATGCTAATGTGAGGGATGCATACAGAGTCACACCCCTCCCCCCACTAGGGAAGTCTGACCACAACCTGGTTCTTCTACAGCCGAAGTACACCCCCCTGGTTCAAAGGCAGCCTGCAACAACTAGCTCCATCAGGAGGTGGTCCCCTGAAATGGAAGATGCCCTCAGGGATTGTTATGACATCATGGACTGGGATGTGCTGCTTAGCCCACACTGTGAGGACATAAAGGGGCTGACACACTGTCTGACGGATTACCTTAACTTCTGTGCAGATGTGGTCTCCCCCACTAAGACTGTATGGTGTTACCCTAATAACAAGCCATGGGTAACACAGGAAGTCAAAGCTGTCCTCAACAGGAAAAAGGCCGCCTTCAGGATCAGGGATGGGGAGGTGATGAAAGCAGCACAGCAGGAGGTAAAACGCTGCATGAGGGAAGCTAAGGACAGCTATTGAGGTATTTCACTCACGTGACCAAGTCATGTGATGCTGCCATTTTGGACGGCACGGCTCGAATCAGTTTGAATGCGAGGAAGGCGACAAACGAAAAACATAAAAGAAAAAGGAGTGAGATGCAGAAAACACCTTCACTATCCAGCGACGTAGGGCATTTACAGGGTGAGCAGAGGGAGAGGTATTTGCAAAAATTGAGGTTAGCAGGCTTAGAGAACGACATTTACCTGCTTCCACCAGGATTGTTCACTGACGTACGGAAGTACACGAAGCCCTCGTCTTTACCTGACTTCAGCCCACATGATCTGTATACCTATGTCGTTAAAAACCCATCGCCATACACAGGTATTGATCTGAAAGCGTATACGAGTTTGGATACCTACAAATATTTTGTCAGGCTGGGTAACATGCCTACATCAGCGGGTCGTCCCTGGAGCCGGTGGTCGCCATCTGATTACAGCTAAGGTTTGTTCACATTTTCATTTACTTTCGGTCCTCAGGATAAACAAAATGTTATTAAATGTCATTGAAATAACTTCTTAGTCTGTTGAGACATGGCCCGTTATAAATTTGCTGTTACCAGGCAATGACTAAGAACTGTATTATTATGGTCGGTGTAGTTGTAGCAGTGCACTAGCAGTGCACTGTTAGCACTAGCTAATGTCAACAACAGTAGCTGGTATGTTACTGTAGCAATGTTTACGTTCAGTCATTTGGATGACTGTTAAAACCTTTCAGTCTCAAGTTTTTCCTTTACTGTATTTACTAGTTTACTGAGCTAACGCGCTCGGGCAGGCTGGGAGCTAGCGCGCTAGCTCGGGCAGGCTGGGAGCTAGCGCGCTCGGGCAAGCTGGGAGCTAGCGCGCTCGGGCAAGCTGGGAGCTAGCGTGCTCAGGCAAGCTGGGAGCTAGCACGCGCTAGCCGGCCGGCGCGCGTTAGCTCCCAGCCTGCCCGAGCTAGCTCCCAGCCTGCCCGAGCTAGCTCCCAGCCTGCCCGAGCTAGCGCGCTAGCTCCCAGCCTGCCCGAGCTAGTGCGCTAGCTCAGTAAACTAGTAAATCCAGTAAGGAAAAACTTGAGACTGAAAGGTTTTAACAGTCATCCAAATGACTGAACGTAAACATTGCTACAGTAACATACCAGCTACTGTTGCTGACATTAGCTAGCTTGACGTCCAAAATGGCGGACACCGGGGCATCACGTGACCCTGTGACGTCAGGTGAAATACCTCAATAGGAGAAAGGTGGAGCAGAAGCTGAAGGAGAACAGCATGAGGGAGGTCTGGGAAGGTGTGAAAACCATCACAGGCCACAATACAAAGACCAGGGTTGTTGAGGGGACAGTGGAGAGGGCAAATGAGTTGAATGACATTTTCAAATCGGTTCAACCAGCCCACATCCCCCCCACCCTCTCCCTCACTGCAGCCATCTCTCCTTCTTCCCTCAACACACTGCCCCCCAGTCATCACAGCAGCCCCCTCCTCCCCCACCTCAACACAGACTCCTCCATGCATTACTGCAGACCAGGTCAGAGGTCAACTGAGGAAGCTTCACCCCAGGAAAGCAGCAGGCCCAGACAAGGTGTGTCCCCGACTACTGAAGACCTGTGCTGCTGAACTGGGTGAACCACTCCAATGCATCTTCAACCTCAGCCTGCAGCTGGGGAGAGTGCCAGCCCTCTGGAAGACATCATGTATTGTTCCAGTTCCCAAAAAGAATCGGCCCAGGGAGCTGAACGACTTCCGACCAGTGGCACTCACTTCACATCTGATGAAGATGTTGGAGCGGCTCTTCCTCAGCCTCCTCAGACCCCAGGTACAACATGCCCAGGACTGTCTGCAGTTTGCGTACCGGGCAGGTGTCGGTGTGGAAGACGCCATCCTCTACCTGCTACACCGAGCCCACTCGCATCTGGATGAGGGAAATGGCACAGTGAGGATCCTCTTCTTGGACTTCTCGAGTGCCTTCAACACCATCCAGCCCCTATTGCTTCAGGACAAACTGAACAGGATGCGAGTGGACCCCTGCCTGGTCACCTGGATCTTCAGATACCTCACTGACAGGCTGCAGTACATCAGGCTGAAGGACATCATGTCTGACACTGTGATTAGGAGCACCAGAGCACCCCAGGGCATGGTGCTGGCCCCTCTTCTCTTCACCCTGTACACCGCAGACTTCTGCTACAACTCGGAGCTGTGTCACATTCAGAAGTTTGCTGATGACACAGCCATCGTTGGGTGTATCAGTGACGACAGAGAGGAGGAGTATAGGAGCCTGGTGAGGGACTTTGCTGTGTGGTGCAACAGGAACCATCTGCAGCTCAACACCTCGAAGACCAAGGAGCTGGTCATTGACTTTGGGAGGTCCAGACCAAGGTCACGACCAGTTCTGATTGAGGGAGTCGAGGTGGAGGCTGTGGATTCCTGCAAGTACCTTGGGCTGTGGCTGGACAGCAAGCTGGACTGGACTTGCAACACCAAACACTTATACAGGAAGGGACAGAGCAGGCTATACTTCCTTAGGAGGCTGCGGTCCTTTAACATCTGCAGGAAACTCCTGTGGATGTTCTATCAGTCTGTGGTTGCCAGTGTCCTGTTTTACACCGTGGTGTGCTGGGGGGGCAGCACATCCAAGAAGGACACATCCAGGCTGGACAAACTGATCAGGCGGGCCGGCTCTGTGGTAGGCATGAAGCTGGACTCTCTGGTAATGGTGGCAGAGAAGAGATCTATGGACAAACTATTGAACATCATGGATGATGCCAGTCACCCTCTGCACACTGTCATCAGCAACCAGAAGAGCCTGTTCAGTGACAGAATGCTCCTTCCCAAGTGCTGGACGAACAGACTTAAAAACTTCTTTGTCCCTCATGCCATCAGACTGTACAACTCCTCTCTGGGGGGGAGGAGGGGTAACAGGAGGACAGAGGATGGGAAGGAATAGTAGCCTAGCCTAACAATAAGCAATACCGGACAATGTGCAATATAATGTGCAATATCTCTCCTGCCACCACCACCCCTTTTTTTCCCTCCTTCCCCCCTTCCCCATATCTTATTCTTTTTATATTTGTATATGTAAATAATTTATTTTAATTTATCTAGAAGTTTTCTCTTTTTCTTTTCTCTGTTTATCTGTAATGATGCTGCTGGAATCTTAATTTCCCTGAGGGAACCCACCCAAAGGGATCAATAAAGTTTTATCTAATCTAATCTAATCTAATCTAATCTAATCTAATCTAATCTAATCTAATCTAATCTAATCTAATCTCTAGGGTTGGCCACATCTCACAATACAATAGTACAGGAGCCTGTTCTGGATTAGAAAGTACATGGCAGGGAGGGCCTGCCTGATTACTGATCTTCACCTTCTACCATCTGCACCTGGCCTCAGCAATGTTTTAGCCTGTTGTCCTCTTTTGGTTCATGGCTGAAATTCCCCTTGTAGACCACCTGCTTATACATAAGAGAGAATGAGTTAATAGAGATGTTCGGCTCACGTTCACTTTGGACCTCCACACTGTCTCACTGGTCTCTGGCCATGCAGCATGTGTGAAGAGGTGCTGGGCACTGTCAGCTCCTTTGTGGCAGCTGGATGGAAGCTCTGCTGGCAATTTGGGCCAGTCTTGACTTAACAGGAGAGGCAGAGGCAGATCAGACATAATTCCCACAAGTAGTGCCCGCTCACCTTTGTCACCACCTAGCTGGACTTTGGTGACAGCCACCTCTTGTCCATCCCCATGCACACAGGTGACTTTGACAGTGCCACCCACTGCAACCATACTGGGCAAAACTGATGATCAGACTAGGGTGATTCTGCTCCAAGAGTCCAGAAGGGCTTTCAATGGTTGGCCCTCCAGTGTTGTGGAAGTGTCTACCTCAAAAGTAGCCAAAAAATATACTTACATGAAAGAAGTTGCCTTGAAGCTTTTTTATTGTACAGAAACAATGCAAGTGCTGAGTGATACCCAGAGACACACTGAAGTCTAAGTTCTCTTCCATTTTTCTTCAACAAAGAAGTTGTGTTCCTCTTGGGAGACCCAGCCTTGGACTGCCCCAAAACAAAATGGAGGTGCCTATTAAAATCAATGTAAAAGGAAATTCTTTGTTTAAAACACACACTTCTGATTGGCTGCCCAACATGGGGCTTCTCATTGTCTAAAACATACTTCCGAATATTTTTCAAAAGACAACAGACCTACTTGTATTTAACAAATGGCATTTTAAGGGTTTTACTACTGAATCAGATGTCTGTGTTTGTCACATGAAATGCATTTACAATGTAGGGACAGCCACAGTCCCCGTCTAGAACTACAAATCCCATCAACTAACTTCCGCTATGACCTACATTATGGCATCCATGATCACCTACGTCATGTCATGTCACCGACTCTATAAGTGACCCGGTCATCCCCAACTTGTCCTCTCTCGCTCTGTGGATCTTAGTATCATACAGACATATAGAGATCCCCACTTTCATCAGACCATCCGAAATCACGATGTCTGCCTTGCAAGAAAGAAGACTCAACGTGCTTTTGTATATACCACTGGCCATGGTAAAGAGTACCTAAGTTGCGTCGTCTCACTCAATTGAGTTACAACCAGTTTATTTGTTTATTATAAGTATCGTTACGACTGCAGCCCAAGCAGTTAATTAAAAGTCAGAAGCGACCGGATTCCTTCTGACTTAATCGCTGTGCACATTATCATCAGAGACTTTTCCTCACAAACGCGAAACTTTGGGACATCTCTGCATATCCTGCATAGAAGCAAGATACTGGAAGTAAGGCTGGCATTTGGGCAAACTAGTCTTAGGAATTAGCTTTATGAAGTAGTGTGAATTTAAACTCAGAAACGGTTTAATTGTGCATACTGTAGACACTTAGAATGTTGAGTTGATCATTGTGTTCTACATTGTTCTATCTCCATTGTTTTTAATAGATAGGTTGTTCATGCTCTTCTCTATCTTCTCTAACATCCCTTAATTTCATTATTACACACATTTTGACCTCATCAAGATTTCAGTGGATTTGGTAATGTTATAAGGTAGTAGGATTAGCAACCACGATGAATTCCTTTGTCTCAAGAACACCACGAGGTGATTTTCACTTCCCCCCAACACCTTAGATAACATTCTCTGATTTATTTACCGTGCCACTCCCTCGCGCATATTCAAACTCTCTTTGTCTCCTCCTCTCTGCCTTGCACCCCTCCCTTCTCACACTGCGCAGCCGTGCACGGGACACACCCTAAGAGCTCAGTCGCTCGCTTGGCAGCAAGGAGAAAACATCCCTCTTTCTCTCTATCTCTCCCCTTGCTTCCCCTCACACACACACACACACACAAACACACGCTCACACACACACATACACACATGCTCATCGAGTACAACCTCACTGTGTGTGCCTTGTCTATATATTGCTGCAGATCATATTGAATGTATTCTACTGCTATTACCCATTTAGTATCATTGTTATAATAAATTCAATTATTCTGCTAAACTGTACGTGTCTGTTTTTTTGCTGCTGTATTCTTGAAGTCACACAATCTCAAAGAACTCCAAATTGCCTTCACCCAAGTGTATATGAATGCTATTGGCTGTAGTGTCTATGTAATACGGTAAGTAATACATTATTGCTGCATCAGTAGTGATCATAATAATTTGGAATATACCATAATTTAGCTGTTTGGTAATTTATTATTAAACACCAAAATTAATGGTATTATTAATGAGACTGATTTAATGAGACTGATCACTTAAGACCAATTGCGCCCACATATTTATTTGTGCCCCATGTGAGGAGATTGGTTTGTTGACTTCTTGAATATTGTTGCAACAACAGATAAATTATCAGTTTGATTAAGCAACTGCCAAGGCATATCCCCAGGTGTGTTAAATGGTTAACAGTAGCGTGATAACCATATCACAAAATACTAATAACCCATTAATAACTTAGGATAAGAGATAGCGTTTCCAAACAAAAACAAACTTTATTAATTGATTAATTAATTATGTAGTTAATATTAATTAATAATTAATTAATTAACTCATTGATTAATTAATTACCTAATATCCAACCTAAGTAAAATGGCATCCCTTCGTGTCTCAGAGGCTGAAGACAATGCTCAAGACGTGTCTCTCTTTGATGTCATCGCAGACCTCATTCACTGCTCTGCCTCCGAAAAAGCAAACATTAGGAACATGAGTAAGGGTGAATGCCAAAATAACATAGGTAACTCAATAAAACATATGAGAGATCCAAAAAGAACAACTATTAGTGTCCAAGAGGCACTAGGTAGGCTATTCCTGTTACACTTCCAAGATACTGATTTAGAAATCAGATACCTCTGCGGAGAGGTTGACAGGCTGACCACCAGCAATGCCGAGCTGGCAGCTGATAACAATGATTTACATAGGGAGCATGAGCTCTTGAAAAACTCCCTTGATGATTGCGCCAAAAGGCTAGAGAATGCCGAAAAGGCTGCTAAGAGGGCCGCCAAGGAGCAGACCCCCCAAGAAGGGTGCGAGGGGCATGAAAGACCCCCAGCAATGCGCCGAAGCTCAGAGCGGGAAGAGGCATCCGAGCCGGATACCGTGGATTACCTGGTCGAGGACCGGACATCCCGCCAAACTCCATCAACTCGCTACACGACTCCTTCATCATTTAGCCAGGGTGGAGCCATACTGCGCTCATCCCGAGCCCAGGCCCATAGCACACCCAGGTCAGTGCGCTACAGTATCCCTGAACCATCTTCGGATGAATCAGACTACGAATCTAGTGCGAAACGGGAGTGATACCAGAGTAGCTCAGATAGTGAATACTCAGGAGAGCCAAGGAGGCCGCACAAGGACATGCACCAAGCCCTTCGCATACGGCAAATTGACCTACTTGCCAAAGATGATGAGCGAGTCGATCCTGACAATAAAAGAGCAAATGTAAATGATTATTTGCGAGAAATTGACCGATGCCTGATGGACCTGCCGAAAGCCACAATGCGAGAGAAACTTAAACTGATCTGGAAGACCTTCAGTAGCAGCGTTCATGCCTTTTTAGAGATGCTACCCCCAGACGTTTGCGATAGCTATTTGAAACTTCACAATTACATGAGGGAAGAATATGCGCCATACATGGATGAAACCTCCACAACATTGTGTGCAATACAAATTAAAAAGAAACAGTCTGAGACACCTCATGAATATTATGATGGATATTATGATTATATACAGTGGTGCTTGAAAGTTTGTGAACCCTTTAGAATTTTCTATATTTCTGCATAAATATGACCTAAAACATCATCAGATTTTCACACAAGTCCTAAAAGTAGATAAAGAGAACCCAGTTAAACAAATGAGACAAAAATATTATACTTGTTCATTTATTTATTGAGGAAAATGATCCAATATTACATATCTGTGAGTGGCAAAAGTATGTGACCCTTTGCTTTCAGTATCTGGTGTGACCCCCTTGTGCAGCAATAACTGCAACTAAACATTTGCTGTAACTGTTGATCAGTCCTGCACACCGGCTTGGAGGAATTTTAGCCTGTTCCTCCGTACAGAACAGCTTCAACTCTGGGATGTTGGTGGGTTTCCTCATATGAACTGATCGCTTCAGGTCCTTCCACAACATTTCCATTGGATTAAGGTCAGGACTTTGACTTGGCCATTCCAAAACATTCACTTTATTCTTCTTTAACCATTCTTTGGTAGAACGACTTGTGTGCTTAAGGTCATTGTCTTGCTGCATGACCCACCTTCTCTTGAGATTCAGTTCATGGACAGATGTCCTGACATTTTCCTTTAGAATTTGCTGGTATAATTCAGAATTCATTGTTACATCAATGATGGCAAGCCATCCTGGCCCAGATGCAGCAAAACAGGCCCAAACCATGATACTACCACCACCATGTTTCACAGATGGGATAAGGTTCTTATGCTGGAATGCAATGTTTTCCTTTATCCAAACATAACACTTCTCATTTAAACCCAAAAGTTCTATTTTGGTCTCATCCGTCCACAAAACATGTTTCCAATAGCCTTCTGGCTTCTCCACGTGATCTTTAGCAAACTGCAGATGAGCAGCAATGCCCTTTTTGGAGAGCAGTGGCTTTCTCCTTGCACCCCTACCATGCACACCATTGTTGTTCAGTGTTCTCCTGATGGTGGACTCATGAACATTAACATTAGCCAATGTTAGAGAGGCCTTCTGTTGCTTAGAAGTTACCCTGGGGTCCTTTGTGACCTCACCAACTATCACACGCATTGCTCTTGGAGTGATCTTTGCTGGGCGACCACTCCTGGGGAGGGTAACAATGGTCTTGAATTTCCTCCATTTGTACACAATCTGTCTGACTGTGGATTGGTGGAGTCCAAACTCTTTAGAGATGGTTTTGTAACCTTTTCCAGCCTGATGAGCATCAACAACTCTTTTTCTGAGGTCCTCAGAAATCTCCTTTGTTCGTGCCATGATACACTTCCACAAGCATGTGTTGTGAAGATCAGACTTTGATAGATCCCTGTTCTTTAAATAAAACAGGGTGCCCACTCACACCTGATTGTCATCCCATTGATTGAAAACACCTGACTCTAATTTCACCTTCAAATTAACTGCTAATCCTAGAGGTTCACATACTTTTGCCACTCACAGATATGTAATATTGGATCATTTTCCTCAATAAATAAATGACCAAGTATAATATTTTTTGTCTCATTTGTTTAACTGGGTTCTCTTTATCTACTTTTAGGACTTGTGTGAAAATCTGATGATGTTTTAGTTCATATTTATGCAGAAATATAGAAAATTCTAAAGGGTTCACAAACTTTCAAGCACCACTGTAGATGGCTACGTACTGCCTATTTCCAGGGTAGTAGCGCACCAGGCTTGGAAGAAGATAGAGGCTTCAAATCCCTCTTCTTACATAACCTCCACCTAAGCGTGCGGACTCAAGTCACACTGGCGTGTCGACAAGGTTTCTACTCGATGAAGGAAATTAGGCAACTAGCCCAAATGACCTGGAAGACCATTGTCAAAACCACAGACAGAAAAGATGTTGAACCCAGGGTCCTTAGTCTCCAGGGTGCAGACAGGCTCCCGCTAGCCTTAGAAGGAGGTGAAGCTCCAAAAGGTGGACCCACCTGGAGAAATCCCGGTCCGAACCGCCCCTTGCCAAGCCATCACCAGGGTGAGTGGAAGAATCATCAAGGTAAGGCCAGGAGAGACCAAGGGCAAGGCCACAGTGACCATGGCAACCGTTCATCCTATGAAAAGGGTCAAAAGGAACAAGGCAGTTGGCAGCAAGATCGTCATCCCCGCTCTGGCCAGAGATGGCAGGAGCGCTCTGACCGTAGCTCTACATGTAGGGGTAGAGGTGACCAACACAGTGACTCAGACCAACCTGGTAAGTTCTGCTCAGAGCTGGATTCTTTGAAAGCCCAGTTGGCTGAAGTTAAAGGACTGTTACAGAAGATGTCCGACCCGTCAACAGATAAAACAAAAGAGCCCAAGAAAGATGACAAAGGCCACCCGCAGGCATGACTAGTCCAGGAACCATGAGTATATCTCGTGAAATGGGGAGGAGATCCCTGTGAAATAGCAGGCAATGGTCAGGATGTAGGGCCCCCCTGGTGGTGAAGGCAAACACACAAAATGCACTGCTGATGCAGTTCTTAGGCGATCTAGTTAGAAGGGGCAATGCTAAGCGCATTTACACCCCCGTGGTGGTCGAGGGTACAATCACCCTCCAAGCCCTTCTAGATACTGGATCGGAGATCACACTCATGTGTGCTAAAGTCTTCACCACCATCTCTCAGACACGGCTCTCACAAGGTGACCCAATCCCAACCAAGCCCTGCAACATAAACTTGGTCAGCTTCACGCAAAACAAAGCCCCAGTAACACAAATGGCATGGTTGGAACTCACATTCCAAGGCATGTCAATCATACATCCCAATTACATCTGCTCTGTGGGTACAGAAAAACTACTGATTGGCCAAGACCTACTCGACAGGTTGGCGCCACTCATTGATTGTCGTCACAGTCAATTGTGGGCCCAAATCACGACCCCACAGCCGTTGGATCCCACAAAACATGCACAAGCCCGTTGCGATGAGATTAGTGCAGACACTGACCAACCAAGCGCCATGGAAGACCAAATCTCCGATGAACTTCAGTTCATGTCTTTGTACACCAAGTCTGGTGTCAAAACACCCGACATCGCGATTCCCCCTAGTGGCCACAATTCTTTGGAAAACCATGCCTCTTTCCTTTGTTCCTTGAGTAACTCAACCTCAGCTATGTACTGCCCTATCCTATCAGGTGAAGTGGAGTCAATGGGACCACGGTCCTCAATGCAGCTATGATGCTTTGGTCTGAGAAGTCAGCCATCAGCCAGACTTTGTTTGACACGCTGTGTCAAAGCCATTCCTGCCCCGTATTCATGCAGAAAAGCCTCCCTCTATCCATCGACTCAGACAAAAGCACCCATTTCACTGCTGGTGTAATGTCTGCGCTGTGGAACATGTTAGGCATTGAGGCGAAATTCCATATCGTGTACCACCCTCAATCCTCTGGTCAGGTTGAACGAGCCAATCAAACCATTGTGAGCATGCTGCGGAAGTATGTCACCCACCATGGTAAAGATTGGGATGTGAAACTTCCCTTGGTGCTAATGGCCATTAGGTCCACTCCTCATCGCACCACTGGAGTCACACCCTTTGAGATGATGACTGGGTGGGAGATGGTTCTCCCACTGCATCTCCTGTACAGACCAGAGGGCAGGAGCGTCGCAACTGCATACACCGCACATCAATATGTCGCCAACCTACAATGCCACCTACAGTCAACCTTTGCATGGGCCCAAAAGAATCTTGAAACAAGTGTAAAAGGACAAAAAGCCTACTACAACCGAAAAGCCTCCCATCACGAATATCAAATAGGCGACAAAGTCCTATATTTCAACTTTACCAAGCCGGTAGGAGTCTCAAAGAAGTTACTACCACACTGGTCGGGACCATTTGATAGTGGGAAAACTGTACCCCGTCGCGTATCGCATTAGGACATCCAGGCCTAATCAAACGCCCTCATATCGATGGGTCAATAGCAATCAAATCAAGCCTTTTGAACAGTCCTCACTCCAAAAAGGGGGTGGACGATAGTTAGGCCCATCCTGTCCACCTAGCTTGTACTCCTCACTTACCCATTAGTGTACACTAACATTCCCAGTCACATTTACCAACCCAATAAAGTAATAACCCTTCTGTATGTTCTGAACAGGAGGAGCTGCAGGGCTTAGGCAAAACCCTGCAGGGAACTATACTAACTGTTAACATCTAGTCAATAACACTGTGCATGCCGTAGACAAGTTGGCCAAAATAATAAAAAGTGAGATCAAATACATCCGGGTAGTAAGGGATTTGATGCAAGACCTGCTTAGGGAAATTGGCAGCTCAATCAGTACCCTAAGTAAGGGTTAAATCCCACCATATCTGATACCCCTTAGCATGGTAGATAAAATACTAAAATCCGCTACTACTACTAATGTGTATTCATCGCAAATACACCTGGCCTATAGTCTTGGCAGTGCTATCCCCATTTTTGTGAATCCACAAGACTTAGAGATAGGATTCATGCTGAACCTACCCATCATTGAGAAAATCAACATATATAGACTCAAGTCTATCCTCAACATGGGTTTCTGGAAAAACAAGGTCCGTATATGCATACAGACACCACCCATGGTAGCATTCCATGATGACAGCCCCTCTGTCTACTTTATTCCCAACCTAGTGATGTGTATCTCCACTAAAGACATCCACTGGGTCTGCCCAAGCAACCCATTCATTAGAGACACTACAGATCGCCTGTGTGGTTTGAGGGCAAAAGCGCCCAAACAAAAGTGTGTAGGTCAAATGTCCGCAAAAGATGAGGATATGGAAACTAGAGTAGACAGAGCTGGTAATCAGTGGGTTGTTAACACTCCAAAAACTGAAGTCTTGATGTCATACGATCAGCATGACACAGCCACCAGAATGAAAATCCCAAACCAAACGGTGTTCCTTAGTGTACCACAGGGAGCCACCATTCATGTAGGTGATATCACCCTACACCATCTTAGTACTGACAGGTATGATTCTGAGATTGAAAAGATAGACGCATTTCAAGGTTATGATCTTGAGATCAATGACACCCTCCAACAGCAACTACTGGTTGAAGGGACCAAAACGGTGAAATTTAGTTTAGGCCAGACTGGAATTTCGACTATGGTCTCCCGATACCAGGTCAGAGAGTCATCTTATCTAGGATCTAGTATAAGTCTGATTGCTTTGGGACTTCTCCTCAGTGGCTGGGTCTTAACTGCTGGCATCGCATTCATGCTACACAAATATATAAGAACACTACATGCCAAGCTGGATTAGATAGTCTGCATCCCTGACAGCTTTAGCCGCAGTAACGCATGCTTTCTGGCCAGACCACCCGCTGCTATTACCTTTCCAGAAGATTAGGTTTACTAACCCAAGCACTAATACTTCTTTTCTTTCCTTCATTCCTTCTCTTCTCTTGTTTTTTTGCATAGGAAATGAAGTGACTATGTAGTGTTTAATGTTTTTTTTTAGATGTGATTTTGACCTAGTTAGATAGAGAGTGAATATATGCCCAAATGCTTATAGCCTGATATTGGCCCAAATGCCTATGCCTCCAACTGTCTTACCAGGACTCATGAGTTTACACAGGTTTCACAGGACACTATGGACTGTACAGAGGATGCTACCTCAAGGACTATGGACATGTGGACTGTACTGTACTGTGTTCTCAGTGCTACGACTCCGTCATACCCCTGAGACCAAAAGAGGGAATGTAGGGACAGCCACAGTCCCCGTCTAGAACTACAAATCCCATCAACTAACTTCCGCGATGACCTACATCACGGCATCCATGATCACCTACATCACGTCATGTCACCGACTCTATAAGTAACCTGGTCATCCCCAACTCGTCCTCTCTTGCTCTGTGGATCTTCGTATCATACAGACATATAGAGATACCCACTTTCATCGGACCATCCAAAATCACAACATCTGCCTTGCAAGAAAGAAGACTCAATGCGCTTTCGTATATACCACTGGCCACGGTAAAGAGTACCGAAGTTGCATCGTCTCATTCAATTGAGTTACAACCGGTTTATTTGTTTATTATAAGTATCATTATGGCTGCAGCCAAAGCAGTTAATTAAAAGTCAGAAGCGACCGGATTCCTTCTGACTTAATCGCTGTGCACATTATCATCAGAGACTTTTCCTCACGAACGCAAAACTTTGGGACATCTCTGCATATCCTGCATAGAAGCAAGATACTGGAAGTAAGGCTGGCATTTGGGCAAACTAGTCTTAGGAATTAGCTTTATGGAGTAGTGTGAATTTAAACTCAGAAACGGTTTAATTGTGCATACTGTAGACACTTAGAGTGTCAAGTTGATCATTGTGTTCTACATTGTTCTCTCTCCATTGTTTTTAATAGATAGGTTGTTGCATGCTCTTCTCTATCTTCTCTAACATCCCTTAATTTCATTATTACACACATTTTTACCTCATCAAGATTTCAGTGGATTTGGTAATGTTATAAGGTAGTAGGATTAGCAACCACGACGAATTCCTTTGTCTCAAGAAAACCACGAGGTGATTTTCACTTCCCCCCAACACCTTAGATAACATTCCAATCTCTGATTTATTTACCGCGCACCTCCCTCACGCATATTCAAACTCTCTTTGTCTCCTCCTCTCTGCCTCGCACCCCTCCCTTCTTACACTGCGCAGCCGCGCAAGGGACATGCCCTAAGAGCTCAGTCGCTCGCTTGGCAGCAAGGAGAAAACATCCCTCTCTCTCTCTATGTCTCCCCTCGCTTCCCCCCCTCACACACACACACACACACACACATGCTCACACACACATACACACACACTCATAGAGTACTACCTCACTGTTTGTGTCTTGTTTATATATTGCTGCAGATCATATTGAATGTATTCTACTGCTATTACCCATTTAGTATCATTGTTATAATAAATTCAATTATTCTGCTAAACTGTGCTTGTCTGTTTTTTGCTGCTGTATTCTTGAAGTCACACAATCTCAAAGAACTCCAAATTGCCTTCACCCCAGTGTATATGAATGCTATTGGCTGTAGTGTCTATGTAATACGGTAAGTAATACATTATTGCTGCATCAGTAGTGATCATAATAATTTGGAATATACCATAATTTAGCTGTTTGGTAATTTATTATTAAACACCAAAATTAATGGTATTATTTATGAGACTGATTTAATGAGACTGATCACTTAAGACCAATTGCACCCACAACAATCATAATCAGTGGTGAAGAACACAAGATGATCTCACACACACACACACACACACACACACACACACACACACACACACACACACACACACGGTCCTCTAAACATTTAAACTCAAAGTGTATCTTGGCTCAGCTTAAAAGAGCTTAGTGTTAAAATACTTCCTAAGTATAACAATCATAAATTCATGCTAAATAATACAACTACTTCACCATGATCTCAAAAATAATTGTAGCCAGTAATTCAGTTGTGTGTGTCAGGCCCATACAGAGTAGTCTTTCTAAACTAGCTAACAATGGATCAAAGGGAAGATTCCACAGCCTGACCTAGCAAAAGCTATATCCCTTGTCATCAAGATAAGAAATAACTGTGGCTACAGAGACAGAAATCCTAACATTTTCTGAGGCTCCAGAGACAGGAAGCCTATGGGAATCCAAACACATTCTCATATCCCAGAGACATAAAATAATCTCACACCAGCTGGTCTTGTATGCTGGAGAGATTGGCATCTGGGTTGGCATGGATGATGCAGCCTGTCATCCATGGTTTTGGGGGGTCGATCCAGGGTACTTGACTTGGGAGCAGTGGGTCCCAGTCATCTTGTGGTGAGGGGCTGTGGGAGCTCCTTGGCTATCTCAAGGGTGGTCAAGGCACACTCCATGGCTTCCATGAGCTGGGCAGGGATCTGTGGGACCTTCATCCCCACCACCAGGCATTTGGCTGGGGCAGTGAGTGGAGGAACTGGTCTAAGGCAATGTTCCCCATGACTTGGCTAGCTGAGTGTTTTTCAGGTTGGAGCCAGCACTTGGTGAGATGGGGCAGGGGCATGATGTCTGGGAGGTAGGTCCAGCAGTGAAACTCTGCTGGTGTCTGACATGGGGAAAGACCACACCAGGCCAAGAATTCCTCCTTTATCTGGGGGTATTCTTCAGTGGATGCTGGGGGCAAAGCATAATAGGCATACTGGGCCTCTTTTTTCAGCAGAGGAGCTCAGCTCTGGCCCATTCCTTTTCAGGCCAGCCTTCCTGTAGTGCCATCTGCTCAAACATGTGGAGGTAGGATTCTATGTCATCAGAAGAGCTCACCTTGGGGCGTAGCCTCAGGGCCTCCTGCTGAGGCTTGGGGAGGTGAGGAGGGATGGGCCTGGTGATGGTTCTACACTCCATCAGTTTTTATTTGGTTGACTGTAGCCTTCATGCCAGCTCCTGATTTGCTGCTGGAGTTTAGCTTTGAGGATGTGCTACAGTAATGGTTCTGTGTGGAGGAAGGGATGGGGTGCTGTGTCTGAACCCACTTTCTTTACCTGTGTAATGGGATGCTAGGCACCAAACACAGACAGAGACCCAAGAGATGAGGTGCTAGGATAAGTGTTCTTTTATTTAGTGCACTATTCTGGGGAAAAAAAAAGTGGTACATGCAGAGCTGTGCAAGTTGTGGTTGGGGTCCTGGAGCTCATCAGTTGCAGGCTGGAGCAGTGAAAATGACCTTTGCCATCAGTGAGTTGACCTGTGTGGACAGGGGAGAGAGATAAAGAGAGACATCAGCAGTGTATCTGTGCCTAACCTGTGATGGTGGCAGTGCCTTCCTATACTTCCCTGAGCTCTCAAGGAGGGTGAAGAGGCACTGCTTAAACTGATCCAGCTGGGGTTGGTTGATTGGCTCCACCTCATGGCCATGTGCTGTTCTGCTGTTCAGAACATGGGTGCTGAACCAGAGCTATCTTTTCGGGACCTGTAATGTGGTGGTGTGAGGAGCAGTGTTCTGTGTGTGTGATGCATCAGCATACCACTGACATAATTCATTGATCAGATAACAAACTGATGTTACTGTTCCACATGCTGATCCAGATTCCATAATCTGATGCTTTTATGAATTATAAAGTTGAAATAAGACCATGGCCAAAATGCTGTAGCATGTTCTCCAAAAATATCCAGTAATCCCAATATTTATTGTCTCACAGAATTCTATGAGTTAGTGTCAGTAATGGCGCCACAAGTGCAGGTTCAGAGCAGCCTCCAAACATGGCTGCAATGGACTACAACATCCAAGCACCACAGCACCTATTGTAATGGGAAATTTTAAGTGTTTAAGAAGATTTTCAATGTCTAGTTTAAATATGTAATTTAAACCATCTAAGCAGAAATATTTTTGTCCTTGAGTGTGCGTGTCTGTGTGATAAGACTGGTTGTATTCATTCAGTATCTGTTAGATAATGTTTGCACACACCCAGCTTCAAGGTTTTCACATATTCAAGCTATAAATCAAGCACAAAAGGGATGAGATGTGCTCTTCACTGAAGAAACATTATCTATTTTCTAGTGAGAGCCCTATCTTGCAAGATTGAATAAAACATTTCTTCTGTTTGCGTCAGGTTCTGGGTTTCAATGTGTTTAATTCTTTTTTTCCACCACAATCCATGGCAGCAAGGATAGAACATCACGAGTAGCAGGGACTTTTCCAGATCCAAGTTGGGGAAATTATCACCCAGTAAGTCTGATGAGCTCTCCAGAGACAGACTGATTCTTCAGAGGATGGGGATCCCCTGCTGCAGCTAATATCCAATGGACAAGGTGTGGTGAGAAAGAATTGTATGCTTCATTGATATTTTGATGTGCTGTGAAGTAATACAGTGACTATTTGCTGGAAGAGAAGTTGTGGTTTTAAAGAGTTATTATCACAACAGCGATAACAGCAGTTAGAGTCCATGGTGAGAGTCTAGCAGCGGTTAGAGTCTGCAAGCATTTTTAAGGAAGGTTTTTGGTTCATTAGAGAAACCTACCTACTGTTGATGAAAGGTGAGTAATCAGTGTAGCTACACATGATGTCTGTGACACTGGGAAATGGAGATACTGAGCAGACTGCCCTTCTCTAATGCATAGAATTAATATTTTGTGAATAAGAAGTATGGGTCATAAAAACACTAAAGCTGCAGAAGAAAAGGGTTTGGTACCATTTCCAGCCTCTCCCAATGTTAAATATATGACACAAAATTATGGTCCGGACTCATGTAAACAATAAAGGTTTGGGGTTGAATGTTGTGGCTTTCCAGAGGCAGGAAGTTTGGAGTGTTCGACAAATTTCAGCATTAGAAGAGAGCCTTAAGCAAATTGAGGAAAAAATAAAGAGAAGAAGAAAATGCACAGAGTTAATGTGGATTGGGCTGCATTTAAAATGCAGGAAGCAGAGGCTGCAATATCAGAGATGCTGGTATGTGAACTTCGCCCTGACTGCAGATGAAAGCTAGCCATAATAGTGTTTTACAGACCGCCGGATTCTGATGCTGACTATCTAAAAGAATTTAAAAAGTCCTTGCACCTTGTTGCTCGGGCAAAGTTTGATCAGATCATCATTTGTGGAGATTTCAACCTTCCACTTATGGACTGGAACACTGGGACTACAACATCTAACGACTCCACCCATAATGTCTTCACCAAACTAGTACGTGACAACTTTTTATGGCAGTTGGTAGATTTCCCCACAAGAGATGATAACATGATGGATTTCATTCTTACAAACATCCCAGAGAAACTGCGCGACATACGTGGCTTTTCTGACATTCTAAAAACTGATCATAAATTGATCAGCTTTTATTTGGATTTTAACATCCCCAAGAAACCTGTGATCAATCGCTTCGTTTACAACTTCAAGCAAGCTGACTGGAAAGGACTCAATGATGAGCTCTCTGACATACCCTGGGATATGGCCTTTGTGGATGATGACGTAGATGCATCAATATCCAACTGGAGTGACCTCTTTCTGTCCGTTGTTGTTAAGCACATTCTAAGAACTCAAGTATGAAATCACGGGCACCCACGGCTGGACAAAGAACTGTTGGTACTGATTAGAAAGAAGAACATACAGAGACGAAGAGCACATAAAACTGGATGCCTTAAAGAATGGTCAAAGTTTAAAGAACTACGACACAAGACCAAACAACTGCTGGCTAAGAAAAAGAAAGATTGTGCTCATAAGCTTAGAGACTCTTTGTCCAAGAATCCTAAACGCTTCTGGTCTCTTGTCAAGGCTTCAATGATGCAGCGTCTTAGCCCCACCTTCCTTCGTGATGTTTTTTTCTTTTCTAACAAACAGTGCTGATAAAGCTAATCTGCTGAACTCATACTTCCACTCAGTATTTACCGTTGATGATTCAACACCTCCATGTGCTGCTTACCATCCTACAAATGCACCAGACTTATCTCACATCCAGCTCACCATTACTGATGTCATCAAAGTTCTAGAGTCGCTGAATCCAATAAAAGCATGTGGACCAGATAACATCCCTTGAATGCTCTTAAAGTGCACAGCTCAACCCATCGCCCCATCACTTTGTCAACTGTTCAACTTATCGTTGTCACTTGGGTCAGTTCCAGCAAGCTGGAAACGTGCTAACATAATGCCTGTCTTCAAAAGAGATGACCCTTCTCTGGCTGCAAACTACAGACCAATCTTGCTGCTGTGCCTTGTCTCAAAAGCACTAGAATGCTGCATCTTTGATCATTGTTACCAACACTTGTCCCCATTTCTGTACCATCTCCAACATGGACTCCTTAAAGGGAAGTCAACAGTAATGCAGCTACTCACAGTCTACCATGACATCGTGGAAAACTTAGCAAGTGGCAGAGAGGTTGACACAGTCCATCTTGATCTATCCAAGGCGTTTGACAAGGTATCGCATCTGTTACTTCTCAGCAAACTTCAGAGTTATGGAGTCTCAGGCTCACTACTGCAGTGGTTACAGAGTTATCTGTGTAACAGACAGCAGCGTGTTGTCTTAGATGGAACATTCTCTGACTGGTTACCTGTGACATCTGGTGTTCTACAAGGCTCCATACTTGGACCACTACTGTTCCTTGTCTACGCCAATGATATGCCAAACTATCTTCAAGGTGATTCTAAGCTTGCCCTTTTCGCCAATGATTCGAAGCTTTATCGAGTCATAGATTCAAGATCCTGTCAGCAATCTCTCCAAGACGACATCGATTGTGTTCACCACTGGAGTGTTGACTCCAAAATGACATTCAACATATCTAAATGTAAAGTCTTGCACATGTCAAAGAAATGATCTGAAGTCGACACCAACCATTACCATTTTGGTAACCAGGACCTCTAGCAAGCTAACCACATCAAAGATCTGGGAGTCACTGTTGCGAGTGATATGACATGGGGTAAACACATCGAAGACATGTGTGCCAAGGCCAATAAGACACTCGGCCTCATAAAAAGAATCTGTGGAAGAGACATCACTGACATAAGAACAAGGAAACTTCTATTTTGCTCGTTGGTGAGGCCCAAGCTAGAGTACGCCTCCTGTGTCTGGTCGCCATACACTGCAAAACATTGCAGGCTGATCGAGAATATACAACGTAGAGCTACCAAGTTCATCTTGAACTATCCTGAGGACAAGACATACAATGAGAGGCTCATCTACCTCAAATTGCAGCCACTGGAACACAGAAGAGAGATGACTGACCTGGTCATGCTGTACAAGATAAGGAATGGGTCTACAGAAACTGAACTTAAACAGTATCTTCTTCCAGTCACATCAATCTACAAGATGCGTAACTTTGACAAGAACGACCTCGTCCAACTTACAGCACGCCATAAGCAGACTTACTAGAGGGCTTCATATCTGCCAAGAACTATAGAACTATGGGACCCAGACTGGGAAGACAGTGCTAACACAGCATACCGAGACTTTATTACAGCTGTGCAAACCTGCCTGATTGAACAATTCCCAGTGCATATGCATGTCACACAAGTCAAGACCTGCAAACAGGAGGAGGATGAAATCGTTTTGCAATACTTGCAATGCCTCATGATTGTCCATGATACACATTCTGGCTTGGAAAGACTGCATGACATGGCTATCAATAGCCAGGTCATGCCCTATGAGGCTCATTTGAAGAATGCCCTCCTGAATGGCCTGAAGCCCAAGATTACAAGAATGGTCAAAGATGGGTGTGTTACACAGGAAGTCTGCAAGCTGTCTGAGCTCAAGAGCTCAAGAGACATGCAGAGAAGAGGCTGAACAAAAAGGCAGGGCACAATCAGAAGGCCAGAGACAACACCATGCACAAAGCCATGCTCACAATGGTACAAGTAGTGGGGGACGGATACAAAGCCAGGGGAGCAGGCTGAGGTTGAGGCCATGGATGAGGTCGAGGCCATGGAAATGAGAAAAGAGGCTGTTCTGAAAACACAGGCTGTTTTGTCTGTGGAGCACAAGATCATTGGACCCATGACTGCCCCAAAAAGGTGAAAAAATGGCAAGTCTAGGGCCAACCATAGAGGAGGCAGACTGAGAGCTAGCGCAACTCCCCTCAGATCTTGTTAATAACAAAGACATTGTATGCAATGAAGACTCTGCTTTGCTTTTGCATGCAGCTATAGGGACAGAGTCCACTATATAGGAACATACACTTGTGGCAGCGGGGGTGTGGCCTAGCTTCAGTTTGTGAATGGAGAGCAGAGTCAGGGAAGGTGAATGGCAAAGTCAATGCACCTGTTGTCAATTAATGTTGTGTGTGTGTTTATTACAGTGACCGAGGAGGATAGAAAAGGAGGGAGAGCAGAGAGAAGGGATCTCCCCAAACTGGAACACAACTCTGTTTGTGTGTGTGTGTGTGTGTGTGTGTGTGTGTGTGTGTGTGTGTGTCTAAACAGATATTAAAGCTGAAAAGTGAAAGTAAAATAAAAGTGTGTGTGAATGTCATCTCTCACCTGCCATGCTTCTGTACTCCACCCACATCAGGGACTTGTTACAGTGGTGCCGAAAGCTGGGAGTACAGAAGGGAACCACCCCATGGAGTCCTCCCCATTTAAGGACCTCATCCATGCCCTCGCTACTGCACAGCAGTACCAGCATCAAATGCTGATCACCCTCTGGAAGGAGCAAGGACAACGCTTTGAAGCCTTGATGCTGGCCCAGCAGGAAAATTGCCAGGCATTCCAGCATCTGCTTGCATCAGCGGGGGTCTCAACTGCCACCATGTCACTCTCATGAAGATGGGCCCACAAGACGATCCGGAAGCCTTTATCACTCTCTTTGAGCAAGCAGCCGAAGCAGGGGGGTGGCCACTCAAGCAGCGTATGGCGCACCTACTCCCACTCCTGACTGGTGAGGTGCAGCTTGCCGTGCAGCAACTCCCCACCGACAGCCGGCTTGTATACACCAACCTGAAGAGAGCCATACTGCAGTGTGTCAGCCACTACCCGGAACAACATCACCAGCGCTTCTGGACGCTGATGTTGGGGGAGGTCGGCCAGCCGTTAGCATTCGGCCAACAGCTCCGGGATGCCTGCCGGCAGTGGCTGAAGGTGGACGACCACGACGCTGATGGGATCATCGATCTGGTGACACTGGAACAGTTTATTGCTCGACTTCTGAAAGGAATGGCGGAGTGGGTCCAGTATCATCACCCAGCATCACTGGAGCAAGCCTTCGAGTTGGCAGAGGGCCATCTGGCAGTGGTTCCAAGGCAGGCAGATGGGTCACCTCTTCTCGTTTCTTCTCTCTCTCTCTTCCCCACTCCTCTTCCCTTCCCTGCCCCTTTCCCCCACCACAGAGGTGGGGGCCAGCTCCTCCTCAGCTGGCCCATTGCACCCATGGTGTCCTCCCATCTCCCTCTTCCATGTCTGTGTCTTCTCCCCCTCAGGTGAATGAAGCCCATAATGCTGGTGCAGAGGGAAAGCCTGGGCCAGTGTGCTGGTGCTATGGGGATCTGGGGCATCTCCAGAGTCAGTGCTCCATGATGGAAGTGGGAGCTGTGGCCCAGATCTGCGATGCGCCAGAAACTGCCCTTGATCAGGCCGGAGTGTATTGTATACTGGTAAGTGTCCAAGAGGATACGTATCTCACATTGGTGGATTCCAGCTGCAATCGGACCTCAATCCACCAAAGCCTGGTGCAAGGTGAGGCATTGGGGAGAGCACAAGCAATGAAGGTTTTGTGTGTGCATGGGGATGTTCACAATTATCCTCTAGTGTCTGTCAATATTCAATTCCAGGGACAAAGGCATAGAATAATGGTGGAGGTTAATCCACATCTCACCCACCTGCTGATTTTGGGGACTGATTGGCCAGAGTTTAGAAATTTAATGGAACACATAGTAGGGTGTTGGTTCTGCAATATGTCACGAGGGGATCCTGATGTGGCATTGACTGGAGAAGCTGTCACAGAGCCATCTATGTCAGCACCATGTCAAGGTGATGCAAAGAGTGAGAAGCAGCTCTCCCCTCCTCCCTCCCTCGGGCATTCACTCAAGGATTTCCCATTAGAGTAGTCATGAGATGAGACTCTGCTTCATGCATTTGACCAAGTGAGAGTAATCGATGGTCAAACTCTCCAGCCAAATGTGGCACCTTCCATCCCGTATTTCACAATTATTAAAGATAGGCTGGATCAAGTGATGCAGGACACTCAAACTGGTGAACAGATAACACAGTTGTTAATCCCTAAGAGCCGTAGGGAACTCGTGTTCCATGTGGCTCACTTTAATCCCATGGCCAGACACTTAGGACAGGATAAAACACTAGCCCGAATAATGGCCCAGTTCTATTGGCCAGGGATTTGCAGGGACGTTCATCAGTGGTGTGTGGTGTGCCGTGAATGCCAATTAGTAAATCCTGCAGCCACTCCAAAAGCACCTTTGCACCCATTCCCTCTAATCGAGACCCCCTTCAAGAGAATTGGTATGGATTGCGTTGGGCCATTCAATCAGTCAGCATGAGGATATCATTTTATTTTAGTCTTGGTGGACTATGCAATGCAATATCCAGAAGCAATGCTGCTCTGCAATATCTCATAACATGGAAGCACTCTTCCATGTTATCTCCCAGGTTGGGATTCCGAAAGAAATCCTGATGGACCAAGGCACTATGTTTATGTCATGCTCACTGCATGAACTGTATGAGTTATTGGGAATTACATCTATCTGCACCAGTGTCTATCACCCACAAATGGATGGTTTGGTGGAGAGGTTTAATGAAACAATTAAAAATTTAATTCAGAAATTTGTAAGTGAAGACATGTAATTCGGGTAAATGGCTCATCTCATCTCATCTCATTATCTCTAGCCGCTTTATCCTTCTACAGGGTTGCAGGCAAGCTGGAGCCTATCCCAGCTGACTACGGGCGAAAGGCGGGGTACACCCTGGACAAGTCACCAGGTCATCACAGGGCTGACACTTAGATAGACAACCATTCACGGTCAATTTAGAGTCACCAGTTAACCTAACCTGCATGTCTTTGGACTGTGGGGGAAACCGGAGCACCTGGAGGAAACCCACACAGACAGAGGGAGAACATGCAAACTCCACACAGAAAGGCCCTTGCCGGCCACGGGGCTCAAACCTGGACCTTCTTGTTGTGAGGCGACAGCGCTAACCACTACACCACCGTGCCGCCACAAAAATATTATTCTTGGTCATTTATTTATTCAGAAAAATGATCCAATATTACATATCTGTGAGTGGCAAAAGTATGTGAACCTTTGCTTTCAGTATCTGGTGTGACCCCCTTGTGTAGCAATAACTGCAACTAAATGTTTCCAGTAACTGTTGATCAGTCCTGCACACCAGCTTGGAGGAATTTAGCCCATTACTCCATACAGAACAGCTTCAACTCTGCGATGTTGGTGGGTTTCCTCACATGAACTGCTCACTTCAGGTCCTTCCACAACATTGCGATTGGATTAAGGTCAGAACCTTGACTTGGCCATTCCAAAACATTAACTTTATTCTTCTTTAACCATTCTTTGGTAGAACAACTTGTGTGGTCATTGTCTTGCTGCATGACCCACCTTCTCTTGAGATTCAGTTCATGGACAGATGTCCTGACATTTTCCTTTAGAATTCACTGGTATAATTCAGAATTCATTGTTCCATCAATGATGGCAAGCCATCCTGGCCCAGATGCAGCAAAACAGGCCCAAACCATGATACTACCACCACCATGTTTCACAGATGGGATAAGGTTCTTATGCTGGAATGCAGTGTTTTCCTTTCTCCAAATATAATGCTTCTCATTTCAACCAAAAAGTTCTATTTTGGTTTCATCCATCCACAAAACATTTTTTCAATAGCTTTCTGGCTTGTCCATGTGATCTTTAGAAGACTGCAGATGAGCAGCAATGTTCTTTTTGGAGAGCAGTGGCTTTCTCCTTGCAACCCTGGCATGCACACCATTGTTGCTCAGTGTTCTCCTGATGGTGGACTCATGAACATTAACATTAGCCAATGTGAGAGAGGCCTCTGGTTGCTTAGAAGTTACCCTGGGGTCCTTTGTGACCTCGCTGATTATTACACGCCTTGCTCTTAGAGTGATCTTTGTTGGCCAACCACTCCTGGGGAGGGTAACACTGGTCTTGAATTTCCTCCATTTGTACACAATCTGTCTGACTGTGGATTGATGGAGTCCAAACTCTTTAGAGATGGTTTTGTAACCTTTTCCAGCTTGATGAGCATCAACAATGCTTTTTCTGAGGTCCTCAGAAATCTCCTTTGTTCGTGCCATGATACACTTCCACAAACATGTGTTGTGAAGATCAGACTTTGATAGATCCCTGTTCTTTAAATAAAACAGGGTGCCCATTCACACCTGATTGTCATCCCATTGATTGAAAACACCTGACTCTAATTTCACCTTCAAATTAACTGCTAATCCTAGAGGTTCATATACTTTTGCCACTCACAGATATGTAATATTGGATCATTTTCCTCAATAAATAAATTACCAAGTATAATATTTTTGTCTCATTTGTTTAACTGGGTTCTCTTTATCTACTTTTAGGACTTGTGTGAAAATCTGATGATGTTTTAGTTCATATTTATGCAGAAATATAGAAAATTCTAAAGGGTTCACAAACTTTCAAGCACCACTGTATATGGGTGAAAGCCACATGGAATTTTAGACATGCTGCGGGAAAATTGGGGGAGGGACCTTCACCAAGTATTAACGAAATTCAATACATTCTCGATCTGCAATCAAAGCTCCACAACCTCACACATTTAACCCAGGAGAATTTGCAGCAGACACAAGAACATCAAGCCTGGCTGTATGACAGGGGCATGCACCTTAGAGAGTTCACTCCGGGAGACAAAGTCCTCATGTTATTGTCCAAGTCGAGCTCCAAATTAGTCACCAAGTGGCAAGGGCCCTTCAAGGTCACACAGCGAATCAGAGATGTCGACTATGAGGTGAGGTGAACGGATAGGGGCAGGGCCCTGCAAATATACCACCTCAACCTATTACAGTTTTTCTCAATTGGTTTGGCTCATTTCCTGAAACTGAGATGACATTCTCAAAATAACATGGACAAATCCCCAAACCCACTTGCAACTTCTCACAACAGATTGGCATTTCTCATTGCTTTCGTCAAATTGCAAATCCTTTGTACATGTCTCCGGTGTCTAGTGCATCCTTGCAAATGGTTATGTACAAGTGGCCCACAGTTAACACAATCATCCCACATTTAGCTCAACTTCCAAATGAATATATGTTCATAATCTATCCCAATTAGCTGCTTCTCAATGTTATGGTCGTTCCCTCCAAAACATGTCAGAACAATTTCATCGTATAAGCCATCATATGCAGAATAGTCTGCTCAATTGTCAAAATTAGTCAAGGACATAATACAATATAGTATATATATATATATTTTTGTCAGAAGAATTTGGAAGATTTTTGGAATAAATACATGGCAGTTAGGTGAATAAGTGACAGGTGAATTCAGGTTTAGACTAATGATGGAGGAGTTTCCCACATCACAGATGACCAATCCAACAGTTTGTGGAGTTACCTGGCAGGTGTTGTGTATGACTGTGCCTACGGCCATACATGTATATATAGAGCTTGGCCTGGTGCCAGTACTATTTGCAGAATGAATATGGAGGAACCTCAACAAGGTCAACTTCCAGCTGGAGGAAGGGGAAGAGGAAGAGATGGAGGAGGAAGGAGAGGAAGAGGAAGAGGGGTGCGTATGCGTGGTGGTGGAGTAGGGGGAAGAGGGCGAGGCGTGCGTAGGCATCACACTGTCCCCGATGAAATTAGAGCCACCATTATTGACCATGTTGTCAATCATGGTCTAACCATGGCAGAGGCAGGGCGCCGAGTGCAGCCTAACGTGCCACGCTCTACAGTCTCTTCCATCATTCAAACCTTTCGCAGGGAAAACAGGTATGCACCCAGGCAGTGATGGAATTACAATTTTTGCTTGGAAAGGTGTGTGTGTGTGTGTGTGTGTGTGTGTGTGTGTGCGTGCACGCCTGCACGTGTGTGCATGTGTGTAGGCCTATACTGCAAAATCGTATGATGCAGTGTTCATAGTACAGTAAATTGGACAAAATAAAGCAAATTACAGTTGCAGTTTAGAGTAGTTTTGCAGTGCAAATTGTCATGTTGTCCGTGTCTATCTGCAGAATTGGGCGACAGCCTCCTGTGGGCGGTAGAAGGAGATTGCTCACAGATCCCCAGGAACAAGCCATCTGCAACATGGTCATACAGAACAATGCCATTACACTCACACAGATCCGCAATGCAGTCCTTGAAGACCAAGCCATCTTCCACAATATCAACTCCATTAGTGTATCAACCATAGACCGGGTACTCAAGAGAAACCGTATGACAATGAAACAAATATACAGGGTACCATTTGACAGGAATACAGAGAGGGTAAAAGAACTGCGGTACCAGTATGTGCAGGTAAGTCAATTACTGTATTTGTTTTCCACCATTGTAACCTATACACTATGCAGAGGTTCAAAGTTTGGGGGGTTTTCCGTATCTTTACTGTACCTTTGGAATCCAGTATCTGACCACAGAATTTTGCCTAAGAACTGTAACAGAAAACTGTGATCAGTATTTCTCCATTTTGTGTCACATACCAGCTGGAGTATCTCTGCATAGGCCAGCATAGGTTTGGAACCGTTGCAGGTTATATTGACTTTGTGAAGAAGATATTACTGCTGTGTATGACCCATCTGCATGATTTGGTTTTACCTGTGTTTCTCTTTTGTAGAGAATAATGGCATTGGAGGGAATAGAAACACCTCATCTCCTGGTGTTTGTGGACGAGGCAGGTTTCAATCTGGCCAAGTGCCGCAGGCGCGGACGTAACATCATTGGCCAGCGGGCCACAGTAGACGTCCCGGGTCAAAGAGGAGGAAATATCACAATGTGTGCGGCCATTTCTGACAATGGTGTGGCCACACATATTGCAAGCCTAGGCCCATACAACACGCAGAGGCTCCTCCTCTACCTGGATCGTCTGTATGTGGATTTGGTCCCCGAGAATGAAAGGGGACTCGAAGCGCCCCACCTATCACAATTTGTCATTGTGTGGGACAATGTCAGCTTTCACCGTGGCCCACTCATCAGAGCGTGGTTCGACACCCATCCAAGGATGCGTAATGTTTTTTTACCACCATACTCGCCATTCCTCAATCCCATTGAAGAATTTTTTTCTGCTTGGAGGTGGAGGGTTTATGAACGCCACATTGGGGATCAGAGGTCTCTCCTCAATGCCATGGATGCTGCCTGCGATGACATCACAGGCGATCAGTGTCGGGGTTGGCTAAGACATTCACGCCGCTTCTTTCCACGCTGCATCGCAAGGGAGAACATCCGGTGCGATGTTGATGAAAATCTGTGGCCAAACAGAGAGCAGCGGATGGATGGCCTGGAGGATGAGGAAGGCTACCAGGAGAGGGTGGGGGAAGACAGCAACAGCGACTAATCCAAGTGTTAAACTTGTGGAACTTGCTTTTTTCAATTCCTTTTTTGGTTCATGTTTATATTTTGTGATATAGCCTATAGACGCATGACATCACATGCAGGAGGTAAATGCATATTTTCCTTTTACTGTATACCTATACTCTCTGTTCGTAATGCAGTAATGCATGCAATTTTGTTTGTGTGAAAATTGTGTGAATAAACAATTTCTTTGGTGAAATGAGTGCACTGTGTGTGGTGTCAAACTTTGGAGGCTGCTGTCACTGTAAAACCCTATTTCTCCAGTTTTATATATAATAGTATTCCTTTAGCTAGACCTCTGACAAACTGTCTAAGCATTTTGACTTGCAGTGCTTACACGATGCCAAAGGGACAATGCATTTTGGGGGTATTGACTATTTATTTGAGAAGGATATTTAGTTTTGACACATGGATAAACTGTTTTGGGAGAGATATGAGCATTTGCAGATGATCCATGTAATTGTGTTGAGCCATCCAGGTCATTTAGACAGAAGCACTTAATGAACAAAAATGAGGCCAAGCAATTGAGAAGGATCTATGCCATTTTTATGGTACTGACTATTTACATGGGAAAGGGATTTCCTTTTGAAGCGTGAATGAATGGTTTTGGGAGAGATATGACATTTTGCTGGTTATCTGAAGGGTTGTGCAGAGCTGTATCACTGTTTCGCAAAATGACCTTATAGTTATAGGAATGTCATCTCAGTTTCAAGAAATGAGCCAAACCAATTGAGAAAAACTGTAAAAAATTGGAACAAGGGGGTCCTTGTGGCGTTGAAGTCGGTAGTTCCAGACAAGGTGGAGCTGGGGCTGGAAGTAAAAACAACCAAAACCACAACCCAAACGGCTCCCTTGTGGAGACCACCTCTCACCGGACCAACTCACAGAGGTTGGCAAGTTGCAAGAGGAATTTTTCTGATGTGTTCTTGCCCCTTCCTGGCTGCACCCACCTCATAGAACACTACATTGAAATGCCCCTGGGGGTGGTGGTGCATAGCTGCCCTTACCGCTTACCCGAACACAAAAAAGGTGGTTTAGGATGAACTCAAGGCCATGCTCGACATGGGCATAATCGAGGAATCACACAGTGTCTGGAGCAGCCTGGTGGTCCTGGTACCCAAGACTGACTGGTCAGTCCAGTTCTGTGTAGAATATAGAAAAGTCAATGCGGTGTCTAAATTTGATGCATACCCAATGCATTGATGTGTTGCTTGGTCTGTTAGGTGCTGCTCACTTTTATTCATCACTGGATTTAATGAAGGGCTATTGGTAGATCCCCTTGACTCTTCTATACTGAGAGAAAGCAGCCTTTTCCACACCATTTGGATTACACCAGTTGGTCATGCTCCCTTTTGGGTTATTTGGGGCTCCCTCTATGTTCCAGTGGCTCATGGACAAGATCCTCCATCCACATGGCATCTATGTGGCAGCATACCTTGACGACATCATTGTGCACAGCAATGAAAAGTGTGTAATTAGGTGGGTGGAAGTATAGTATCTGGGTTTCCACTTGGGTCGTGGGTAGGTGCGTCCCAAAATCGACAAGATGGCAGCGATTGCAGCCTGCCTGAGGCTCAAGACCAAAAAGGGGGTGAGACAGTTCCTGGGGCTGGCTGGCTACTATCGTAGGTTCATATCTAATTATTCGGATGTCATCAGCCTACTGACTGATCGCACTAAAAAGGGAGCACCAGATCCAGTCCAGTGGACAGAGCAGTGGCAACAGGCTTTCACCAAGGTAAAAGCTGAACTATGTGGGGGCCATTTTGCATTTCCCCAACTTCTCTCTCCCCTTTATTTTGCAGACAAATGCATCAGACAGAGGGCCATTTTGTCCCAGAAGGTGGAGGGTGAGGAATGTCCCATGCTGTACATCAGCTGCAAGCTCTTGATGCATGAAAGTAAGTACAGCACCATAGAAAAGGAGTGCCTGGCCATCAAGTGGGCAGGCCTCACCCTCTGATACTACCTGCTGGGATACCCTTTCATCCTCTGTTTGGACCATGTGCCCCTCCAGTGGTTCCATCACATGAAAGATGCCAATGCACGGATCACCCATTGGTATCTCACCCTCCAGCCATTTAAATTTGAGGTGGTCCACAGGCCGGGGGTGCAGATAGTGGTGGCGGACTTCCTGTCCCTTTGGGGAGGGGGGACTCCTGCAGGCCGGATGGCTCCCCAGCCTGAGTTGGATGGTGAGGTTATGTGGCAGCAAGGGCATGGCCTAGCATCAGTTTGTGAATGGAGGGTGGGCCCAGTGAAGGTGAGTGGCAAAGTAAATGCACTTGTTGTCAATTAATATTGTGTGTGTTTGTTGCAGTGATGAAGATAAAAAAAGGAGGGAGAGAGCAGAGAGAAGGGATCTCCCCAGACCAGAACACAGCTGTGTGTGTGTGTGTGCACGTGTGCACGCATGCACATGTGTCTGTGTGTGGCTAAACAGACATTATAGCTGAAAGGCAAAAGTAAAATAAAAGTGTGTGTGTACATCATCTCTCACCTGCTGTGTTTCTGTACTCCACCCACATCATGGACTTATTGCAACACTCTTTATACAAATGAGGTGTGACAAAAAAAATCCTATGTTTACTCTAACTGTCTCTGGTAAATCTCTCAGCTTTCTAGTAGGCTCAGGAGCAGACACTCTGTAATTAAGGCTTCAGATTTTTCTATTCTGCCAAAGATCAGTAGATGGTTCCAGATAAATGTGGGCACTTCAGGACAACAGGTTTTGGAGAAATTCACTGTTCCCCTTCCATGCAGCCTAAGTGAGTCTGAAACTTTTAAATTCTTATTTTTGCTGCCACATTGCTGTCCAGTAAACCTGTTAGGTAGACACCTAATGCACAAAATTAAGTCTCATTAGCACCCCCCCCCAAGGGGATTGAAATGATAAGGACCTCAATGGAGGATAACCCTAGCTCGATTATGGTAAGGTTAAACCCTACGTTTCCTCTTTATGTGTATAAATGGAGACTAGCATCCTCAGATACCTTCTCTATGAACTGTAAACTGGTTAAAATGGCAAAAACACATACTAATCTCTACAACACAGAATATATGTTACCTGCTGAACTCCATTGCACAGTCCATGTGAGCCGTGATATGCCAGATGATAAGTTTGAGCAAGAATAGTTTAGAGAGGACAAGAAGTATGAGAAGATTATTCTTAGAAAGATGTTTTGGTCAGTGCACAGATGTGTGGTGTATGTTAGTCCTTCTCAGGAAGAGTCAGGACAGAGCCTTGGGTTTGACTCACATGCAGAACTGTGCGAGTTATTGGTGAAAGAAAAGGGGGAGTGCTGGAAAGATTTGGACCCATGGGTGTGTGCATGTGTGAATGAGTGTGACTGGTGCTATACTGAAGAGCTGATGGTATTGTACAGTAAAACATTAGATGCTTATCAGATGGACCTAAATTTCATTGTCCCTGCAGTGAGAGAAATTGTTTTAGCAGGAAAAGACATGGGGGGGATGGTCTGATTGGCAGTTTCCTAAAATGACCATTGATTCTCCATGTCTTGCAGAAGTGCCTAAACATCTCTGGGCAACAGGTAAACATGATGTAGGCCTCATAAAAGGCATAGAACCAGTGGTGATCATCCCAAACTCAGAGTTCAGGCCATGTCAAAGCCAATATCCACTAAAACCTGAGGCCATAGAGGGCATTAGGCCCGTGTTCAACTCCTTAAAAGCAGCAGGAGTTATTGCAGATTGTCCAGGCTCCCCTGTGCACACTCCTATCTTCCCTGTTAAGAAACACACTGAACCAGGCTAACCTACTGAATAGTGTTTCATGCAAGACTTACAGGCTGTCAATGCTGCTGTCCATGCTAGAGCCCCTAATGTCCCAAATCCACATCCTATCCTTTTACGGATACCATCTAATAGCACTCATTTTTCAGTTGTGGACTTGGCCAATACTTTCTTCAGCATCCTGGTGCACCCAGACAGCCAATATTGGCTTGCTTTTCAGTTTGAGGGCCACCCCTACACTTTTACTTGCCTGTGTCAAGGTTTTTATGAAGCACCCACTATTTATAATGAAGCCCTGAGGCAGAGCCTTAAGCCTCACTCACAACCCGCCGTAAGTGTTTTGGACACGCACATGTCGCAGGGTCTGGTAGCTTGCAGCTGTGCCACAGGGTCGCAGTGAACCCAGGGGAAAGACTGGGGGAAGAGTATGGGCAAAGTACTTGTCAAGTACAGGTTGCACACCTGACTTCCTTGAGGCGTGGGAAAAATTGCACCATTAGCCCGTGGAAAGCATATGTCTGATGCACTTGATCAGTGTGTGTTCAGTGAGTGTGGAGTATGTGAGACTTGCATTTTACCAGTTTCCTGCACTACGAGTTTGGGCTGCACTTGTGAAGCATGTGTGATGCATGTGATTAGCATGTTACAATAACTCATAACTTGCATGTGATGCAAGCCAGGAGTGGGTATAAAACCAGTGTGTCTGCAGCATTCTGCATCTGTCTTTCAGCTGAACAACATTGGAAATTTTGTGGGAAAATTTGAAAAATTTTCGGTTTAAAGTTTAGAAAATGGGACCCAAGAAGAAGCAAGCAAAAGTGAAGTAACCCAGCCTGAAACAGCAGAGGGGGAGGAGGAGAGAGAATTTGATGGTGATGGTAGCAGTACCAGCAAGCCCTGCACAGACAGGGAGAAGTATGCCTTCAAGCTGGCAGAAGGCACAGCATCCTGCCAGAGGTATTTTCACAGGTAAATACACATGCTTTAAACATTCATTTCAGCATCTATATGCTTATATAATTAATATTATATATGCTGATTTTCATGTATGTTTCAGCTAATGACGCCCAGAAGTGAGGACATTGCAATCCCATCATCACTGTCAGGCCATTGTGCCATGCTCAGTGATGAGGACAAGGACATCCCAACACCCCATCCCACCACTCAGCAGGAGTAGGAGCAGGACAGTAGCTTGGAGTCAAAGTGTGTTTCAGTGCCCAAACTGTTGAGCTATTTAGTTGGGATTTTTTTGCAGTGTAATAAAATGCGTTATTCCCTTATACTCATGTTTTATTATTTGATGTTTGCATGGTAAATTAAACATATACTCAAATAAAAACAGCAAATGAGGTGGTCTTCTTCCCTTCTAAAATGCTACATGCTACAAGATTGGTTCCTTGGTTCCTCCCTAATATATATATACCCAGAGTCTTGCCCCTCGTGCACTGCATGCAGGTTGCGTGTGCTGTGTGCACACCACACATAGAGGTAGAAAGTGAGATGTACTTCTGTCTTGCATGCCGCACAAACAGCAAATGTGGAATACTTGTATAGTATTTCTGAGGCATGTCACTCATACAATGAGTGTGCATCTGTGGCAGCAGGGGCATAGCCAAGCGTCGGTCTGTGACCAGAGGGCAGAGTCGGGGAAGGTAAGTGGCAGAATCACTGCACCTGAGGTTGATTAATGTGTTTCTGTGTCTTCCCCAGTGACTGCGCCCTATTTAAGGAAGAGAGCAAGAGCAGAGCGGGCTCTCTCCCCAACCAGACGACTGGAGTGTGTGTGTGTGTGTGTGTGTGTGTGTGTGTGTGTGTGTATAGTTAAAGCTGAAAAGCTAAAATAAATGGGCTTTGTGAATTCAGTTCTGGCCTGCCGTCCTTCTGTGCTCCACCCACCCATCCGAACTGCTACAGTGATGCCGAAACCTGGGACTTGGAGCGCCAAAGCAGAACAGCCCCATGGAGTCCTCCCCTTTTGCCGAGCTGGTCCACGCCCTCGCCACGGCCCAGCAAAGCCAGCACCAGGCACTAGTCGCCCTCCAGAAGGAACAGGAACAGCGGTTCGAGGCCCTGGTGCTGGCTCAGCAGGAAGAGCGACAGACGTTCCGGCACCTCCTCGCGTCAGCGGGGTCCACCGCTGCAGGGCCGTCCCCCTTCACCCTGATGAAGATGGGCCCGCAGGACAACCCCGAGGCCTTCCTCACATTCTTTGAGCAGGTGGCAGAGACCTCGGGGTGGCCGATGGAACAGTGCACAGCACGCCTCCTCCCCCTGCTAATGGGAGAGGCACAGCTGGCCGCGCTACAGCTCCCCGGCGACCACCAGCTGGCCTACGTGAACCTTTGCTGGGCTGTCCTCCAGCATGTGGGGCACACCCCCAAGCAACAACGGCAGCGCTTCCGCGCTTTGCACTTGGAGGAAGTCGGCCGGCCGTTCGCGTTTGGCCAGCAACTCCGGGATGCCTGCGGGCAGTGGTTGAGGGCCGACAACCGTGACGCCGAGGGGATCATCGACCAGGTGGCAGTAGAGCAGTTCATCGCACGTCTACCAGCCGGAACGGCAGAGTGGGTCCAGTGCCACCGCCCGGCATCACTGGATCAGGCAATTGAGCTGGCGGAGGACCATTTGGCAGCTGTCCTGATGGCAGGACAGCAGACAACCTCTTCTCCCTTCTCTCTCTCTCTCTCTCCCTCTCCTCCTGTGTCTCATTCTCGCCCCGTTCCCCCACCACAGAGGTGGGGGCTGGCCCCACCCCAGCTGGTCTGCTGCACCCGCGGTGCCCTCCCATTTCTCCCTTCTGTGTCTGTCTCTCCACCCCCTCAGGTGAGTGAGCCCCAGAGCACCAGTGCAGAGAGGAAGCCCGGGCTGGTTTGCTGGCGCTGTGGGGAGCCAGGTCACCTCCAACAGCAGTGTTTGGCAATGGAGGTGGGCACGGTGGTTTGGATCCCCGACGTGCCAGCAGCCACCCTCAATCGGGCCAGAGCATATCGCATACCTGTGAGTATCCAAGAGGATACACATCAGGCGTTGGTGGATTCTGGTCGTAATCAGACCTCAATCCACCAAAACCTGGTGCAAGACAAGGCATTGGGGGGAGCACAATTGGTGAAGGTGTTGTGTGTGCACGGGGATGTTCACAGCTACCCTTTAGTGTCGGTCCACATTTTTTTCGAGGGGAAAAATTTATAGTGAAGGCAGCGATTAATCCTTGCCTCACCCACTCGATAATTTTGGGGACGGATTGGCAGGGATTTGGGGAATTAATGAGTCACCTAGTGAAGAGTGGGTCCTGCCGTAGTTTAATAAGGGGAGGTCCCGGTGTCACATTGGCAGGAGCAGCTGTCACAGAGCTGTCTACGTCACCTCCGCGTCAGAGTGAGGAGCCACCGACTCCTACTCTCTCTATTGGGGAATCCCTCGTGGATTTCCCGTTAGAGCAGTTGCGAGATGAGACTCTGCGGCATGCATTTGACCAAGTGAGAGTAATCGATGGTCAAATGCTCCAGCCAAATGCCACCCCGTCCTTCCCCTACTTCGCAATTATGAAGGATAGATTATACCGAGTGACGCAGGACACTCAAACTAAAGAGCAAGTCAAGCAGCTGTTGATTCCGAAGAGCCGCTGGGAATTGGTATTCCAGGCGGCTCACTTTAATCCCATGGCTGGACACTTAGGGCAGGATAAAACACTAGCCCGAATAATGGCCCAATTCTATTGGCCAGGGATTTGCTGCGATGTCCGTAGGTGGTGTACAGCGTGCCATGAATGCCAGTTAGTAAATCCAGCAGCCATTCCAAAAGCGTCTTTGCACCCTCTCCCATTAATCGAGACCCCGTTCAAAAGAATTGGGATGGATCTCGTTGGGCCATTAGATCGGTCAACACGAGGGTACCGCTTTATATTAGTTCTGGTGGACTATGCAACGCAATACCTGTAAGCGGTGCCTCTTTGCAATATCTTAGCATGCAGTATTGTGGAGGCGCTCTTCCGCGTTATCTCCCAAGTTGGAATCCTGAAAGAGATTCTGACTGACCAAGGCACCTCGTTTATGTCACGTACACTAAATGAACTGTATAGGTTGTTGGGTATTAAGCCAATCTGCACAGCGTGTATCACCCACAAACAGACAGTTTAGTTGAATGGTTCAATCACACCCTCAAGAATATAATTAAAAAATTCGTAAGTGAGGGCGCACGTAATTGGGATAAGTGGCTCGAACCCTTGTTGTTTTCAGTGCAAGAGGTCCCCCAAGCCTCTACGGGGTTCTTCCCGTTTGAATTGTTATACGGGCGTAAGCCGCGCGGCATTCTAGATGTGCTGCAGGAAAATTGGGAGGAGGGACCTTCACTAAGTAAAAATGAAATCCAATACATTATTGACCTGCACGCAAAACTACACACACTCACACACCTAACCCAGGAGAATTTGCGGCAGGCCCAAGAATGACAAACCCGCCTGTACGACAAGGGTACGCGCCTCAGGGAGTTTGCACTGGGAGATAAAGTACTTGTACTTTTGCCCACATCGAGCTCCAAATTAGTCGCCAAGTGGCAAGGACCCTTTGAGGTCACACAGCGAGTCGGGGACGTTGATTATGAGGTGAGGCGAACGGACAGGGGTGGGGCGTTACAGGTTTACCACCTCAATCTGCTCAAACTCTGGAACGAGGAGGTCCCTGTGGCGTTGGTGTCAGTGGTTCCAGAGAAGGCAGAGCTGGGGCCAGAGGTTCAAAAGGGAACATTGGCATCACGTACCTCTCCGGTCCCCTGTGGAGACCACCTCTCCCCAACCCAACTCGCGGAGGTTGCCCAGTTGCAGACCGAGTTTTTGGACGTATTCTCGCCCCTGCCCGGCCACACCAACCTCATAGAGCACCACATTGAGACGCCTCCGGGGTAGGTAGTGCGTAACTGCCCTTACAGGCTACCCGAACACAAGAAAAAAGTAGTTCGGGAAGAACTCGAGGCCATGCTCAAAATGGGCATCGTCGAGGAGTCCCACAGTGACTGGAGCAGCCCAGTGGTCTTGGTACCCAAGGCCGACGGGTTGGTCCGGTTCTGTGTGGACTATAGGAAAGTCAACGCGGTGTCTAAATTCGACGCGTACCCAATGCCTCGTATTGATGAGTTGCTCGATCGACTAGGCACAGCTCGCTTTTACTCAACACTGGATTTAACAAAGGATTATTGGCAGATCCCCTTGACTCCATTATCCCAAGAAAAAACGACCTTTTCCACACTGTTCGGCTTACACCAGTTTGTCACACTTCCTTTTGGGCTGTTTGGGGCGCCCGCTACATTTCAGCGGCTGATGGATAGGGTCCTCCACCCCCACGCCACCTATGCGGCCGCCTACCTCGACGATATCATGATCTATAGTAATGACTGTCCGAGGCACCTCAAACATCTGAGGGCTGTCTTTAGGTCGCTGAGGTGAGCGGGTCTCACAGCCAACCCGAAGAAGTGTGTGATTGGATGGGTGGAAGTACGGTATCTGGGCTTCCACTTGGGCAACGGGCAGGTGTGTCCCCAAATTAACAAGACAGTGGCAATTGCGGCCTGCCCGAGGCCCAAGACCAAAAAGGGTGTGAGACAGTTCCTGGGGCTGGCTGGCTATTATCATAGGTTTATACCTAACTATTCGGACGTCACCAGCCCACTGACTGATCTGACTAAAAAGGGGGCACCAGATCCAGTCCAGTGGACGGAGCAATGCCAGTGGGCTTTTTCTGAGGTAAAGGCTGCACTGTGTGGGGGGCCACTTTTACACTCCCCTGACTTTTCTCTCCCCTTTATGTTACAGACGGATGCATCGGACAGAAGGCTGGGGGCTGTTTTGTCCCAGGAGGTGGAGGACCGCCCAGTATTGTACATCAGTAGGAAGCTGTCGGTGTTTGAGGGGCGCTACAGCACCATTGAAAAGGAGTGCCTAGCGATCAAGTGGGTGGTCCTCGCCCTCCGTTACTACCTGCTGGGATGCTCTTTCACCCTCTGTTCGGACCATGCGCCCCTCCAGTGGCTCCACCGCATGAAGGATTCCAACGTGTGGCTCACCCATTGGTATCTGGCACTCCAACACTTCAACTTCAAGGTGATCCACAGGCCGGGGGTGCAGATGGCTGTGGCGGACTTCCTCTTCCATCAAGGGGGGGAGAGTCGGCTGCAGGCCAGACGGCCGCCTGGCCCGAGTTGGGCGGTGGGGGTATGTGGCAGCGGGGGCATGGCCAAGCATTGGTCTGTGACTGGAGGGTGGAGTCGGGGAAGGTAATTGGCAGAATCACTGCACCTGAGGTTGATTAATGTATTTGTGTGTCTTCCCCAGTGACTGCACCCTATTTAAGGAAAAGAGTAAGAGCAGAGCAGGCTCTCTCCCCAACCAGATGACTGGAGTGTGTGTGTGTATATGTGTATAGTAAAAGCTAAAATAAACGGGCTTTGTGAACTCAGTTCTGGCCTGCCGTCCATCTGTGCTCCACCCACCCATCCGAACTGCTACTGCATCACTCATGTGTTTTACTGTCATCGCAAAAAGCCCCTATTAGCCATGCTGCTGACTTGGTTCAGTTATATAAAAGGAATATAGGTCCCATACATAGTGTATGCATTCTTGATTTGTCGCAAGACCCATAGAATTTGCATGTGTAGGACCAAAAGTCTCCATGGGCAGTCTGCGACCTTCTATGGTGCTGAACACACGCAAGTGTCGCACTAGTCTTAAGCATGGTTTTGCCAATATTTTTTACCATAGACCACCTGTAGCAGCCCGTACGGCGGGTTGTGAGTGAGGCTTTAGTTCTCTCTGTCTGACTGAAGGATCTGCCCTTCTCCAGTATGTGGATGATCTGCTGGCCTCACCCTCAGAAGCGCAGTGTAGAAGAGACACCATAAAACTTCTGCAGCATTTTGCTGCAGAAGGACACAAGGCAAGCCTCCATAAGCTTCAGTTTGTCCAAATGCTTGTTAAGTTCTTAGGACATAACACTTAGGACATCACTTAAGTGAGGACAGAGTTGCTGCCATCCAAAACATTCCCAAGCCCATTGCAAAGAAACCACTGATGTCATTCTTTGGGATGTGCTCCAATTGTCATTCTGTCATACCCAATTATGCTATTCTTGAATCTCCCCTCAGCTCTCTGATCCATGGAAAGTGACTCCAGGCACACAACACTGTTACTTGGACCCCCGAGATGGAGGAGGCATTCATTTGACTAAAAACAGCTCTTCGACGTACACCCACACTGAGTATTCCAGATCCAACACATCCCTTTACTCAGACAGTAGATGAGAGAAATGGGTGTATTACATCAGTGCTCCTGCAAGAGCATCCAGCTTGGCCGAATAATAGTTTTGACCGGTTGCCTATTATTCAGCCAAGCTGGATCCTGTGGCTGTGGGGTTTCCACTCTGCCTTAGGCAATAGCTGCAGCTGAAAAGGGAGTGGTTGCATCCAGGGATGTTGTGGAATTTGTGGGCCTAACACTTTCAGTCCCACATGCAATTTCAATACTCTTACTTGAACAAAAGACATCACATTTGTCAGCAGTGCGCTGGCTCAGGTACAATGCAGTTCTCTTGGAAATGCCTGATATCACAGTGAAACATTGCACAGTCTTGAATCCTGTGACTCTCCTTCCAACAGAGGAGGATGGAGAGCCCCATTGCTGCATCACAACAGTTTCTCAGGTCTGCAGTCCACCTTCAGACCTCTCTGAGGTCCCACTACACAATCTGGACCTAATCCTTTTTGTGGATGGGTCTGCCTTGCAAGACCCTGAGTCAGGCACAAGTCAGGTCAGGTTTGCAATTGTTTCAGAACACTGTTCTCACCACAGCATCACTCCATAAGCATTATTCTGTGCAGGCAGCATAGCTTGTGGCCCTCACAGAAACATGCAGATTAGCTGAAGGTAAGTCAGTGACTATCTACACAGACAGTAGGTATGCTTTTGGTGTTGTCCATGACTTTGGCACCCTGTGGAAGCATAGAGGCTTTCTTACCTCCACAGGGATGCCTATTATACATCACACACTTACTCAACAGCATCTTGATGCTGTCTTGCTTCCTAAACAAGTAGCAATTTGTAAATGTGATGCCCATATTAATGCCTCTGATCTGTTTCCTTAGGTAATGCTGCTGCAGACACTACTGCAAAGGCCACAACATCCAAGTGCTCCCATCATGCACATGCATTAACCTCTGTTTCTTCCACAGCAATAACACTGTGTCAGCGGGGCCATGGTCAAGCATCGGTCTGTGACCGGAGGGCGGAGTCAGGGAAGGTAAGTGGCAGAATCACTGCACCTGATGTTAGTTAATCTGTGTTTGTGTGTCTTCCCCAGTGACCGTGCCCTATATGAAGAGAGAGAGAGCAGAGGAAGGTAGCTCTCTCCCCAGCCAGATGACTGGTGTGTGTGCGAGCGCATGCATGACTAGAGAGTAGAACGTCTGAAAAGACTAAAAATAAAGAGTTTGTGGAACTTAATTCTGGCCTGCCATCTTTCTGTGCTCCACCCACGCGAACTGTTACAGTGGTGCCAAAACCCGGGAGTCGAGCACAGGAAAAAGAACAGCCCCATGGAGTCCTCCCCCTTCGCAGACCTGGTCCACGCCCTCGCCACGGCCCAGCAGAGCCAGCACCAGGTGCTAGTCACCCTCCGAAAGGAGCACGAGCACCGGTTTGAGGCCCTGGTGCTGGCGCAGCAGGAAGACCGACAGGCATTCCGGCACCTCCTCGCGTCGGCGGGGTCCACCACCTCCACGGGTCCTTCTCCCCTCACCCTCACTAAGATGGACCTGCATGACGACCCCGAGGCCTTCCTCATGCTCTTTGAGCAGGCAGCAGAAGCCTCGGGCTGGCCGGTGGAACAGCGCGTGGCGTGCCTCCTCCCCCTGCTAATGGGCGAGGCTCAGCTGGCTGCACTACAGCTCCCCGCTGACTGCCGGCTGGTCTACGTGGACCTTCACTGGGCCATCCTCCAGTGAGTGGGGTGCACCCCTGAACAACAGCAACAGCGCTTCCATGCTCAGCATCTGGAGGAAGTCAGCCGGCCATTCGCATTTGGCCAGCAGCTCCGGGACGCCTGCTGGTGGTGGTTGAGGGCCGACAACCATGATGCCGAGGGGATTATCGACCAGGTGGTACTGGAGCAGTTCATCGCCTGCCTACCAGAGGGAACCGCGGAGTGGGTCCAGTGCCACCGCCCGGCTTTGCTGGATCAGGCTTTGGAGTTGGCGGAGGACCATTTGGTGGCTGTTCGATGGCAGGACAGTGGACATCCTCTTCCCTCTTTTCTCTCTCTCTCCCCCCCTCTCCTCCTGTGTCTCGTCCTCGCCCCGTTTCCCCACCGCGGAGGCAGGGGCCAGCCCCACCCCAGCCGGCCCATCACACTTGCGGTGCCCTTCCATTTTTCCCTTCTGTGTCTGTCTCTCCCCCCCCAGGTGAGTGAGCCCCAGAGTGCCGAAGCAGAGAGGAAGCCCAGGCCAGTTTGTTGGCTCTGCGGGGAGCCGGACCACCTCCAACAGCAGTGCTCGGCGATGGAAGTGGGCGTGGTGGTTCGGATCCCCAATGCGCCAGGAGCCGCCCTCGATTGGGCCGGAGCATATTGCATCCCAGTGAGTATCCAAGGGGATACATATCAGGTTTTGGTGGACTCTGGCTTTAATCAGACCTCGATTCACCAAAGCCTGGTGCAAGACAAGGCATTGGGGGGAGCACAGGGGGTGAAGGTGTTGTGCGTGCACGGGGATGTTCACAGCTACCCTTTAGTGTCGGTCCACATTCTTTTTTGAGGGGAAAAATTTAGAGGAAAGGCGGCAGTTAATCCTCGCCTCTGTAGGTACAGCCACCGTCCTGTCTAGAACTCCAAATCCCATCAACTAACTTCCGCGATGACCTACGTCACGCCTAGGCGGGATTACCTACGTCACATCCCCCCCAACTCCATAAGTGACTCAGTCACATGCCATACTGCCTCTTTCGCACTGTGGACTTCACGTCATACAGACATAGAGACACCCGCTCATCAGAACATCCAAGATCAAGACGTCTGCCTTGCAAGAAAAAGGACTCAGCGCGCTTTTGTATATACCACTGGCCATGGTAAAAGAGTACTTAAGTCACTCCATCTCACTAAATTGAGATACAACCAGTTTTATTTGTTTATTATAAGTAACATTACGACTGCAGCCCAAGCAGTTAATTAAAAGTTAGAAGCAACCGGATTCCTTCTGACTTGATCGCTGTGCACATTATTGATGAGAGACTCTTCCTCACGAATGACGAAGCTTCGGACCAAGAATTCTCTGCTTTTTACAGAAGCCTCCGCGAGCTCTGTGAAACTCCGCGAAACTTCGGGACATCTCTGCATATCCTGCATAGAGATATCGATTACTGGAAGTAAGGCTGGCATTTGGGCAAACTAGTCTTAGGAATTAGCTTTATGAAGTAGTGTGAATTTAAACTCAGAAACTGTTTAATTGTGCATACTGATCATTGTGTTCTACATTGCTGTCTCTCCATTGTTTCAAAAAGATAAGTTGTTGCATGCTCTCCTCTATCCTCACTAACATCCTTTAATTTCATTATTACACATATTTTGACCTCATCAAGATTTCAGTGAATTTGGTAATGTTATAGGGAGCGGGTTAGCAACCACGACTAATTCCTTTGTCTCAAGAGACCACGAGGTGATTCTCACCTCCCCCAACACCTTAGATAACATTCCAATCCCTGAAACACACACACACACACACACACACACCCTCACTCTCCCTCTCATACACACACACACACACACACACACACACACACACACACACACACACAGTACTACCTCACCGTTTATGCTTGTGTGTATATATATATATATATATATATATATATATATATATATATAATGGGCGATTGCTCTAAGACAATGAGGGAGGTTCAGCCTCCTCTAAAAATGCCCTTATAACTTTAATGTGTGCGTGAGTTTCTCCCCCTCATGACAGCGCGATGCAGCACAGCCTCAGTGGGCTTCAATGGCATTTGGGAGCTATGCGCTTTTCAATCTCAAAAGGCAAGACAATTATTGGACAAATACTGTGAAAATGCCCGCCTACGGACTCCCACGGACTCCCAGCCTCAGTGGACTTCAACAACATTTGGGAGCTCTGCGCTTTTCAATCTCAAAATGCAAGACGATTATTGGACAAATACTGCAAAAACGCCCGCCTACAGACTCCGAGCCTCATATGGGAGGGACATGGCAGTTTCCGCGAGGAGACTGGTGATTGGTGAAAGCGGCCGGATATTTTCTTTGATTGACAGCTCGTTTCAACTATAGACAGGCAGTGGTGAATTTCAGTTCAGTCCCATGCGGATTCACAAGTGCTGTGGTGTATTGTAAGAGATCAGCTTGCATTTCGATTTCATTCATTACATACGGTTTCTACCAGCTTTTTTAGTTTGTATATATTTTCATTGTAAATAAAGTGTAAATATAGTGTTGTCAAGTTTGCTATCTTAGTTCCAGAAATTTCATTTATTTGAGTGACTGAACTTGAACTTGAGGGGGCTAGTCAGCTAGCAAGAAAGCTGTGCACAGATGCCAAGCATTGCTGATTTAATTTTGGCGAAGCCATTTGCCAGTCTTCCTTTCGAGGAAAAAATTAAAGAGGAGGGTAGACCAACGCCTCAAATTGACTTGGTGAAAAAGGTAGGGAATAATACTCGTTCCTTTTAGCTCTCCTGGTACGAGAAAGTGAATTGGCTAACAGCAAGTGACCCACATCAACAACAGTAAATAGGCTACTTTAGTAATATGTCATGGATGGACAAAAAATATAGAATCTATTTAAAATGTTTATGCTGAGTATATTATATTGGAATATATATTTTTCTGGATATGAATTAAACACAGCTACAATTTGGAAAACATTTTTAAACAAAAACACAGCCGAGAACATTTCACACTACAGACCTGGATTAAAAGTGAAGGGTTATCAAAATTGTCAATAAAACATTTCTCAGTCAAAATAAGTAAAATATAGGGAACGTGTCATTGAATGAAATGTGTGGCACCCAGCTCTACTGCTGAGGTTCCTGACAAAGAGCTGCTTTCAATAATGATCAATTTTTAAACATGCCACAATTTTAAAATATAAAATGTTAAAATATACCCCCCCCAAACACCACCATCATGTATATTGGACAGTAGGCTAATGGGCCAAAAGAACCTGTTATTTCACAGTTTGTGACCCTGCCAACAATCAGCCAGATCAGAGGCAAGAGAATGGGCAAAATTGATGTTTTTTTCTTTTACAATCTGGAAATATCGTAACCGACCAGCCTCCCCTGTTTGAAAGACTACCAGCCGCCACTGATTTTATATATATATATATATATATATATATATATATATATATATATATATATCGCTGATGACCATATTGAATGTATTTCAACTGCTATTACCCATTTAGTATCATTGTTATAATAAATTCAATTATTCTGTTAAACTGTGTGTCTGTTTGTTGCTACTATATACCTGAAGTCACACAATCTCAAAGAACTCCAAAATGCCTTCACCCAAGTGTATATGAGTGCTATTGGCTGTAGTGTCTATGTAATACGGTAAGTAATACATTATTGCTGCATCAGTAGTGATCATAATAATTTAGAATATACCATAATCTAGCTGTTTGGTAATTTATTATTAAACAACAAAATTAATGGTATTATTAATGAGACTGATCACTTAAGACCAATAGCACCCACATATTTATTGGTGCCTCGTGTGAGGAGATTGGTTTGTTGACTTCTTGAATATTGTTGCAACAACAGATAAATTATCAGTTTGATTAAGCAACTGCCAAGGTATATCCCCAGGTGTGTGAAACGGTTAACAGTAGCGTGATAACCATATCACAAAATACTAATAACCTATTAATAACTTAGGATAAGAGATAGCATTTCCAAACAAAAATAAACTTTATTAATTGATTAATTAATTACATAGTTAATATTGATTAATAACAATTAATTAATTAATTAATTAACTACCTTGGGGCGGCACGGTGGTGTAGTGGTTAGCGCTGTCGCCTCACAGCAAGAAGGTCCTGGGTTCGAGCCCCGGGGCCGGCGAGGGCCTTTCTGTGTGGAGTTTGCATGTTCTCCCCGTGTCCACGTGGGTTTCCTCCAGGTGCTCTGGTTTCCCCCACAGTCCAAAGACATACAGGTTAGGTTAACTGGTGACTCTAAATTGACCGTAGGTGTGAATGTGAGTGTGAATGGTTGTCTGTGTCTATGTGTTAGCCCTGTGATGACCTGGCGACTTGTCCAGGGTGTACCCCGCCTTTCGCCCATAGTCAGCTGGGATAGGCTCCAGCTTGCCTGCGACCCTGTAGAAGGATAAAGCGGCTAGAGATAATGAGATGAGATGAATTAACTAACTCATTGATTAATTAATTACCTAATATCCAACCTAAGTAAAATGGCATCCCCTCATGTCTCAGAGGCTGAAGACAACGCTCAAGACATGTCTCTCTTTGATGTCATCGCAGACCTCATTCACTGCTCTGCCTCTGAAAGAGCAAACATTAGGAACATGAGTAAGGGTGAATGCCAAAATAACATAGATAACTCAATAAAACATATGAGAGATCCAAAAAGAACAACTATTAGTGTCCAAGAGGCACTAGGTAGGCTATTCCTGTTACACTTCCAAGATTCTGATTTAGAAATCAGATTCCTCCATGGAGAGGTTGACAGGCTGACCACCAGCAACGCTGAGCTGGCAGCTGATAACAATGATTTACATAGGGAGCATGAGCTCTTGAAAAACTCCCTTGATGATTGCGCCAAAAGGCTAGATAAAGCCGAAAGGGCTGCCAAGGAGCAGACCCCCCAAGAAGGGCATGAAAGAGCCCCAGCAATGCGCTGAAGCTCAGAGCGGGAAGAGGTGTCCGAGCCGGACACCATGGATTACCTGGTCGAGGACCAGACATCCCGCCAAACTCCATCAACTCCCTACATGACTCCTTCGTCGTTTAGCCAGGGTGGAGCCATACTGTGGTCATCCTGAGCCCAGGCCCATAGCACACCCATGTCAGTGCGCTACAGTATCCCTGATCCATCTTCAGATGAATCAGACTACAAATCTAGTGCGAAACGGGAGCGATACCAGAGTAGCTCAGATAGTGAGTACTCAGGAGAGCCAAGGAGGCCACATAAGGACATGCACCAAGCCTTTCACATACGGCAAATTGACCTACTTGCGAAAGATGTTGAACGATTCGATCCTGATAATAAAAGAACAAATGTAAATGATTATTTGTGAGAAATTGACCAATGCCTGATGAACCTGCTGAAAGCCACAACGCGAGAGAAACTTAAACTGATCTGGAAGGCCTCCAATAGCAGCGTTCATGCCTTTTTAGAGATGCTACCCCAAGAAGTTCGCGATAGCTATTTGAAACTTTGCAATTACATGAGGGAAGAATATGTGCCATACATGGATGAAACCTCCACGACATTGTGTGCAATACAAATTAAACAGAAACGGTCTGAGGCACCTTGTGAATATTATAGATGGCTACGTACTGCCTATTTCCAGGGTAGTAGCGCTCCAGGCTTGGAAGAAGTTAGAGGCTTCAAATCCCTCTTCTTACATAACCTCCACCCAAGCGTGCGGACTCAAGTCACACTGGCGTGTCGACAAGGTTTCTACTCGATGAGGGAAATTAGGCAACTAGCCCAAATGACCTGGGAGACCATCGTCAAAACCACAGACAGAAAAGATGTTGAACCCAGGGTCCTTAGTCTCCAGGGTGCAGACAGGCCCCCGCTAGCCTTAGAAGGAGGTGAAGCTCCAAAAGGGGGACCCACCTGGAGAAATCCCGGTCCAGACTGCCCCTTGCCAAGCCATCACCAGGGTGAGTGGAAGAATCGGCAAGGTAAGGCCAGGAGAGACCGAGGGCAAGGCCACAGTGACCATGGCAACCGCTCACCATATGAAAAGGGTCATAAGGAACAAGGCGGTTGGCAGCAAGATCATCATCCCTGTTCTGGCCAGAGACAGCAGGAGCGCTCCGACCGTAGCTCTACATGTAGGGGTAGAGGTGACCGACACAGTGACTCAGACCAACCTGGTAAATTCCACTCAGAGCTGGATTCTTTGAAAGCCCAGTTGGCTGAGGTTAAAGGACTGTTACAGAAGAGGTCAGACCCCTCAACAGATAAAACAAAAGAGCCCAAGAAAGATGACAAAGGCCACCCGCAGGCATGACTAGGCCAGGAACCACGAGTATATCTCGTGAAATGGGGAGGAGATCCCTGTGAAACAGCAGGTGATGGTCAGAATGTAGGGCCCCCCTGGTGGTGAAGACAAACACACAAAACACACCTCTGATGCAGTTCTTAGGCCATCTAGTTAGAAGGGGCAATGCTAAGTGCATTTACACCCCCGTGGTGGTCGAGGGTACAATCACCCTCCAAGCCCTTCTAGATACTGGATCGGAGATCATGCTCATGTGCGCTAAAGTCTTCGCCACCATCTCTCAGACATGGCTCTCACAAGGTGACCCAATCCCAACCAAGCCCTGCAACATAAACTTGGTCAGCTTCACGCAAAACATAGCCCCAGTAACACAAGTGGCATGGTTGGAACTCACATTCCAAGGCATGTCAATCATAAATCCCACTTACATCTGCTCTGTGGGTATGGAAAAACTACTGATTGGCCAAGACCTACTTGACAGGTTGGCGCCACTCATTGATTGTTGTCGCAGTCAATTGTGGGCCTAAATCACGACCCCACAGCCGTTGGATCCCACAAAACATGCACAAGCCCGTTGCGATGAGATTAGTGCAGACACCGACCAACCAAGCGCCACGGGAGACCCAATCTCCGATGAACTTCAGTTCATGTCTTTGTACACCGAGTCTGGTGTCGAAACCCCCGACATCACGAGTCCCCCTAGTGGCCACAATTCTTTGGAAAACCACGCCTCTTTCCTTTGTTCCTTGAGTAACTCAACCTCAGCTATGTACTGCCCTATCCTATCAGGTGAAGTGCAAGTCAGTGGGACCACGGTCCTCAATGCAGCTATGATGCTTTGGTCTGAGAAGTCAGCCATCAGCCAGACTTTGTTTGACACGCTGTGTCAAAGCCATTCCTGCCCCATATTTGTGCAGAAAAGCCTCGCTCTATCCATCGACTCAGACAAAAGCACCCATTTCACTGCTGGTGTAATGTCTGCTCTGTGGAACATGTTAGGCGTTGAGGTGAAATTCCATATCGCGTACCACCCTCAATCCTCTGGTCAGGTTGAACGAGCCAATCAAACCATTGTGAGCATGCTGCGGAAGTATGTCACCCACCATGGTAAAGATTGGGATGTGAAACTTCCCTTGGTGCTAATGGCCATTAGGTCCACCCCTCATCACACCACTGGAGTCACACCCTTTGAGAGGATGACTGGGTGGGAGATGGTTCTCCCACTGCATCTCCTGTACAGACCAGAGGACAGGAGCATCACAACTGCATACACCACACATCAATATGTCGCCGACCTACAACGCCACCTACAGTCAACCTTTGCATGGGCCCAAAAGAATCTCGAAATGAGTGTAAAAGGACAAAAGGCTTACTATGACCGAAAAGCCTCCCGTCACGAATATCAAATAGGCGACAAAGTCCAATACTTTACCAAGCCAGTAGGAGTCTCAAAGAAGTTCCTACCACACTGATTGGGACCTTTTGACTGTGGGAAAACTGTCCCCCATCACGTATCACATTAGGACACCCAGGCCTAATCAAACACCCTCATATCGATGGGTCAATAGCAATCAAATCAAGCCTTTTGAACAGTCCTCACTCCAAAAAGGGGGTGGACGATAGTTAGGCTCATCCTGTCCACCTAGCTTGTACACCTCACTCACCCATAAGCGTACACTAACATTCCCAGTCACATTTACCATAATAACACTGTCCATGCCATAGACAAGTTGGCCGAAATAATCAAGAACAAGATCAAATATGTCCGGGTAGTAAGGGATTTGATGCAAGACCTGCTTAGAGAAATTGGCAGCTCAATCAGTACCCTGAGTAGTGGTAAAATCCCACCGTATCTGATACCCCTTAGCATGGTACATAAAATACTAAAATCCGCTACGACTACTAATGTGTATTCATCGCAAATACACCTGGCCTATAGTCTTGGCAGTGCTATTCCCATTTTTGTGAATCCACAAGACTTAGAGATAGGATTCATGCTGAACCTACCCATCATTGAGAAAAACAACATATATAGACTCAAGTCTGTCCTCAACGTGGGTTTCTGGAAAAACAATGTCCGTATATGCATACAGACACCACCCATGGTAGCATTCCATGAAGACAGGCCCTCTGTCTACTTTATTCCCAACCTAGAGATGTGCACCTCCACTAAAGACATCCAACTGGGTCTGCCCAAGCAACCCATTCATTAGAGACACTACAGATCGCCTGTGTGGTTTGAGGGCAAAAGCGCCTGAACAAAAGTGTGTAGGTCAAATGTCCGCAAAGGACGAGGATATGTAAACTAGAGTCAAGAGAGCTGGTAATCAGTGGGTTGTTAACACTCCAAAAACTGAAGTCTTGATGTCATATGATCAGCACGACACAGCCACCAGAATGAAAATCCCAAACCAAACGGTGTTCCTTAGTGTACCACAGGGAGCCACCATTCACGTAGGTGATATCACTCTATACCATCTTAGTACTGACAGGTACGATTCTGAGATTGAAATGATAGACACATTTCAAGGTTATGATCTTGAGATCAATAACACCCTCCAACAGCAACTACTGGTTGAAGGGACCAAAACGGTGAAATTTAGTTTAGGCCAGACTGGAATTTCGACTATGGTCTCCCGATACCAGGTCAGAGAGTCATCTGATCTAGGATCTACTATAAGTCTGATTGCTTTGGGACTTCTCCTCAGTGGCTGGGTCTTAACCGCTGGCATCGCATACATGCTACACAAATACATAAGAACACTACATGCCAAGCTGGATAAGATGGTCTGTGTCCCTAACAGCTTTAGCTGCAGTAGCGCACGCTTTCTGGCCAGACCACCCGCTGCTATTACCTTTCCAGAAGATTAGGCTTACTAACCCAAGCACTAATAATTCTTTTCTTTCCCTCATTCCTTCTCTTTTCTTGTTTTTATGTGTAGGTGCAATTGGTAATTATTAAGTGATCAATCTCATTAAATCTGAAGGTTAATAATTAAATTGAATCAGTCTCATTTGAATCATTTTCATTGAATCATTCTCATTGAATCAGTCTCATATTATCATTAATTCACTCATGGAATCAGTCTCATTAAATAATACCATTAATTTTGGTGCTTAATAATAAATTACCAAACAGCTAAATTATGGTATATTCAAAATTATTATGATCACTTACCATATTACATAAATCATATGCACCTTTGAATTCTTTTGAAACTGGATGACTTCAGAAATATCGGAACACAAATAAACACAGTTTCAATAATAAATTAATTTATTATCACAAAGATAAAAATGGATAATGGCAGTTGAAATATATACAAATGTGATATATACTGGATGAGCATGTGTGTGTGTGTGTGTGTGTGTATGTGTGTGAGTGTGTTGGGGGTCACCACATGGGGGGGGGTGACCACGTGTTTCTAAGTAGAATAAAAGAGTTAGCTTTGGTAGCTAACTAAGATGTGTTTGTGTATGTGAGGCCTGGTGACCACGTGTTTCTAAGTAAACAAGAGAATTAGCTTTGGTTGCTAAGACAAAAGAATCAGCTTTGTGTTGCTAGCTAAGGCAAAGGAAGGCTAGCTAAGGGGGGGAGTGTCACCATGTGGGGTTTGAGAACAAAGGATTTAGCTCTGGTTGCTAGCTAAGATGTGTTGGCCATGTGTGGAGACACAGATTAGCCTTGTGTTGCTAGCTAAGACAAAGGGATGCTAGCTAAGGTGTGTTTGTGAGGCCTGTGGAGGAGGGTTAGCCTAGCTTGCTAATGAGACAAAATAATTAGCCATGTGGCTAATTTCACTAGCTTATAGCATTACTAAATCCACTGAAACCTTGATGAGGTCAAAATATGTGTAAATAAGGAAATTGAGGATGTTAGTAGGAATAGAGAGAGAGCATGCAAAGCCTATCTATTAAACAATTGAGATACTAAAACAAAATGGAACAATCAATTAAATTCAACACGCTGCATGTTTACAGTGTACACATTTAAACCGTTCCTGAGTTTAAATTCACACTTCTTCATAAAAGCTAATTCCTAAGACTAGTTTTTATGCCCAAAATTGCCAGTCTTACTCAGTATTTTGCCTCTACGCAAAATTATGAAGAGATGTTCCGAGACGTTTGGAGTTTCACCATTGTGAAGCACGTGAGTCGCTCCGTGAAGCAGAGGATCTCTTGGTCCAACGCGTGGTCGCTCGTGATGAAAGAAAGTCTCTGATCAAAATAATGTGCACAGTGCTTTAATTAGGAGGAATTTGATCACTCCTAATTTTAAATTAAAACTGCTTTGAGCGGCAGTTTGGTAACGTTACTGATAGACAAACAAAACCAGTTGTAATTCTATCTGAGTTTAAAAATCGCGCGATCTTAGAGTCTACCGTTGCTAAAGGTAAACGCATTAAATCGCATTAAATCGTGGATCTTGCAAGAAAGAGAAGAAAAGACGTCTTATCTTGGGTGCTCGGCGGAGCAAATCCTCTTTGTATCAAGACGGCTTGGAGTCCACACGGAAAGAGGAGGAAGCGGAAACGTGTTCCATTACTTATGCCTTCATGGTGGATGTGACGTTGGTGATCCCGCCCCGGCGTGACGCAGGTCAACGCGGAAGCTGGTTATGGGAGTTGTAGTCCTTAAAGGAACTGTGTTGTAGTTCTTAGATGGACTGTGTTACCTACAATCCCCCTTTTGGTCTCAGGGGTATGATGGAGTCGTATCACTGAGAGCACAGTACTGTACAGTCCACATGTCCGTAGTCCTTGAGGCAGCCTTGCTCTGCACAGTCCATGGTGTCCTGTGAAAACTGTAAACTCATGAGTTCCAGTAAGACAGTTGGAGGCAGAGGCATTTTGGGCATATACTCAGGCTATGGGCATTTTAGGCATATAATTACTCTAACTAGGTCAAAATCACATCTAAAAAAATTAAACATTGAACATGAAACATATATACTTCATTTCCTATGCATAAAAAACAAGAAAAGAGAAAAAATGAAGGAAGGAAAGAAATATTAGTGTTTGGGTTGGTAAACCTAATCTTCTGGAGAAGGTATAGCAGCGGGTGGTCTGGCCAGAAAGCGTGCGCTACTGTGGCTAAAGCTGTCAGGGACACAGACCATCTTATCCAGCTTGGCGTGTAGTGTTATGTATTTGATGTGAAAATGTGACTGGGAAAGTTGGTGTACACTTATGGGTGAGTGAGGCGTACAAGCTAGGTGGACAGGATGGGCCTAGCTATCGTCCCCCCCTTTTTGGAGTGAGGACTGTTCAAAAGGCTTGATTTGATTGCCATGGAGTTTGATTAGGCCTGGATGTCCTAATGTGATACGTGACGGGACAGTTTTCCCTCGATCGAAAGGTCTCGACCAGGGTGGTAGGAACTTTGAGATTCGGGCGTAGTAGGCCTTTTGTCCTTTTACGCTCAAATCGAGATTCTTTCGGACACATATAAAGGTTGACTGTAGGTGGCGTTGTAGGCCGGTGACATATTGATGTGCGGTGTATGCAATTGCAACGCTCATGTCCTCTGGTCTGTACAGGAGATGCAGGGGGAGAAACATCTCTCGCCCAGTCATCATCCCAGAGGGTGTGACTCCAGTGGTGCGATGAGGGGTGGACCTAATGGCCCTTAGCACCAGGGGAAGTTTCACATCCCAATCTTTACCATGGTGGGTGACATACTTTCGCAGCATACTCACAATGGTCTGAATGGTTCGTTCAACCTGACCAGAGGATTGAGGGTGGTGCACAATATGGGGTTTCGCCTCAACGCCTAACATGTTCCACAGCGCAGCCATTACACCAGCAGGGAAATGGGTGCCTGTAGACGAGTCGATGGATAGAGGGAGGTTTTTCAAAGAATTGTGGCCACTAGGGGGATTCGCGATGTCAGGTGTTTCGGCAATAGACTCTGTGTGCAAAGACATGAACTGAAGTTCATCGGAAATTTGGTCTTGCGTGGTGCTTGGTTGGTCGGTGTTCGCACTAATCTCATTGCAAAGGGTTTGTGCATGTTTTGTGTGGTTCAACAATGGCGGGGTCGTGATTTGTGTGAAGCTGACTAAGTTTATGTTGCAGGGTTTGGTTGGGATTGGGTCACCCTGTGAGAGCCGTGTCTGAGAGATGGTGGCGAAGACTTTAGCACACATGAGCGTGATCTCCAATCCAGTATCTAGAAGGGCGTGGAGGGTGATTGTACCCTCGACCACCATGGGGGTGTAAATGCACTTAGCGTTGCCCCTTCTAACTAGATCACCTAAGAACTGCATCAGAGGCGCGTTTTGTGGGTTTGCCTTCACCACCAGGGGGGGCTCTACATCCTGACCATCGCCTGCTGTTTCACAGGGATTTCCTCCCCCTTTCATGAGATCTACTCGCGGTTCCTGGCCTAGTCATGCCAGCAGGTAGCTTTTGTAATTTTTCTTGGGCTCTTTTATCTTATCTGTTGAGGGGTCTGACCTCTGTTGTAACAGTTCTTTAATCTCAGCCAACTGGGCTTTCAAAGAGTCCAGCTCTGAGCGGAACTCACCAGGGTGGTCTGAGTCACTGTGTCGGTCACCTCTACCCCTACATGGAGAGCTACGGTCGGAGTGCTCCTGCCATTTCCGGCCAGAGCGGGGATGACGATCTTGCTGCCAACCGTTTTGTTTCTTATGACCATTCTCATCTGATGAGCGGTTGCCATGGTCACTGTGGCCATGCCATCTGTCTCTCCTGGCCTTACCTTGCCGATTCTTCCACTCACCCTTGTGATGGCTCGGCAAGGGGCGGTTCGGACCGGGATTTCTCCGGGGGGGGGTCCCCCTTTTGGAGCGCTGCCTCCTTCTAAGGCTGGCAGGGGCTTGTCCTCACTCTGGAGACTAAGGACTCTGGGTTCATCATCATTCCTATTTGCGGTTTTGACGATGGTCTCCCAGGTCATTTGGGCTAGTTGCCTAATTTCCCTCATCAAGTGGAAACCCTGTCGACACGTCAGTGTGACTTGGGTCTGCACGCTTGGGTGGAGGTTATGTAAGAAGAGGGATTTGAAGCCTCTATCTTCTTCCAAGCCTGGTGCGCTACTACCCTGGAAATAGGCAGTACGTAGCCATCTATAATATTCATGAGGTGCCTCAGACCGTTTTTGTTTGATTTGTAATGCATACAATGTCGCAGAGGTTTCGTCCGTGTATGGCGCATATTCTTCCCTCATGTAGTTGCGAAGTTTCGAATAACTATCGCGAACGTTTGGGGGTAGAGTCTCTAAAAAGGCATGACCGCTGCTACTGGAGGTCTTCCAGATCAGTTTAAGTTTCTCTTGTGTTGTGGCTTTCAGTAGGTCCATCAGGCATCGGTCAGTTTCTCGTAAATAATCATTCACGTTGGTTCTTTTATTCTAAGGATCGAATTGCTCAACATCGTTGGCAAGTAGGTCAATTTCTCGTAAGCGAAGAGTTTGGTGCATGCCCTTGTGCGGCCTTCTTGGCTTTCCTGAGTACTCACGATCTAAGCTACTCCGGTGTTGCTCCCATTTCGCACTAGATTCATAGCCTGATTCATCCGAAGATGGATCAGGGATACTGTAGCACACTGACCTGGGTGTGCTATGGTCCTGGGCTCGGGATGAGCACAGTACAGCTCCACCCTGGCTAAACGATGAAGTCGTGTAGCGAGTTGATGGAGTTTGGTGGGGTGTCTGGTCCTCGACCAGGTAATCTACGGTGTCCGGTTCAGACACCTCTTCCCGCTCTGAGCTTCGGCGCATTGTTGGGGGTCTTTCACGCCCCACAAGCTCTTCTTGGGGGGTCTGCTCCTCAGCAGCCCTCTTGGCAGCCTTTTCGGCTTTCTCTAGCCGTTCGGTGCAATCATCAAGGGAGGTTTTCAAGAGCTCATGCTCCCTATATAAATCATTATTATCGGCTGCCAGCTCAGCATTGCTGGTGGTCAGCCTTTCAACCTCTCCACGGAGGCATCTGATTTCTGAATCAGTATCTCGGAAGTATGACAGGAATAGTCGCTTGGACACTAATAGTTGTTCCTTTTGGATCTCTCATATGTTCGTTTGAGTTATCTACGTTATTCTGGCATTCACTCTTACTCGTGTTCCTAGTGTTTGCCTTTTTGGAGACAGAGCAGTGAATGAGGTCTGCGATGACCTCAAGGAGAGACACGTCTTGAGCGTTGTCTTCAATTTTTGAGACACGAGGGGATGCCATTTTGCTTAGGTTGGATATTGGATAATTAATTAATCAATGAGTTAATTTATTAATTAATTTTTATTAATTAATATGAACTATGTAATTAATTAATCAGTTGATAAGGTTTTTGTTTGATGCTATCTCTTATCCTCAGTTATGAATAGGTTATTAGTATTTGTGATATGGTTATCACACTACTGTTAACCATCTAACACACCTGGAGATATACTTTAGCAACTGCTGAATCAAACTGGTAATTTATCTGTTGTTGCAACAATATTCAAGAAGTCAACACCAATCGCCTCACACGGGGCACCAATTTAATATGGAGGTGCAATTGGTAATTATTACGTGATCAATCTCATTAAATCTGAAGATTAATAATTAAATTGAAGCAGTCTCATTTGAATCATTTTCATTGAATCATTCTCATTGAATCAGTCTCATATTATCATTAAATCACTCATGGAATCAGTCTCATTAAACAATACCATTAATTTTGGTGCTTAATAATAAATTACCAAACAGCTAAATTATGGTATATTCAAAATTATTATGATCACTTACCATATTACATAAATCATATGCACCTTTGAATTCTTTTGAGATTGGATGACTTCAGAAATATCGGAACACAAATAAACACAGTTTCAATAATAAATGAATTTATTATAACAAAGATAAAAATGGATAATGGCAGTTGAAATATATACAAATATGATATATACTGGATGAGCGTGTGTATGTGTGTATATATATATGTGTGTGTGAGTGTGTTGGGGGTCACCACATGGGGGGTGACCACATGTTTCTAAGTAGAACAAAAGAGTTAGCTTTGGTAGCTAACTAAGATGTGTTTGTGAGGCCTGGTGACCACGTGTTTCTAAGTAAACAAGAGAATTAGCTTTGGTTGCTAAGACAAAAGAATTAGCTTTGTGTTGCTAGCTAAGGCAAAGGAAGGCTAGCTAAGGGGGGGTGTCACCATGTGGGGTTTGAGAACAAAGGATTTAGCTCTGGTTGCTAGCTAAGATGTGTTGGCCGTGTGTGGAGACACAGATTAGCCTTGTGTTGCTAGCTAAGACAAAGGGATGCTAGCTAAGGTGTTTTTGTGAGGCCTGTGGAGGAGGGTTAGCCTAGCTTGCTAACGAGACAAAATAATTAGCCATGTGGCTAATTTCACTAGCTTATAGCATTACTAAATCCACTGAAACCTTGATGAGGTCAAAATATGTGTAAATAAGGAAATTGAGGATGTTAGTAGGAATAGAGAGAGAGAGCATGCAAAGCCTATCTATTAAACAATTGAGAGATTAAAAAATGGATCAATTCAATACACTGTGTGTTTACAGTGTACACATTTAAACCATTCCCGAGTTTAAACTCACACTTCTTCATAAAAGCTAATTCCTAAGACTAGTTTTTATGCCTAATATTGCCTGTTAGGGTTTTGCTGGGAATCAAACCCAGGTTGCTGGTGTAGCAATCCAACAAACCCCCACTAGGCCACCAGGGGAACAACTCAAGTGCAGAGGAGTGAGGTGAAAGGAGAGTACAAAAACAGTTTATTTACAATGCTCAGAAGATCCAAAATCCAAAGCAAAAAATAACAAAAGTAAAATCCAAACGCTCAGAAGATATAAGGGAAAATAAAAAAACATCCAAAAGTTCAACGTCCAAAAATCAGAAAAGAAAAGGCAAAAATGCAAATGCTCAGAAGATCCAAAAGGTACAAAGTCCAGAAAGAAAGTAAAATACCCAAAAAACACAAGGACAAACACAAGGTACATGAGACAGAGGTTACTAGCCATAAGCAGCACAAAGACTCCGTGACAAGGGGCTAAACTGAGGAAGTATATATACACAGGTTAATTAGGAAACTAGGCGGGGCAGAAAATGAAGAACAGATGGGGTAAAAGGCACATGAAAACAAACACAAAACACAGAAACAGTGGTGGCCTCTAGAGGCCAAAACAAACATGACAAGCTAAAGAAATAATAGCGGCCTCTAGAGGCCAAGACAGTCCCCAGTCCTAACATTGCCAGTCTTACTCAGTATTTTGCCTCTACACAAAATTATGAAGAGATGTTCCGAGACGTTTGGAGTTTCACCATTGTGAAGCATGTGAGTCGCTCCGTGAAGCAGAGGATCTCTTGGTCCGACGCGTGGTCGCTCGTGATGAAAGTCTCTGATCAAAATAATGTGCACAGCGCTTTAATTAGGAGGAATTTGATCGCTCCTAACTTTAAATTAAAACTGCTTTGAGCAGCAGTTTGGTAATGTTACTGATTGACAAACAAAACCGGTTGTAATTCTATCTGAGTTTAAAAATCGCGCGATCTTAGAGTCTACCGTGGCCAAAGGGAAACAAAGAAATTGCATCAAATCGTGGCTCTTGCAAGAAAGAGAAGAAAAGACATCTTATCTTGGGTGCTCGGCGGAGCAAATCCTCTTTGTATCCAGATGGCTTGGAGTCCAGACGGAAAGAGGAGGAAGCGGAAACGTGTTCCATTACTTATGCCTTCATGGTGGATGTGATGTTGGTGATCCCGCCCCGGCATGACGCAGGTCAACGCGGAAGCTGGTGATGGGAGTTTTAGTCCTTAAAGGGACTGTGTTGTAGTTCTTAGATGGACTGTGTTACCTACATATGCATAGGAAATGAAATAACTATGTAGTGTTTAATGTTTTTTTTTTATAGATGTGATTTTGACCTAGTTAGATAGAGAGTGATTATATGCCCAAATGCTTACAGCCTGATATTGGCCCAAATGCATATGCCTCCAACTGTCTTACTAGGACTCATGAGTTTACAAAGGTTTCGCAGGACACCATGGACTGTACAGAGGATGCTACCTCAAGGATTATGGACATGTGGACTGTACTGTACTGTGCTCTCAGTGCTATGACTCCATCATACCCCTGAGACCAAAAGGGGGAATGTAGGTACAGCCACCGTCCTGTCTAGAACTCCAAATCCCATCAACTAACTTCCAGGATGACCTACGTCATGCCTAGGCAGGATTGCCTACATCACATCCCCCCCGACTCCATAAGTGACTCAGTCACATGCCATACTGCCTCTTTCGCGCTGTGGACTTCACGTCATACAGACATAAAGAGACACCCGCTCATCAGAACATCCAATATCAAGACGTCTGCCTTGCAAGAAAAAGGACTCAGCGCGCTTTTGTATATACCACTGGTCACGGTAAAAGAGCACTTAAGTCGCGCCGTCTCACTAAATTGAGATACAACCGGTTTTATTTGTTTATTATAAGTAACGTTATGACTGCAGCCCAAGCAGTTAATTAAAAGTTAGAAGTGACTGGATTCTTTCTGACTTAATTGCTGTGCATATTATTGATCAGAGACTCTTCCTCACGAACGATGATGCTTCAGATCAAGAATTCTCTGCTTTTTACAGAAGCCTCCACGAGCTCTGTGAAACTCCCCGAAACTTTGGGACATCTCTGCATATCCTGCATAGAGATATCGATTACTGGAAGTAAGGCTGGCATTTGGGCAAACTAGTCTTAGGAAATAGCTTTATGAAGTAGTGTGAATTTAAACTCAGAAACTGTTTAATTGTGCATACTGATCATTGTGTTCTACATTGCTCTCCCTCCGTTGTTTCAAAAAGATAAGTTGTTGCATGCTGTCCTCTATCCTCACTAACATCCTTTAATTTCATTATTACACATATTTTGACCTCATCAAGATTTCAGTGAATTTGGTAATGTTATAGGGAGTGGGTTAGCAACCACGACAAATTCCTTTGTCTCAAGAGACTACGAGGTGATTCTCACCTCCCACAACACCTTATGTCGCTTTTCCACTACCAACGCGGCTGAGTTGGGCTGTGCTGTGCCGTGCTGAGTTGGGCTGAGTCAAGCTGAGTGGGGCTGTTGGAGTTGCATTTCGACTACAACCGTGCTGAACCGTGCTGACTGGAAGTGGGTGGACACGTTGCGTGGAGTTAGCGAAAGTGGGTGGACATCACGTGATGTCATTAGGCGGCGCAAACAGTGACATCAGTGATCTTTTAAGCGGTAGTCTCACGCCCCGGATAGTAAACAATAAACATGGAGGACATGGAGTCGTTAGTGTTGCTGGTCTTGGTGCTGTGGCTTGTTGTCACCGACAATGCCAACAGATACTGGCAAGAGCGTATAGATGAGGCGAGGTGCATAAGGCTTCAGAAATTCTCGTAATTCTTCTTCTTCCGGGTTTACGGTGTTTAAAGATCCCAGCATGCTTGCGGGGCGTGTGTGGGCGTGTGAGGACACTCCTCCTCACCAATCAGTGCACAGGGGAGTGTCTGCTCACGCCCCAGCCCCACTCTGCTCGGTTTGGCTCGCTTCAGCCCTACTCCAAAACCGTGCGAGTTTTGGGTGCTAAGCAGGGCTGAAGCGAGCTGAGTCGTGCTGCTCTAAGGTAGTCGAAACGTGAGCCGTGTTGGGCTGAAGTGAGCTGAAAAAGGGTAGTGGAAAAGGGCCATTAGATAACATTCCAATCCCTGAAACACACACACACACACACACACACACACACACACACACACACACACACCCTCGCTCTCCCTCTCATACACACACACACAGTACTACCTCACCGTTTATGCTTGTGTGTGTGTGTATATATTATATATATATATATATATATCGCTGATGACCATATTGAATGTATTTCAACTGCTATTACCCATTTAGTATCATTGTTATAATAAATTCAATTATTCTGTTAAACTGTGTGTCTGTTTGTTGCTACTATATACTTGAAGTCACACAATCTCAAAGAACTCCAAATTGCCTTCACCCAAGTGTATATGAGTGCTATTGGCTGTAGTGTCTATGTAATACGGTAAGTAATACATTATTGCTGCATCAGTAGTGATCATAATACAACCCCGATTCCAAAAAAGTTGGGACAAAGTACAAATTGTAAATAAAAATGGAATGCAATGATGTGGAACTTTCAAAATTCTCTATTTTATTCAGAATAGAACATAGATGACATATCAAATGCTTAAACTGAGAAAATGTATCATTTAAAGAGAAAAATTAGGTGATTTTAAATTTCATAACAACACATCTCAAAAAAGTTGGGACAAGGCCATGTTTACCACTGTGAGACATCCCCTTTTCTCTTTACAACAGTCTGTAAACATCTGGGGACTGAGGAGACAAGTTGCTCAAGTTTAGGGACAGGAATGTTAACCCATTCTTGTCTAATGTAGGATTGTAGTTGTTCAACTGTCTTAGGTCTTTTTTGTCGTATCTTCCATTTTAGGATGCACCAAATGTTTTCTACGGGTGAAAGATCTGGACTGCAGGCGGGCCAGTTGAGTACCCGGACCCTTCTTCTATGCAGCCATGATGCTGTAATTGATGCAGTATGTGGTTTGGCATTGTCATGTTGGAAAATGCAAGGTCTTCCCTGAAAGAGACATCATCTGGATGGAGCATATGTTGCTCTAGAACTTGGATATACCTTTCAGCATTGATGGTGTCTTTCCAGATGTGTAAGCTGCGCATGCCACACGCACTAATGCAACCCCATACCATCAGAGATGCAGGCTTCTGAACTGAGCACTGATAACAACTTGGGCCGTCCTTCTCCTCTTTAGTCCGAATGACACGGCATCCCTGATTTCCATAAAGAACTTCAAATTTTGATTCGTCTGACCACAGAACAGTTTTCCACTTTGCCACAGTCCATTTTAAATGAGCCTTGGCCCAGAGAAGACATCTGCGCTTCTGGATCATGTTTAGATACGGCTTCTTCTTTGAACTATAGAGTTTTAGCTGGCAACGGCGGATGGCATGGTGAATTGTGTTCACAGATAATGTTCTCTGGAAATATTCCTGAGCCCATTTTGTGATTTCCAATACAGAAGCATGCCTGTATGTGATGCAGTGCCGTCTAAGGGCCCGAAGATCACGGGCACCCAGTGTGGTTTTCCGGCCTTGACCCTTACGCACAAAGATTCTTCCAGATTCTCTGAATCTTTTGATGATATTATGCACTGTAGATGATGATATGTTCAAACTCTTTGAAATTTTACACTGTCAAACTCCTTTCTGATATTGCTCCACTATTTGTCGGGGCAGAATTAGGGGGATTGGTGATCCTCTTCCCATCTTTACTTCTGAGAGTCGCTGCCACTCCAAGATGCTCTTTTTATACCCAGTCATGTTAATGACCTATTGCTAATTGACCTAATGAGTTGCAATTTGGTCCTCCAGCTGTTCCTTTTTTGTACCTTTAACTTTTCCAGCTTCTTATTGCCCCTGTCCCAACGTTTTTGAGATGTGTTGCTGTCATGAAATTTCAAATGAGCCAATATTTGGCATGAAATTTCAAAATGTCTCACTTTTGACATTTGATATGTTGTCTATGTTCTATTGTGAATACAATATCAGTTTTTGAGATTTGTAAATTATTGCATTCCATTTTTATTTAAAATTTGTACTTTGTCCCAACTTTTTTGGAATCAGGGTTGTAATTTGGAATGTACCACAATCTAGCTGTTTGGTAATTTATTATTAAACACCAAAATTAATGGTATTATTAATGAGACTGATTTAATGAGACTGATTTAATGAGACTGATCACTTAAGACCAATAGCATCCACACCTCACTCACTCGATAATTTTGGGGACTGACTGGCCGGGATTTGGGGAGGTAATGAGCCATCTAGTGAAGAGTGGGTCCTTCCATAGTTCAGCAGGGGGAGGTCCCAGTGTTGCTTTGGCGGGAGCAGCTGTCACAGAGCCGTCTATGTCATCTCCACATCAGAGTGAGGAGCAGCAGGCTCCTCCCTCTCTCGGGGAATCCCTTGGGGATTTGCTGTTAGAGCAATCGCGAGATGAGTCCCTGCGGCATGCGTTTGACCAAGTGAGAGTAATCGATGGTCAAACGCTCCAGCCAAACGGCACCCCCTCCTTCCCCTATTTTTCTATTATGAAGCATAGGTTATACTGAGTGACGCAGGACACAGACTAAAGAGCAAGTCACGCAGCTTTTGATTCCAAAGAGCAGCCAGGAATTGGTATTCCAGGCAGCTCACTTTAATCCCATGGCTGGACACTTAGTGCAGGATAAGACACTAGCCCGACTAATGGCCTGGTTCTATTGGCCAGGGATTCATGGCGATGTCCGTAGGTGGTGTATGGTGTGCCGCGAATGCCAGTTAGTAAATCCCACAGCCATTCCAAAAGCGCCTTTGCACCCTCTCCCATTAATCAAGCCCCCATTCAAAAGAATTGGGATGGATCTCGTCAAGCCATTAGATCGGTCAACACGAGGGTACTGCTTTATTTTAGTTCTGGTGGACCATGCAATGCGATACCCAGAAGCAGTGCCTCTTCGCAATATCTCAGCACACAGTATTGTGGAAGTGCTCTTCCGCATCATCTCCCAAGTTGGAATCCTGAAAGAGATTCTGACTGACCAAGGCACCTCGTTTATGTCACAGACACTGAGCGAACTGTATGGGTTATTGGGAATTAAACCGATCCGCACCAGCGTTTATCACCCACAAACAGACAGTTTAGTTGAACGGTTCGATCGCACCCTCAAGAATATAATTATAAATTTGTAAGTGAGAATGCACGTAATTGGGATAAATGGCTCAAACCCTTGTTATTTGCAGTGCGAGAGGTCCCCCAAGCCTCCACGGGGTTCTCCCCGTTTGAATTGTTATATGGACGTAAGCCGCTTGGCATTCTAGATGTGCTGCAAGAAAATTGGGAGGAGGGACCTTCACCAAGTAAAAATCAAATTCAATACATTATGGACCTGCATGCAAAACTCCACACATTCACACACCTAACCCAGGAGAATTTGCAGCAGGCCCAAGAACGGCAAACCCACCTGTACGACAGGGGCACGCGCCTTAGGGAGTTTGCACTGGGAGATAAAGTTCTCGTACTGTTGCCCACATCGAGCTCCAAATTAATCGCCAAGTGGCAAGGACCCTTTGAGGTCACAAGGCGAGTCAGGGACATCGACTACGAGGTGAGGCAAATGGACAAGGGTGGGGAGCTACAGGTTCACCACCTCAATCTGCTCAAACTCTGGAACGAGGAGGTCCCTGTGGAGTTGGTGTCGGTGGTTCCAGAGAAGGCAGAGCTGGGGCTGGAAATTCAAAAGGGAACATTGGCATCGCGTACCTCTCCGGTCCCCTGTGGAGACCACCTCTGCCTGACCCAACTCGCGGAGGTCGCCCAGTTGCAGACCGAGTTTTCGGATGTGTTTTCGCCCCTGCCTGGCCACACTGACCTCATAGAGCACCAAATTGAGATGCCCCCCGGGGTGGTAGTGTGCAGCCGCCCTTACAGGCTACCCGAACACAAGAAAAAAGTGGTTCGGGAAGAACTCGAGGCCATGCTCGAAATGGGCATCATCGAGGAGTCCCACCGTGACTGGAGCAGCCCAGTGGTCTTGGTACCCAAGACTAACGGGTCGGTCCGGTTCTGTGTAGACTATAGAAAAGTTAACGCGGTGTCTAAATTCGACATGTACCCAATGCCTCGTATTGATGAGTTGCTCGATCGACTAGGCACGACTCGCTTTTACTCGACACTGGATTTGACAAAGGGTTATTGGCAGATCCCCTTGACTCCATTATCCCGAGAAAAAACGGCCTTTTCCACACCGTTTGGCTTACACCAGTTTGTCACACTTTCTTTTGGGCTGTTTGGGGCACCCGCTATGTTCCAGTGACTGATGGATAGAGTCCTCCGCCCCCACACCACCTATGCAGCCGCGTACCTAGATGACATCATTATTTATAGTAATGACTGGCCGTGGCACCTACAACACCTGAGGGCCATCCTTAGGTCGCTGAGACGGGCGGGTCTCACAGCCAACCCAAAGAAGTGTGCGATTGGGCGGGTGGAAGTACGGTATCTGGGCTTCCACTTGGGCAATGGGCAGGTGCGTCCCCAAATTAACAAGACAGCGGCAATTGCGGGCTGCCCGAGGCCCAAGACCAAAAAGGAGGTGAGACAGTTCCTGGGGCTGGCTGGCTACTATCGTTGGTTTATACCTAATTATTTGGATGTCACCAGCCTGCTGACTGATCTGACTAAAAAGGGGGCACCAGATCCGGTCCAGTGGATGGAGCAATGCCAGCAGGCTTTGTCTGAGGTGAAGGCTGCACTGTGCAGGGGGCCACTGTTACACTCCCCTGACTTTTCTCTCCCCTTTATGTTGCATACGGACGTGTCGGACAGAGGGCTGGGGGCCGTTCTGTCCCAGGAGGTGGAGGGGGAGGACCACCCCATCCTGTACATAAGCAGGAAGCTGTTGGTGCATGAGGGGCACTACAGCACCATCGAAAAGGATTGCCTGGAGATCAAGTGGGCAGTCCTCACCCTCTGCTACTACCTCCTGGGGCGCTCTTTCACCCTCTGCTCAGACCACATGCCCCTCCAGTGGCTCCACCGCATGAAGGATGCCAATGCGCGGATCACCCATTGGTATCTGGCACTCCAGCCCTTTAATTTCAAGGTGGTCCACAGGCCGGGGGCTCAGATGGTTGTGGCGGACTTCCTCTCCTGTCAAGAGGGGGGGAGTCGGCTGCAGGCCAGATGGCTGCCCGGCCTGAGTTGGGTGGTGGGGGTATGTGGCAGCGGGGGCATGGTCAAGCTTCGGTCTGTGACCAGAGGGCAGAGTCAGGGAAGGTAAGTGGCAGAATCACTGCACCTGATGTTGGTTAATCTGTGTTTGTGTGTCTTCCCCAGTGACTGCGCCCTGTATGAAGAGAGAGAGAGCAGAGGAAGGGAGCTCTCTCCCCAACCAGACGACTGGTGTGTGTGCATGCACGTGCATGACTATAGAGGGTAGAACATCTGAAAAGACTAAAAATAAAGAGTTTGTGGAACTTAATTCTGGCCTGCCATCTTTCTGTGCTCCACCCATGCAAACTGTTACAAACACATACACTTGATTTGCAGGACATGCAAAAACAATCTACACCGCAGGACATTCAGCAGCAGAAGAAAGCGGACCATGAAAAGCGCGATGGCGTTTGGTATGGTCCAGATTCTGGTAAGCTGTGTCTGCCACAAAGGTACTTCCAACATTTTGCTAAGTTGATACATGGGCGAGACCATGTGTCAAAAGGGGAAATGATGAGTACAATGGCTAAGCACTGGTTCATGAAAGGCTTCACAGTATTTTCCCCCAAATAAATGCCAAAAATGTTCACTCTGTGCCACACACAACATAGGCCATGGGCAGGCAGCCCCTCAGGCTGCACACTCAGTCCCAAACCTCCCATTTGACCATGTAAAAATGGACTTCATTGAAATGACACCTGCTGAAGGGAAGAAATATTGTCTCTTAATACTAGACATGTTTTCTAAGTGGGTAGAAGCTTTTCTTACATCCAAACAAGATGCAGGAGCAGTAGCAAAGGCCCTGTTGTCTGAAATAATTCCATGGTGAGGTATTCCACAGAAAATAAGTAGCAATAATGGGACCCCATGTGTCAACCAAGCCCTCAAACAGGTAGGAGAGATGCTGGGCATAGGTTTAAGACACCACTGTGCATACCGTCTTGTAAGCAGAGGCACAGAAGAAAGAGAGAATGGCACTCTAAAAGACAAATTGGCTAAATGCTGTGCAGAAACAGGACTAAATTGTGTAAAAGCTCTCCCTGTTGTTCTTTTCCATATGTGCACATAAGTAAGACCAAAAAACAAACTTAGCCCTTTTGAGGTACTGTTTGGCAGACCACAGGAATAGGGCAAAACCCAACACCATGCATAACAACAAATTTGTGTGAAGATGAAATGTTGCATTATTGCGCAGAACTATCGTCTGTTTTGTGTGCCACCCACAAGCAGGTGAAAGACCCTCTTCTACAGCCTACAATGGATGCACTTCATGATATGCAGCCTGGTGACTGGATAGTGGTGAAGGACCTCCGACATAAAAGTTGGAGACACCCCAGGTGGCTTGGTCCATACCAGATCCTCCTGATGACACTGATGGCTGTTACAGTCAGTGAGAAAGCCACATGGATACATGCCAGCCACTGCAAGCAAGCAACAATGCCTCAACCTGAAGGGAAAGAAGACGATAAGGAAAACAGTGAGTGAAGGTAGGAGTTGGTGATGGTAATATGATGTCCCTGAGTCTTGGTGAGGTGGAAAGGGTGAGAAAGGGTGTGCCTGTACTCAGAGCACCAATAAATGTCAAGAAGGATGAAGGGTAACCCAACCCAAACCTCTCCCCAATGACCACAGTATGAAGAACCTGCTAGTCCATCACCCGCTTAGGGTGTGGGCTGTGTTAGACTTACTGGTGGCACTGGTGGTGACTCTTATGTGCATCCTGCCATTTGTCATCACCTCATTTGACACAAGTATTGGTCCACACCCAGTCCCAATACAGAGGATCTGGAAATACGCAAACTTCATGGTGACAGGGGACTATGTAGTGTGTACAGTCTTGCTGACATCTGGACACCAACCTTTCCCTTTCAAACCTGTGGAGAGCAAAGGGAATGACACCCTGCAGGCAATGGCAAATGTGAACATGATGGTTCAGGGATGGAGGAATATGTAACAGGGAAAACCCCAAGCTCGCTCTGCCAGATCATGTATGACATCTATAACAAAACATGCAAGTGTCACCAGAGCAATTGAACCCTGTTACATCTGGGGAGGATCATCTAACAGTTCAGCATGGGATACCTCCCAGACTGGTACTGGGTATATGGAAGCTAGGCCTACTATTACCTCCCCAATGTCTTTACTCAACTACTAACACCTACAACAGTTTGAGTGGGGATGACACCAACAACACGAATGACCACAGTATGAAGAACCCACTAGTCCATCACCCGCTTAGGGTGTGGACTGTGTTGGCCTTACTGGGGGCCCTGGTGGAGACTCATGCAGTGGTACTTGAAAGTTTGTGAACCCTTTAGAATTTTCTATATTTCTGCATAAATATGACCTAAAACATCACCAGATTTTCACACAAGTCCTAAAAGTAGAGAAAGAGAACCCAGTTAAAGAAATGAGACAAAAATATTATACTTGGTCATTTATTTATTGAGGAAAATGATCCAATATTACTACCACCATATTTCACAGATGGGATAAGGTTCTTATGCTGGAATACAGTGTTTTCTTTTCTCCAAACATAATGCTTCTCATTTAAACCAAAAGTTCTACTTGGGTCTCATCCATCCACAAAATATTTTTTCCAATAGCCTTCTGGCTTGTCCACATGATCTTTAGCAAACTGCAGACGAGCAGCAATGTTATTTTTGGAGAGCAGTGGCTTTCTCCTTGCAACCCTGCCATGCACACCATTGCTGTTCAATGTTCTCCTGATGGTGGACTCACGAACATTAACATTAGCCAATGTGAGAGGCCTTCAGTTGCTTAGAAGTTACCCAGGGGTCCTTTGTGACCTCACCAACTACCGCCTTGCTCTTGGAGTGATCTTTGTTGGGTGACCACTCCTGGGGAGGGTAACAATGGTCTTGAATTTCCTCCATTTGTACACAATCTGTCTGACTGTGGATTGGTGGAGTCCAAACTCTTTAGAGATGGTTTTGTAACCTTTTCCAGCCTGATGAGCATCAACAACAATTTTTCTGAGGTCCTCAGAAATCTCCTTTGTTCGTGCCATGATACACTTCCACAAACGTGTTATGAAGATCAGACTTTGATAGATCCCTGTTCTTTAAATAAAACAGGGTGCCCACTCACACCTGATTGTCATCCCAATGATTGAAAACACCTGACTCTAATTTCACCTTCAAATTAACTGCTAATTCTAGAGGTTCACATACTTTTGCCACTCACAGATATGTAATATTGGATCATTTTCCTCAATAAATAAATGACCAAGTATAATATTTTTGCCTCATTTGTTTAACTGCATTCTCTTTATCTACTTTTAGGACTTGTGTGAAAATCTGATGTTTTAGTTCATATTTATGCAGAAATATAGAAAATTCTAAAGGGTTTACAAACTTTCAAGCACCACTGTATATTTCTATGCTTATTCCTTTTGTTCTGATATCATTGTAGATTTGTTTCTGTGCACCATGTTTGATGCAATGTCTCACTCCTATGATTAATAGAGTAATGTCAATCTACGTGGTTTCCAACTGGTTAAAGTACACCCAGATGATCTTCCTGACTGGCTTTCATCACTTCACAGGGACGATGATCCTCCATTCTGGGATGAGGATGATGAGGACCTGAAGGAGATATTGTAGGACAATATTTAATTTAGCAGCACTATGCATTGCTTTTCCTATCAAAAGAATGCCATGTTCTAGAGATGTCTATGTCTTGCTAAAACCACAATATACTCAGTTTTCATTCTCCTATAAACAAAATGTCTAGGACTCCTGGTATGATGGCACGCTGAGTGGATGTGTGCTATCTTGCTCTGCTACCATCAACTAAATCCTTCTAAAACATCATACTTGGTAAAATACTCCCAATTTGCAAGGTAAGCTAAAGGTAATGCCTGGGTCACAAAGGAAAATCAGCCAAAGTCGAAACAAAACATTACAGGCTAAACTGTCGGACTTTGCAATGTTGAGCACCAGCAGCAAACCCATGGCTTTGTAACCCATGCTATCCATGCTATGGACACCAACAAGGCTAATGCTAATTTGACTCTGGAGGAAACAACATCAGATAGAAACAATGTTACAACTGCTGACGAGTCCGGTCCTACGTCGGCTGTCATCTTGACTGCTATTAACAACATGAAAACTGAGTTTTCCACCAGGTTTGATGTCATCATGGCCGCTACTGAAAATGCGAGGAAAGACATCACTGACTGTGCAGAGCATGTCACAGAGGCAGAAACAAGGATTTGGTGGCTGAGGACAGCTTCGCCTCACTCCAAACAAAAATGCAAGTCCTAGAAAACAAAAACAAAGACCTGGAGGAAAAACTACTGGACCTGGAGACAAGATCAAGAAGCTTCAATTCAAGGCTTGCCAATTTACTGGAGGGTGTGGAGGGTGAAGACGCATGCACCTTTCTGGAGAGCTGGCTGATGGACACAATGGAGCTGGAACCAGGGCACACAAATCTAACCTTGGAGAGGGCGCACAGAATTGGGCCAAGAACACAGAACAAATCTTCACTCAGAATGCTGATAATGAAGTTTCTGAACTTCAAAGATAAAGAAACAGTGCTGAGAGCTGCCAAGACAAAAAGGGAAATACTCTACAAGAACTAGCCAGTGAGGTTTTACCAGGATGTGGCAGCAGGGCGTTCACAAGAAGCAAAAGGAGTTTGACAAGGCGAGATGGCAGCTCTGAGCTATGGGACTCTGGTATGGCATCATTCATCCTGCCAGGCTGCTCGTGACATAAGGATCGGTCTCACATTTTTAATAACCATGGCGAGGCAGAGGACTTCATCAGACAGATCGGGTCAGAAAAGGGACCAGACTGAACTATTAGGAGGTGAACAAGAGTGCTGTAGTTTGCAAAGTAGAAGGTAACAGGTGAAATAAATGGTGGAAGTTCGAACTGAGCTTGCACTAATTTGTTAGGATTTTGCTGGGAATCGAACCTGGGTTGCTGGTGTAATAATCCAAAAAAAACCCACTAGGCCACCAGGGGAAAGACTCAAGTACAGAGGAGTGAGGTGAAAGTAGAGTAGAAAAAACAGTTTATTGACAATGCAAAAAAAAAAATCCAAGGCAAAAAACAAAAGTATAATCCAAATGCTCAGAAGATATACGGGAAAAAATAAAAAATCCAAAAGTTCAAAGTCAAAACAAAAAGCCAAAAAATAAGAAAAGAAAAGGCAAAAATCCAAACACTCAGAAGATCCAAAATGGTAAATACAAAGTCCAAAAGGTCCACAAGAAAGCAAAGTACAAAAGACCACAAAGACAAAGGCAAGGAACACGGAACAGAGGTCTCTAGTGATAACATAACAGCACAAAGACTCCATGACTAGGGACTAAACTGAGGAAGTATTTATACACAGGGAAATTAAGAAACTGGGTGGGGCAGGAAATAAAGAACAGGTGGGGGTAAAAGGCACATGGAAACAGGCAATCAAAACAAACACAAAACATAGAAGCGGTGGCAGCCTCTAGAGGCCAAAACAAACATGACAAGATAAAGCAATAACAGCGGCCTCTGGAGGCCAAGACAGTCAAGTCAAGTTTATTTGTATAGCGCTTTTAACAATAAACATTGTCGCAAAGCAGCTTTACAGAATTTGAAGAACTTAAAACATGAGCTAATTTTATCCCTAATCTATCCCCAATGAGCAAGCATGTGGCGATGGTGGCAAGGAAAAACTCCCGCAGACGACATGAGGAAGAAACCTCGAGAGGAACCAGACTCAAAAGGGAACCCATCCTCCTTTGGGGAACAACAGACAGCCTGACTATAATATTAACAGTTTTAACATGAGGACAGTTTCGTTGATGTTATAACTCTTCATTGATGGAAACTTGAGTGCAAAACTGTTCATGATAACTGCAGTCCTAAAGTTAGCAAGACAACTGTAGTCCTCAGACATAAAAGCATTACTCTAAGAGTCCAGAGCATCCTCCAGGTATAACCCTCAACTGTCCTCATGGGGCCGTCCTTCACAGGAGCGATGCGATAAAACTCCAACCAGACACAGGGCACCAGGATGGATCAAGCAGGTCCGAGGGGCAGAAGAGGCCAGCATCTCAATCCCAGGACCAACATGTAACTCAGAGGGACAGATTGGGGGGGAAGAGAGAGAGAAAGAAAACACATGTTGTTAGGTATGCCCTAAAAATGACAAGTATTAAATCTGTGTGGTAGGCTCGCAGAGACGAGAGTCTTGACATCAGGCATAACACACAACAATGGCATGTTAATATGGTAAAAAATATATCATGACCTGCTCTGGCTGGATGCTTGATTGGGTGATGGGAGCACACTCCTCAGCAATGATGAGATGCAGATGGGACCCTTAGGGCTGGCCAAGAAAATTCAGTTACATTTCACCGGGTCTGGGACATGCGACAGAAAGTCTGACAGCCAATTCCCTGCAGGCTACGATAGCCAGTCGAGGTCTCCACCCTCTCCACCAAAAGATTTCCTATTGACACCATGTAACTCAGAGGGACAGATTTGGGGTGGGGGGGGAAAGAAAACGCAGGTTGTTAGGTATGCCCAATGTCACCTGAATAAGTAGGAGCAGTATACATATTGCACCGAGTACAAGCAGGGACTCCGGCAACTAACTATGACAGCATAACTAAAAGGAGAGAGCCAGAAGGTAACACAGGCATGAGGGAGCCCCGGGACATAAAGCAGCCAGCCACTACACCATCAACAAACTCGAGTGAGCAAGTGAGTGGGGACTGACAGCATCCATACATCCCAGTTTACCAAAACACTCTATGTCTGAGGACCCTCTAGATCTACACCTTTACCTCATAAACACCATTAACAAAAGGCTTGACTAAACAGATATGTTTTCAGCCTAGACTTAAATGCTGAGACTGTGTCTGATTCCCGAACATTACTTGGAAGGCTGTTCCATAACTGTGGGGCTTTGTAAGAAAAGGCTCTGCCCCCTGATGTAGCCTTCACTATATGAGGTACCAGCAGATAGCCTGCACCTTTTGATCTAAGTAGGCATGGCAGGTCATAGAGGACCAGAAGTTCGCTCAGGTACTGTGGTGTGAGACCATTCAGTACTTTAAAGGTCAATAGTAGTATTTTATAATCAATACGAAATTTGATTGGGAGCCAATGCAGTGTGGATAAGACAGGCGTGATGTGGTCATATTTTCTAGTTCTAGTAAGGACTCTTGCTGCTGCATTTTGAACTAACTGGAGCTTATTTATGCACTTATTGGAACATCCAGACAGTAAGGCATTACAATAATCCAACCTGGAGGTAACAAAAGCATGGACTAGTTTTTCTGCGTCATGCAATGACATTAAATTTCTTATCTTTGCAATATTTCTGAGATGAAAGAAAGCTATATGGGTGATGTTATCAATGTGAGTTTCGAATGAAAGACTGGGGTCAATAATCACTCCGAGGTCTTTTACTGCTACACGTGAAGAAACAGAAAGGCCATCCAGAGTTACTGTGTAATCAGAAAACTTACTTCTAGCTGTATGTGGTCCTAGCACAAGTACTTCAGTCTTGTCAGAGTTAAGCAGAAGGAAATTAATAAGCATCCAGTGTCTAATGTCCTTAACACATTCCTCAATTCTATTAAGCTGGTGTCTCTCATCAGGTTTTGCAGAGACATACAACTGTGTGTCATCAGCATAACAGTGGAAACTAATACAGTGTTTATGAATAATATCACCCAGAGGTAACATATATAGAGAAAAAAGCAGTGGACCCACGACAGAACCTTGTGGAACACCAAACTTTACCTCGGTACGTCTAGAAATATCACCATTTATATCAACATACTGATAACGATCAGTTAGATAAGACCTGAGCCAGGAGATGGTCATTCCCTTAACTCCCACAACATTTTCTAGTCTATCCAGAAGAATGGAATGATCAATGGTATCAAATGCTGCACTAAGGTCAAGCAACACAAGTAGCGAGACACAGCCCTGATCAGACGCCAACAGTAGGTCGTTTACTACTTTAACCCTCATCCTACCATGCTATTTTACACCTTAATCTTACCATGTGGGGTCCGTTTGGACCCCAATACTTTTCTTTAAAATTAAAGCTTATAAAGACAAAATCACCAGATAAGTTTTGTTCAGAACATCTTGTATTAATAACAGCAATACACTAAAGGGCCCAAGGCATAAAGAACATACTTAACCTTCATCCTACCAGCCAATTTTACATACACAAACTACCAGGCGGGGTCCGTATGGACCCCAGGAGGGAATACCTTGAAATCAATGCAGTAAGAACCAATTCAATGCAGCAAACAGACATAACTTTATTGAAGAACAAAATCCACTATGGCTGAATATCAATGATGTATTATAAATGCAATAACATTGCAATAATATTGCAATAACTAGCATACATGTAGCAAATTATAGTGCCACAAAAAAATTGGCATTATATACATGATTTTTGCAGCTCATGCAGCTGGAAAACATTCTGGATTATAACTTAGGTCTTTTCTTACAGAATTGAAAACAAAAAAGTAATTGTGAAATAATTTAGGGCTTTTGTTTTGCAGCCTGTGCTTATTGCAGCAGTGGGGTCCACACGGACCCCAAGAAGGAATGCCTTGGTAGTTTCATTATGGAACATAAAAGAAATAAAAGAAGTTAACTTTCAGTGTGCTATTCAATTATAAAATGAAAGACAGATAAACTTTACTCTGGGGTCCGGTTGGACCCCAGTAGCAAATTAATTATACCTTCACAATGCAAAAAGCTGATCTTCCGGTGCTTTATTGTTTTAATTAAGACATAAATTCTGACAAATTCATAAAACGGTGAGGCAGTATGTCACATATTTTTAAAATGGCAAACAAACATATAGGTGCGGGGTCCAGATGGACCCCACTTGGTAGGATGAAGGTTAACCAGTGCTGTCTCTGTGCTATGATGAGGTCTAAATCCTGACTGATACATTTCATGGATGTTATTCCTATGTAAATATGAGCATAACTGCTGTGCCACAGCTTTTTCAAGGATCTTGGAGATAAAGGGGAGGTTTGATATTGGCCGATAATTGGACAGCTGACAGGGATCAAGGTCAGGTTTTTTAATCAGGGGTTTGATAACTGCTAGTTTAAAGGATTTGGGTACATAGCCAATCATAAGAGAAGAATTTATTATTTTTAGAAGCGGTTCAATTACTCCAGGCATTATCTGTTTGAATAGATGTGTAGGTAAGGGATCTAGTACGCAAGTTGAGGCTTTTGATGTAGAGATTAATGAAAGTAATTCAGTTTCTTTTAGGGGAGTAAAACATTCTAACTGATGATCTGATACAGTTATATTGGTAACTACAAGGTCACTTTCATTGTCTAACCTTAAATTAGTAGTTTGAATTTTTTGTCGGACATTCTCAATTTTGTCATTAAAAAAATTCATGAAGTCGTTGCTACTACATACTGCAGGTGTGCATGTGTCGATAGTGGACTTATTCCTGGTTAATTTTGCTACAGTATTAAATAGGAATCTAGGATTATTTTTGTTATCTTCTATTAGGGAGGAGAAATATGTTGATCTCACAGCACTAAGAGCTTTTCTATACTTCAGGAAGCTCTCCTTCCAAGCTAATTTGAACACTACCAATTTTGTTTGACGCCATTTACGTTCCAATTTTCGAGTGGTCTGTTTTAATGTGCGAGTGTCATCATTATACCAGGGTGCTAATTTTTTGTCTCTGACCATTTTCCTTTTTAGAGGAGCTACATTATCTAAAGTATGGCGGAATGTTGACTCTAAGCATTCAGTTGCCTGATCAAGTTCTGCGGGGGCTGACAGTGACCCAATCAAAGTTGACAACTCTGGGAGATCATTTATAAAGCTCTGTGCAGTAGTTGACGTGAAAGTACGTTTAATACAGTTGCATGGTGAGGTGCATATATTATTACTTAGACATAGTTTGAATGAGATGAGATAATGATCTGAGATAACTTCAGACTGTGGAAGTATGACTATATTGTCTACGTTTAATCTGAATGTTAGTATTAGGTCAAGGGTGTGACCACCATTATGGGTCAGTCCTATGACATTCTGCTTAATCCCGATTGAATCTAAGATGGACACAAACACTGTTTTTAAAGGGTCTTCTGGGTTATCAAAGTGAATATTAAAATCTCCAACAACTAAAGCTTTGTCTAAGAAAAGTCCTTTGTCTAAGTCCCCAGTCCTAACAGGACCCCCCCCCCCCCCCAAGGAGCATCTCCTGACATTCCCAGGGTGATCTGGATGGGCCGAATGGAAGTCCCGACACAGTTCCTTGTCTAACACGTCCCGAGCGGGAACCCAGCAGCGCTCCTCAGGGCCATAGCCCTTCCAGTCCACTAGATATTGGAGCCCACCGCGGACCCGGCGGGAGTCAAGCAGGTGGCGCACAGTGAACACAGTCTGACCCTGGAAGATGCGGGGGGGTGGGGGATTCCTAGGGGCAGGGGCATACGTGGATGACAGTACGGGCCGCAACAGGGAAACATGGAATGTGGGGTTGATCCTTAGAGTCCGGGGCAACTGGAGCCGGTAGGCGACGGGGTTCACCCTGTGCACAACCTTGAAGGGGCCAATGTAGTGAGGAGCAAGCTTGCGGTTCTCCACCTGCAGCGGAAGGTCCTTGGCGGACAGCCAAACCCGCTGCACAGGGTGGAAAACATGGGTAGGCCTTCTATGGCGGTTGGCCTGAGTCTGGTTGGCCCTGGAAGTCTGGATGAGGGTCCTCCTGACCTTGTTCCAGGTCTTGTGACACCGTCTCACGTACTGGTTGACCGAGGGCACCCCAGCGTCCTCCTCCTGGTCAGGAAACAGAGGTGGCTGGAACCCAAATTGGCACTGGAATGGCGACAACCTGGTGGCTGATGACTGCAGGGTGTTGTGGGCGTACTCCGCCCATGGCAGCCAGGTGCTCCATGATGTTGGGTTATCCATCACCAGGCCTCGCAGGGTGGTTTCCAGGTCCTGGTTGAGCCTCTCCGTCTGGCCATTGGACTGGGGGTGGAACCCAGAGGAGAGGCTGGCAGTGGCCCCGATGAGCTTGCAGAACCCGCGCCACACTTGGGAGGAGAACTGGGGCCCCCGGTCTGAGACAATGTCCTGTGGGAGACCAAAGACTTGGAAGACATGAATAAATATAAGTTTCGCTGTTTCAAGGGCAGAAGGGAGCTTGCACAGTGGTATGAAGCGGCAGGCCTTAGAGAATCTGTCAACTATGACCAAAATGACAGTGTTACCTTGAGAGTCTGGAAGGCCCGTGATGAAGTCGACCGCCACATGGGACCAGGGATGCCGGGGAATAGGCAGAGGATGCAGGAGGCCCTGGGGAAGCTGTCATGGGTTCTTGGTTCTGGTGCACACATCACAGGACAGGATGAATGACCTCATTTCCTTCTCCATGCTCGGCCACCAGAAGTGTCTTTTCAATAAGTCCAGGGTTCTCTGAGCTCCCGGGTGGGCGGTGAGAGGGGATGAGTGACCCCACTGGAGAACCTTGGCCTGGGCTTGACAAGGGATGTACAAGAGGCCCAGTGGCCCCGTCCCAGGACCGGGGTCCTGGTGTTGAGCTCATCAGACGACCTCCTCGACACCCCAGCGGACAGGGGCCACAACCCGGGACACAGGGATAATAGGCCCAACTTCACGCTCCCTGTTGGTGGCAGAGAACAGCCTGGAAAGTGCGTCAGGTTTGGTGTTCTTAGAGCCGGGGCGGTACGATAGGGTGAAGTCGAATCAACTGAAAAACAAGGCCCACCTAGCCTGTCGTGGGTTCAGTACCTTGCTGGAGGTACTCCAGGTTCTTGTGGTCCGTCCAAACCAGAAATGGATGTTGCGCTCCCTCCAGCCAGTGCCTCCACTCCTCAAGGACCAGTTTAACTGCTAGCAGTTCTCGATCCCCCACATCATGCCGGGACTCCGCAGGGCTCAGGCGGTGGGAGAAGTATGTGCAGGGGTGCAACTTTCCTTCCGATTGTTGAGAGAGAACCGTGCCGACACCACTGTCCGAGGCATCCACCTCCACGATGAACGGTTGGGAAGTGTCCAGGAGGACCAGAATGGGTGCAGTGCAAAAGCGGTGCTTGAGGTCCTTGAACGCCTTTTCCGCCTGAGGAGACCAGACATAAGATCCACCAGTCTTTTTGGTGAGATCCGATATGGGTGCTGCTACAGAGCTGAAGTTCCTGACAAACTTGCGGTGGAAGTTAGCGAATCCTAAGAACTACTGAGCTTCTTTAACGGACTTGGGAGTAGGCCAGTCCCGGATGGCCAAGGTCTTGGCTGGGTCCATTTGGAGTTGTCCCGTCCATACAATAAAACCCAGGAAGGAGACCTTGGGGACATGAAACTCGCATTTCTGGGCCTTAGCAAACAGATTGTTCTGTAGTAGCCTTTGGAGGACTTGGCGGACATGGTGGCGGTGCTCCTGTAAGGTCTTGGAAAATATCAAGATGTCGTCGAGGTAGACAAAAATGTACTGGTTAATCATGTCCCTCAAGACGTCGTTGATAAGGGCCTGAAAAACTGCTGGTGCGTTGGTGAGTCCGAAGGGCATAACTTGATACTCATAGTGCCCTGACGGGGTGTTAAAGGCAGTCTTCCACTCGTCTCCCTGTCGGATACGGATGAGGTGGTATGCGTTCCGTAAGTCCAACTTGGTGAAGACAGTGGCGCCTTGGAGCAGGTCGAACGCTGTGGACATCAGCAGAAGGGGATAGCGGTTGCGCACAGTGATCTTGTTAAGGCCTCTGTAATCAATACACGGCCGGAGCCCCCCATCCTTCTTGCCAACAAAGAAGAAGCCGGCACCAGTAGGTGAGGTGGAGGGTCGAATGAACCCAGAGGCCAGGGCGTCCTTGATGTACTCTTCCATGGCCTTGCGTTCTGGCTGAAAGAGGGAAAACAGTCTGCCACAAGGAGGGGTAGTCCCAAGGAGCAAGTCGATGGCACAGTCGTAGGCACGGTGCGGAGGAAGAACGGCAGCCCTGCTCTTGCTAAAAACTTCTTTCAGATCCCAGTACTCTGTGGGAACTTGAGATAACTCAGTGAGATCAGGAGGCTCGGCAGGAGACACAGGAGAGCTAGAGAGCAGACAAGAGGCATAGCATGCAGGACCCCATTCCACAACCTGGCTTGTTACCCAGTCTATGCGAGGGTTGTGGCGGGTAAGCCAAGGAAGGCCTAGAATAACTGGGAACTCTGGTGAATGAATCAGGTGCAGGGATATTTCTTCTTTGTGACCTTGAGACTGGAGAAAGACTGGAGAAGTTACTTGGGTGACTCTTCCATCACCTAAAGCTTGGCCATCCAGAGCAGACACAGACAGCAGGACTTCAAGAGGTGCAGTAGGGACATTGATTCTTCGGGCGAAGTGGACATCCATAAAGTTTCCCGCTGCCCCGGAGTCTAACAAGGCCTGGCAAGAGTGGACGGACTCACCCCAGGAGATGGAGACTGGGATGTAGACTCCTTGGCCAGGGAGTTCGGGAGAGAGGGTAGGCCCCATCACAACCCTCCCTCGGCTGGACGGGGCGGTCCTTTTCCTGAGAGCTCGGGACATGATGCTCGGAAATGGCCAGGCTTGCCACAGTAGATGCAGCACTTGTCCCTCCTTCTGCGCTCCCTCTCAGATGCGGAGAGACGAGTACGGCCCACTTGCATGGGCTCCGGACAGTCACTGGAGGAGGTACAGTTAGGTCCATAAATATTTGGACAGAGGCAACATTTTTCTAATTTTGGTTCTGTACATTACCACAATGAATTGTGAACAAAACAATTCAGATGCAGTTGAAGTTCAGACTTTCAGCTTTAATTCAGTGGGTTGAAAAAAATGATTGCATAAAAATGTGAGGAACTAAAGCATTTTTTTAAACACAATCCCTTCATTTCAGGGGCTCAAAAGTAATTGGACAAATTAAATAATTGTAAATAAAATGTTCATTTCTAATACTTGGTTGAAAACCCTTTGTTGGCAATGACTGCCTGAAGTCTTGAACTCATGGACATCACCAGACGCTGTGTTTCCTCCTTTTTAATGCTCTGCCAGGCCTTTAATGCAGCGGTTTTCAGTTGCTGTTTGTTTGTGGGCCTTTCTGTCTGAAGTTTAGTCTTTAACAAGTGAAATGCATGCTCAATTGGGTTGAGATCAGGTGACTGACTTGGCCATTCAAGCATATTCCACTTCTATGCTTTAATAAACTCCTGGGTTGCTTTGGCTTTATGTTTTGGGTCATTGTCCATCTGTATTATGAAACGCCGACCAATCAGTTTGGCTGGATTTGAGCACACAGTATGTCTCTGAATACCTCAGAATTCATCCGGCTGCTTCTGTCCTGTGTCACATCATCAATAAACACTAGTGACCCAGTGCCACTGGCAGCCATGCATGCCCAAGCCATCACACTGCCTCCGCCGTGTTTTACAGATGATGTGGTATGCTTTGGATCATGAGCTGTACCACACCTTTGCCATACTTTTTTCTTTCCATCATTCTGGTAGAGGTTGATCTTGGTTTCATCTGTCCAAAGAATGTTCTTCCAGAACTGTGCAGGCTTTTTTAGATGTTTTTTAGCAAAGTCCAATCTAGCCTTTTTATTCTTGAGGCTTATGAGTGGCTTGCACCATGCAGTGAACCCTCTGTATTTACTTTCATGCAGTCTTCTCTTTATGGTAGATTTGGATATTGATACGCCTACCTCCTGAAGAGTGTTGTTCACTTGGTTGGCTGTTGTGAAGGGGTTTCTCTTCACCATGGAAATTATTCTGCGATCATCCACTACTGTTGTCTTCTGTGAGTGTCCAGGTCTTTTTGCATTGATGAGTTCACCAGTACTTTCTTTCTTTCTCAGAATGTACCAAACTGTAGATTTTGCCACTCCTAATATTGTAGCAATTTCTCGGATGGGTTTTTTCTGTTTTCGCAGCTTAAGGATGGCTTGTTTCACCTGCATGGAGAGCTCCTTTGACCGCATGTTTTCTTCACAGCAAAATCTTCCAAATGCAAGCACCACACCTCAAATCAACTCCAGGCCTTTTATCTGCTTAATTGAGAATGACATAACGAAGGAATTTCCCACACCTGCCCATGAAATAGCCTTTGAGTCAATTGTCCAATTACTTTTGGTCCCTTTAAAAACAGGGTGGCACAGGTTAAGGAGCTGAAACTCCTAAACCCTTCATCCAATTTTAATGTGGATACCCTCAAATGAAAGCTGAAAGTCTGGACTTTATGACCATGTCCATTATATAACTATAACTTGAATATGTTTCAGTAAACAGGTAAAAAAAACAAAATTTGTGTCAGTGTCCAAATATATATGGACCTAACTGTAGATGGGCTCCATGTTGAGGCAGTGAGGCCGGGGAGGCTCAGGACTTGGCGGCGCTCTCTAATCCTGTTGTCAAGACGAATGGCATGTGAAATCAGTGTTTCGAGGTCACTTGGGCATCCGATAGAGGCCAGACCGTCTTTGATGGGGGTCAGACAGACCATGGTGGAAGGCTGAAACCAGGGCAGTCTCGTTCCATCCACTGGCTGCTGCAAGCGTCCGGAACGAGATGGCATAGTCTGCAACGCTTCCTTCCTGCCAGATGGACATGAGCTTCCTGGCTGCATCTTTATTGATGTCTGCCTGATCGAAAACCCAAAGCATCTCCTCTGTAAACAGCTTGAAGTCAGAGCACTCGGGTCCCTGTCTCTGCCAGACAGCTGTTGCCCAAGCTCGTGCCTTACCAGCTAACAAGGTTATCACATATGCGATCTTGTGGCGATCCGTAGTGTAGGTTGAAGGCTGGAGCTCAAAGGTGAGTTGGCACTGGGTAAGGAACTCCTGGCACTCCCCATGCTTGCCGCCATACCTCTGTGGTGCAGGAAGGCAGGGTTCACAAGGTGACGTAGGCAGCGTGGCAGAAGGCACTGGAGCGGGAGCAGATGGTGGAGCAGGAACAGGGGGAAGGTCAGGAGGAGGTGATGTGGGCATAGGAGTCAACTGTGCCAGGGCTTTCCCAATTTGCTGAAGCAGTACCTTGTGGCAAACAAGGGCCTCACATTGGCTTGCGAGTGTTCGTCCATGAGTGTCCATGGTCGCTCTGAAGCGTGTCAAAGCTGCCATAATTCCCTGAAGGTTGGTTGGGTAGACAGTTGAAGCAGCCTCTGCTGAGTCGATCATGACAGAGTCTTTCTGTTAGGGTTTTGCTGGGAATCGAACCTGGGTCGCTGGTGTAGTAATCCAGCAACCCCCCACTAGGCCACCAGGGGAAAGACTCAAGTGCAGAGGAGTGAGGCGAAAGTAGAGTAGAAAAAACAGTTTATTTACAATGCAAAAAAAAATCCAAGGCAAAAAACAAAAGTATAATCCAAACGCTCAGAAGATATACGGGAAAAAATAAAAAATCCAAAAGTTCAAAGTCAAAACAAAAAGCCAAAAAATAAGAAAGGAAAAGGCAAAAATCCAAACGCTCAGAAGATCCAAAATGGTAAATACAAAGTCCAAAAAGTCCACAAGAAAGCAAAGTACAAAAGACCACAAAGACAAAGGCAAGGAGCACGGAACAGAGGTCTCTAGTGATAACATAGCACAAAGACTCCGTGACTAGGGACCAAACTGAGGAAGTATTTATACACAGGGAAATTAAGAAACTGGGCGGGGCAGGAAATAAAGAACAGGTGAGGGTAAAAGGCACATGGAAACAGGCAATCAAAACAAACACAAAACATAGAAGCAGTGGCAGCCTCTAGAGGCCAAAACAAACATGACAAGATAAAGCACTAACAGCGGCCTCTAGAGGACAAGACAGTCCCCAGTCCTAACATAATTATAATGTCAAAAGTACACCCATGTTATTAATGTTTAGCAGTGATGGGAATAACGGCGTTAGAAATAACGGCATTACTAACAGCGTTACTTTTTTTAGTAACGAGTAATCTAACTAATTACTTTTTACATCGTTATAACGCCGTTCCCGTTACTTACAATAAAATACTATGCGTTACTTTATTAAAGCTGTTCTCATCTGGCACGCTGCTCGTTCAGCCTTTCTTTACTCTGCTTTTGTGTGGGGCGGGGAGACACGAGACAATGGCACAGTAAGCCAATCAGAGTAGATTTGGACAACATACGTAGGTAGGCCACGCCTACTGCACTACTGCGTGGTCTTTCAATTGGAAGACACAGCGATGGCGAGCGGTCAGCCCAGCACTGCGCTTTCACACTGGAAATACAGCCATTACTTTTCATTACTTGAAATAAAAGGCAAGAGTGTTTATGTGCAATGCACATTATGTCGAGGAACAAAGCGTTTGTCCTCGTCAGTGGCCAGTAATTAGTAACATAATTTTAATAACTACAAAAATATATTACATTTGATAGATGTCTTATCTCACATTGTCCCACAAAAATATTAATATAGTGTAGATAACGTTACTAATTGGTTCTGTTAAGTGTCCATTTCAGTCATTAAACACATTTAACATTCACTTTTATTATGATTACACTAATTGAATTTGATTTTTTTTGAGGGGGAATAAAATGTAACGGAATAATTACTTTCCCTGGTAATTAGTTACTTTCATGACAAAGTAACTCCGTTACTAACTCAGTTACTTTTTGGGAAAAGTAACTAGTAACTATAACTAATTACTTTTTGAAAGTAACATGCCCAACACTGATGTTTAGTAGATAATGTTCAAGGCTTATATTCATGGCTTATTTTCATAACTTTTGAGCTATGTTACTCTTCACATGGTAATAATATGGAAACTATGTATAACCAAAGGGTAGTGTGTTAGAAATTATCACGAATGAGTTCTTTAGGCAGTTGTTCTAGTTTTGTTATTAAGAAATAAGTGTTAAGATACAGAATCAAAGATAATTTAGACTGCAACTGTTACTTGTTAATTATTAAGCAATGGGGGTTAATCTAACTCATTCATACATTTTTTGTTTACATTTTCCCAGAACAATACAGTGACACCTGAGTGAAAGGTTGCATTTAGTTCATAGTAAAGGGATTGTGCTCACAAATGACAAATGTTTTCATATGGTAGCACAGAAGTTTAAGGTTAGTATTATAAGTAGCTTTTTTTCGTAGCTCCGTGGTACTGGCCTCACCTTTTGGGTGGAACAGTTAATAGCTATCTGGAAGCTTCAAGATTAGAGGGAGAGAATATTCAGGCTAAGGGACCTGGATATGGGTTATGGTTTGGGTGTCTGTATAGTGATTGCCAATGGCATTATTTATGTTTGTCTCATGTCACTTTTATTTTTTTTCCTTTCCCCAATTGCTTTAAAATGATGGGGAAATTTTACACCAGTGATACAAAATGGGCGGCACGATGGTGTAGTGGTTAGCACTGTCGCCTCACAGCAAGAAGGTCTGGGTTCGAGCCCCATGGCCGGCGAGGGCCTTTCTGTGCGGAGTTTGCATGTTCTCCCCGTGTCTGTGTGGGTTTCCTCTGGGTGCTCCGGTTTCCCCCACAGTCCAAAGACATGCAGGTTAGGTTAACTGGTGACTCTAAATTGACCGTAGGTGTGAATGTGAGTGTGAATGGTTGTCTGTGTCTATGTGTCAGCCCTGTGATGACCTGGCGACTTGTCCAGGGTGTACCCCGCCTTTCGCCCATAGTCAGCTGGGATAGGCTCCAGCTTGCCTGCGACCCTGTAGAACAGGATAAAGTGGCTAGAGATAATGAGATGAGATGAGATTATACAAAATGTCTAATATGATAAAAATTAAAATCACTTCATGAAACTGCAGAGGGCTACAAAAACTTAAAGGTCAAACAAGTCATGAACAGGATTAAATTAATGCAATCTAATATTGTGTTTCTTCAAGAAACCCACCTGATGTACGATGATGATCTGAAAATTAGCAGGAGATGGAGAGATAATGTCTACTCTGCATCATTTAACTATCAAGCTAGACATGTTATTATTTTGGTTCATGAGTCTATACCATCACAGGTGAATAAGGTTATTAAAGACAAATTTGGATGATACCTTATCATTCAGGGAAATCTACTGAAGGAACAAGTAGTTTTGGCAAATATTTATGCACCAAATACTGATGATCCCAACTTTTTTCAAAACCTGTTTTATCCACTGTTTCTGGTAAGTGTGTGGTGGCAGGTGATTTTAATTGTACACTAGATCTAGTCAGGGACAGGAGCTCAGGAGTCGACCAGTCTCACATTTGTAGTAGGGCAATAATACATCACTTCATGAAAAAACAAATCTAATTGATATCTGGAGGAAAGAAAATCCTGATGATTTAAAGTTTTCATGTTGTAAACAAGTGCTATTCAAGAATTGACTTCTTTCTGATATCAGCAGAACTAAGGTATAGAATCAAGGAATGCACTTATGATGCCATCCTAATTTCAGACCATGCCCCAAATTCATTAGCATATTGGGATTCAAAATTGGTGAGAGATGCTAAGACTAAAATGGTTGGTTAACCCCGGCTTTGTCCCCTTCCTGGATGAGCAAATCAATTTCTATTTTGAAATGTATACAACAGAAACTGCAGCAAATATAAGATGGAAAATCTTTAAAGCCTTTATCAGGGGCCAAATAATCAACATAACTAGTTCTAAAGCAAAACAGGCATTTCAAAATGCAAAAAAAAATAAAATAAAATAAAGGCAACAATAAGGGTATTAGAAAATGAGTATTAACAAACAACGTCCCCAGAATCCCATCAAAGTCTATTGCTGCTTAGAGCACAATATAATGAACAATCTGCGTTAAAAGAGACGGCCAGTATGCTGCAACTTAAACATTATATGTTCAGGGAGAAAAACCTGGGAAAGTGTTGGCATGGCGCCTCAAGCAAATACACAGTGAAAGATCTATCAGAGATCTGACAACGATCTATGTGAGAGTTGGCACATGCGCATTCTGTGTGAAGTACTTCCTGGTTTCCGAGTTGTTTGCGACAAGTCTTTTTTCTGCAAGTGTTGGCATTAATCACCAATCTTTTCTATTTTCTCTACAAATAATTTTCCAGTATCCTCTTCATTTTTTATTGTACTTTCACTTTCCTTTTTCGGCATTTTAAATTTTTTTGGAAGAACGCCAAGACCGGAAGCTTTCTTTTTTCTCTTCCTGCAAAAAGACCACAAGCAGAGGCCATCTACATCGGATCTGCTTTAATATCAACAGATCCTCGATTAAGGTACGTGAATCTTTTCATCATGGCATACCTTCAGCTTGTTCAGTGTGCTGAGTGCAGGATGTTTAGTCATTCTTCCTCCATCACTAGTGATAGCTTTATTTGTGATAAGTGCAGATTAGTTAGTTCTCTAACAGAGAAGATTGCAGCTTTAGAGGTATGTATTCAGACTCTAGAGAGGGCTAGTGAGAATAAGAACAGTGTAGCTTCTGAAGGGGAAAGTCTGGATGCCCTACATGGAGTTAGTAATCCCCCAACTCTGGCATTAGAGCCCTCACAGCGGGGCAAATGGGTGACGACTCAGGGGCATAAGTGTAGAGCCAAAGCTACTGCTGAGGCTCACCCACAGGAGTACCACCCCTCTCCACTTCACAAGTTGAACAGGTTTGCTCTCCTTAGTGATGCACCTGCTGAGAAACCTGGTTATAGGGGACTCTATCATACGGCACATGATAGAGGTCCCTCTATCAGACTGATGAAGGCATATATCATTAGCTCCTACATGGATAACTATTTCTGAGTTAGTAATCCCCCAACTCCAGCATTAGAGCCCTCACAGTGGGGCAAAATGCTGGAGTTGGCATTAGATTTTAAATCTAAAAATTTAAAATGTGGAAAAGGAATGCGAAAGTGAAAGTACAATAAAAAATGAAATGGATACTGGAAAATTATTTGTAGAGAAAATAGAAAAGATGAGTGATTAACACCAACACTCGCAGAAAAAAGACTCATCGCAAACAACTTGGAAACCAGGAAGTACGTCACACAGAATGCACATGTGCCAACTCTCACATAGATCGTTGTCAGATCTCTGATAGATCTTTCACTGTGTGATTGCTTTAGGGGCACCAGCAGCTTTAGTCAGATGTATACTGGGAGCCAGGGCGCCGGACATATTAGGTAATCTTAGGGTCCTAGGCAACACAGGTTCTCAAAGATAGTTATCCATATAGGAGCTAATGATATATGCCTTTGTCAGTCTGAGGTTATGAAGAGTAACTTTCTAGAGGTGTTTAAGTTAGCAATGGTGATGCCTGATGCTGTAGTATGCTCTGGCCCCATCCCAATGCGGTGTGGCAATATAGCTTACAGCAGGTTATGGTCACTGAACTGCTGGTTGTCCAGGTGGTGTTCTGAAAACAATGTGGACTTTATAAATAATTGGACAAATTTTGAGGACACTGTTGGCCTGTTAGGGCGGGACGGTATCCATCCCACTCGGGAAGGTGCTGCTCTCATTTCTTGCAGCATAGGTCATAGTCTCAGAACAGGTCTAGTTAACTTCAGACAATCCAGAGCCAAGGCCAGGGAGCAGACAAACAGGCTAAAACGACTGTCTGCTAGCTGCACAGAGTCGTCACTCAGGGTCCACTATATCAAGACTATGTCTGTTGCCCAAGCTAAACACAAAAGTAGAAATACTCAGAGAGTTTGCTCCAGGAGCCTAATTAATATAAAATTAGATCATACTGACTGTACAGCCACTGCCAGCACATTTGATCTAAAGGTAGGGCTATTAAATATTAGATCTCTTACATCTAAAGTGCTAATTGTTAATGAACTTATTACTGATCAGGAGTTTAATGAACTGTGTTTAACAGAAACATGGATTAAGCCAAATTAATATATAGCATTAAATGAAGTGAGTCCTCCTGGATACAGTTATATACACCAGCCTCATTTAACTGGCAGAGGAGGAGGTGTCGCAGTTATTTATAATGATTATCTAGGTGTAACACAAAAACCCGGTTATAAATTTAATACATTTGAAGTTCTTCATACTAATATAATGTATGTAGCCTTGAAAAATAAGTCCACCCAGTTCATTATTATTCTGTAAATAATAATTCTTATTATTTACAGGCCCCCGGAGACATATTCTGAGTTTCTTTCTGAATTTGCAGATTTTATCTTAGACCTGGTTATTTCCTGAGACAAAGCTTTAATTGTTGGATATATTAATATTCACTTTGATAACCCAGAAGACCCTTTGAAAACAGCATTTATGTCCATTTTAGATTCAGTAGGGATTAATCAGTGTCATCGGACTGACCCATAATGGTGGTCACACTCTCGATCTAATACTAAAATTCGGGTTAAACATAGAAAATACAGTCACAGTTCCACAGTCTGAAGTTATCTTAGACCGTTATCTCACCTCATTCAAAATACACTATATTGCCAAAAGTATTTGCTCACCCATCCAAATTATCGGAATCAGGTGTTCCAATCACTTCCATGGCCACAGGTGTATAAAATCAAGCACCTAGGCATGCAGACTGTTTTTACAGTTTGGAGCTGGCCCCTTCCTCTTCCAACATGACTGTGCACCAGTGCACAAAGCAAGGTCCATAATGACATGGATGACAGAGTCTGGTGTGGATAAACTTGACTGGCCTGCACAGAGTCCTGACCTCAACTCGATAGAACACCTTTGGGATGAATTAGAGCGGAGACTGAGAGCCAGGCCTTCTCGTCCAACATCAGTGTGTGACCTCACAAATGTGCTTCTGGAAGAATGGTCAAAAATTCCCATAAACACACTCCTAAACCTTGTGGACAGCCTTCCCAGAAGAGTTGAAGCTGTTCTAGCTGCAAAGGATGGACCGACATCATATTGAACCCTATGGATTAGGAATGGGATGTCACTTAAGCTCATATGTGAGTCAAGGTAGGTGAGCAAATACTTTTGGCAATATAGTGTATGTCTGAGTAATAATATATGCACCTCACCACACTACTGTATTAAATGTACATTCACGTCAACTACTGCACATAGTTTTATAAATGATCTCCCAGAGTTATCAACTTTGATAGGGTCACTGTCAGCCCCCGCAGAACTTGATCAGGCAACTGAATGCTTAGAGTCAACGTTCCGCTATACTTTAGATAATGTAGCTCCTCTTCAAAGAAAAATGATCAGAGAGAAAAAAAATTAGCACCCTGGTATAATGATGACACTCGCACTTTAAAACAGACTACTCGAAAATTGGAATGTAAATGGCATCAAACAAAATTGGTAGCATTCAAATTAGCTTGGAAGGAGAGCTTCCTGAAGTATAGAAAAGCTCTTACTGCTGCTAGATCAACATATCTCTCCTCCCTAACAGAAGATAACAAAAATAATCCTAGATTCCAATTTAATACTGTAGCAAAATTAACCAGGAATAAGACCACTATAGACACATGCACACCTGCAGTACAGTATGTAGTAGCAACGACTTCATGAATTTTTTCAATGACAAAATTGAAACTATCCGACAAAAAATTCAAACTACTAATTTAAGGTCAGACAATTTAAGTGACAATTTAAGTAACCCTGTAGTTAACAATATAACTGTATCAGATCAGCAATTAGAATGTTTTACTCCCCTTAGAGAAATCGAACTACTTTCATTAATACCCGCATCAAAATCCTCAATTTGTGGACTAGATCCCTTACCTACATGTCTATTCAAACAAATAATACCTGAAGTAACTGAACCACTTCTAAAATTAATAAATTCTTCTCTTAGAATTGGCAATGTACCCAAATCCTTTAAACTTGCAGTTATCAAATACCTGATTAAAAACATGACCTCAATCCCTGTAAGTTGTCCAATTATCAGCCAATATCAAACCTCCCCTTTATTTCCAAGATCCTTGAAAAAGCTGTGGCACAGCAGTTATGCTCCTATTTATGTAACGGGTGTGTGTTTGGGCATGAAGGAAGAGGACTTGAGATGCTGCTTTCCTGTATTTATTTTCTCCCTGCAGAAGACATCAACACAGATTATAAATCTTCTGTCTCTTCCTTCCTACACCTCTGCTTCCTCAGCAGAACACAACAGGACTGTGAGGGCAGAGGGGTGGGGCTACAGAAGCCCAGGAGGAACAAAAAGGGCAGAGTGCAGGAGGGTAATTAACACAGGGAAAATTTATAAAATAATGGTAAATGAAAATAACTCATAGAGATAAAATTCATAAATACTCAAAATAATCATAAAATGATAAATTAAACTTACAAATACAAATTGGAAATAATATTTAATAAAGTGCATTTTTAACTCTGTTACATTTACATAGGAATAACATCCATGAAATGTATCAGTCAGGATTTAGACCTCATCATAGCACAGAGACGGCACTGGTTAAAGTAGTAAACAACCTCCTATTGGTGTCTGATCAGGGCTGTCTCGCTGCTTGTGTTGCTTGACCTTAGTGCAGCATTTGATACCATTGATCATTCCATTCTTTTGGATAGTCTACAAAATGTTGTGGGAGTTAAGGGAATGTCCCTCTCCTGGCTCAGCTCTTATTTAACTGATTGCTATCAGTATGTGATTTTTCTAGACATACTGAAGTAATGTTTGGTGTTCCACAAGGTTCTGTTTTAGGCCCACTCCTTTTTTTAATATATGTTACCTCTGGGTGATATTATTCGTAAGCATGGTATTAGTTTCCACTGTTATGCTGATGACACACAGTTATATGTTTCTGCAAAACCAGATGAGAGACACCAGCTTAATAGAATTGAGGAATGTGGAAAGGACATTAGACACTGGATGCTTATTAACTTCCTTCTGCTCAACTCTGACAAGACTGAAGTACCGGTACTTGTAGTAGGACCACATACAGCTAGAAGTAGGTTTTCTGATTACACAGTAACTCTGGAAGGCCTTTCTGTTTCATGTGCAGCAGTAAAATCCCTCGGTGTGATCATTGACCCCAGTCTTTCATTTGAAACTCATATTGATAATATTACCCGGATAGTTTTCTTTCATCTCAGAAATATTGCTAAGATAAGAAATTTAATGTCACTACATGATGCAGATAAACTAGTTCATGCTTTTATTACCTCCAGGTTGGATTATTGTAATGCCTTACTGTCTGGATGTTCCAATAAGTACATAAACAAGCTCAAGTTAGTTCAAAATGCAGCAGCAAGAATCCTTACTAGAACTAGAAAATATGACCACGTCACCCCTGTCATATCCACACTGCATTGGCTCCCAATCAAATTTTGTATTGTTTACAAAATAGTACTATTGACCTTTAAAGCACTGAATGATCTTGCACCACAGTACCTGAGCGAACTTCTGGTTTTTTATGACCCACCACGCCTACTTAGATCAAAAGGTGCAGGCTATCTGCTGGTACCTCATATAGTGAAGTCTACATCAGGGGGCAGAACCTTTTCTTACAAAGCCCCACAGTTATGGAACAGCATTCCAAGTCGTGTTCAGGAATCAGACAGAGTCTCAGCATTTAAGTCTAGGCTGAAAACATATATGTTTAGTCAAGCCTTTTGTTAATTTTATTAGGTAAATGGGTAGATCCGGAGGGTCCTCAGGCATAGGGTATTTTGGTAAACTGGGATGTATGGATGCTGTCAGTCCCCCACTCACTTGCTCATCTCAAGTTTGTTGATGGTGTAGTGGCTGGCTACTTTATGTCTCAGGGCTCCCTCATGCCTGTGTTACCTTCTGGCTCTCCCCTTTTAGTTACGCTGTCATCGTTAGTTTTTCCAGAGTCCCTGATTGTGCTCAGTGCAAAATGTCAAGTCATGTCAAGTTTGTTTGTATAGTGCTTTTAACAATAGACATTGTCCCAAAGCAGCTTTACAGAATCTGAATGGCCCAAGACATGAACCAATTTTATCCCTAATCTATCCCCATTGAGGTGGCACGGTGGTGTAGTGGTTAGCACTGTCACCTCACAGCAAGAAGGTCTGGGGTCGAGCCCCGTGGCCGGCGAGGGCCTTTCTGTGCGGAGTTTATATGTTCTCTCCGTGTCCGCGTGGGTTTCCTCCGGGTGCTCCGGTTTCCCCCACAGTCCAAAGACATGCAGGTTAGGTTAACTGGTGACTCTAAATTGACCATAGGTGTGAATGTGAGTGTGAATGGTTGTCTGTGTCTATGTGTCAGCCCTGCGATGACCTGGTGACTTGTCCAGGGTGTACCCTGCCTTTCGCCCGTAGTCAGCTGGGATAGGCTCCAGCTTGCCTGCGACCCTGTAGAACAGGATAAAGTGGCTAGAGATAATGAGATGAGATCTATCTCCATTGAGCAAGCCCGTGGCGACAGTGGCAAGGAAAAACTCCCCCAGACGACACGAGGAAGAAAGCTCGAGAGGAACCAGACCTAAAAGGGAACCTATCCTCACCTGGACAACAACAGACAACATGACTGTAACATTAACAGTTTTAACATGAAGTCAGTTTTGTTGATGTTATAACTCTTCATTAATGGAAACTTGAGTGCAAAACTGTTCATGGCAACCGCAGTCCCAAAGTTAGCAAGCCAACTGTAGTCCTCAGCCACAAAAGCATTACTGTAAGTGTCCAGAGTGTCTTCCAAGTGTGACTTTCAACTGTCCATATGGGGCCGTCCTCCACAGGAGCGATGTGATTAGACTCCAAACAGACATAGGGCATCAGGATGGATAAGGCAGATCCGAAGAGCAGAAGAGGTCAGCACCTCGGTCCCAGGATTGACATGTAACTTAGAGGGACAGATTTTTTGGTGGGAGAAGAGAGAGAAAACATAGGTTGTTAGGTATGCCCAATGTCACCTGAATAAGTAGGTACAGTATACATTTTGCACTGAGTACAAGCAGGGACTCCGGCAAAACTAACTATGACAACATAACTAAAAGGAGAGAGCCAGAAGGTAACACAGGCATGAGGGAGCCCCGGGACATAAAGCAGCCAGCCACTACACCATCAACAAACTTGAGTGAGCAAGCGAGTGGGGGACTGACAGCATCCATACATCCCAGTTTACCAAAACACTCTATGTCCGAGGACCCTCCAGATCGACACCTTTACCTCAAACACCATTAACAAAAGGCTTGACTAAACAGATGTTTTCAGCCTAGACTTAAATGCTGAGACTGTGTACTGTTCTTACTCATTAGGTGAATTTGGGCATACCTAACAACCTGTGTTTTCTCTCTCTTCCCCCCCAATCCCTCTGAATTACATGTCAATCCTGAGATTGAGATGCTGACCTCTTCTGCTCCTCAGACCTGCCTGATCCATCCTGATGCCCTACGTCTGGCTGATGTCTCATCACATCGCTCCTGTGGAGGATGGCTCCATATGGACAGTTGAAAGTCACACTTGGAAGATGCTCTGGACTCTTACAGTAATGCTTCTATGGCTGAGGACTACAGCTGACTTGCTAACTTTAGGACTGCAGTTGCCATGAACAGTTTTGCACTCAAGTTTCCATCAATGAAGAGTTTATACCTTCAACAAAACTGACTTCATGTTAAAACTGTTAAAAATGTTATAATCACTTTGTCTGTTATCACCCAAATGAGGATGGGTTCCCTTTTGAGTGTGGTTCCTCTCAAGGTTTCTTCCTCATGTCATCTGAGGGAGTTTTTCCTTGCCACTGTCGCCACAGGCTTGCTCACTGGGGATAGATCAGGAATAAAATTAGCTCATGTTTAAAGTCATTATAACTCTGTTAAGCCGCTTTGGGAAAATGTCTATTGTTAAAAGCGCTATAAAAATAAACTTCACTTGACTCAATTATCACTTCCTTGCAGAATGACCAAGGAGAAACCATCACAGACCCAACAGAAATAAATGAAACTTTCAGGATATTTTATGAAGGACTCTATCATTCAGAAATAAATCATGACAATTTGGAGCTAAAAGCTTTTCTAGATAGAATAAATATCCCCAGTATACCAGAAGCTCTTAGGGCTAATTTAGAGAAAGATATTACAGTTGAAGAATTATCTGCAGCAATTGATAGTAGTAAAACAGGGAAAATGCCAGGGCCTGACAGCCTTCCAATTGAAATTCATAAGAAATTTAAAAACAAATTGCTGACTCCGCTTTTAGAAATGTTTAAAGAGTCCTTTCAAAATGGTATCTTGCCATCGTCTTTAAGAAAAGCATTGATCACCCTTCTCCCAAAGCCAGGTAAACCAAATAATAAATGTGAAAACTTGAAGCTAATCGGACTTCAGATTTAAAAATACTGAGAAAGATTTTAGCTAGAAGGATTGAAGAAACATTGCCAAAGATAATTGGGAGGGATCAGAATAGTTTCATCTGCAGCAGACAAGGCTTCCACAATGTTAGAAGGCTTTTGAATATCCTTTATAATCAAAAGGGGGCAACAGATACTGCCCTACTGTCACTGGACACTGAAAAGGCCTTTGACAGAGTTGAATGGTCCTGTCTGTTTGAGATTCTGGCACACTTTGGCTTGGGAGAGAATTTTTGTAATTGTATAAGATTACTTTATAAGGAACCATTTGCAGAATTTTGACCAATAATAATATTTTGAAAACCATCAAAATAAATCAAGGGTGTAGACAGTAGGACCCTCTGTCCCCACTGCTGTTTGTTATGGCAATTGAACTGCTGGCAATTGCAGTAAGGTCACACAATAATATTTCTGGAATAACCATAGGATAGAGAGAGAGCACCGTCTGGCTTTATATGCAGATTATGTAATTATTCATCTCATCTCATCTCATTATCTGTAGCTGCTTTATCCTTCTACAGGGTCGCAGGCAAGCTGGAGCCTATCCCAGCTGACTACGGGCGAAAGGCAGGGTACACCCTGGACAAGTCGCCAGGTCATCACAGAGCTGGCACATAGACACAGACAACCATTCACACTCACATTTACACATATGGTCAATTTAGAGTCACCAGTTAACCTAACCTGCATGTCTTTGGACTGTGGGGGAAACCGGAGCACCCAGAGGAAACCCACGCGGACACGGGGAGAACATGCAAACTCCGCACAGAAAGGCCCTCGCCGGCCACGGGGCTCGAACCCGGACCTTCTTGCTGTGAGGCAACAGCACTAACCACTACACCACCGTGCTGCCTATGTAATTATTTTTTCTCAAAAATATCAATAAATCTATCCTTGCCTTAATATACTTGATTAGGGAATTTGGTAAGATCTCAGGTTATAAGATTAATAAATCTAAAACAGCAATTATGCTATTAAACCAAGAAGAAAAGGAAAATCCACCTGAAGTAGCTGCACAATTTAAAGTTGTCAACTGCTTCACTCATTTAGGCATTCAAAGTGTATCAACACTCAATCATATTATAGAAACTAATTATAGATCAGTTGTGCAAGAGATATCAGACTCTTTGGACAGATGGGCATCTTTACCAGTGTCATTAATGGGAAAGATAAATACTCTCAAGATGAATATACTTCCTAAGTTGTTGTATTTATTTAAAAATGTGCCGCTGCCACCACCAAGCAATTTATTCTCTCGTCTAAAGACACTTTTTATCAGGTTTTTATGGAATAATAGATGTAATTGCTGTACTTGCCTTATGATATAGGGGGGCTTAAGGTCCCAAACCTGCTATGGTACTCTTGGGCTGTGCAGTTGAGAATGCTGATGTTCTACTACACAGAGGATGCTCCACTGTGGACAGAAATGGAAGGTTATATGTTGAAGCTGCCTTTGACCATTTACTTGTAATCGGCTAATCTTAAGAAACTAAAAAAGAACACCAATGACCTTATGACTAGAAACCTGATTAGTGTGTGGCACCAAGTTAGAAAATACCTTAAAGAAACCAACACTCTATCATTATTTAGTCTGATATGGGGAAATGATTTTTCCCTCCAGGAGGAGGAGTGGAAGAATTTAAAATCTGGGCTGAACAGGGTCTACAAAATAATAGGAGATATTTACAGTCCCGGCGGTAAATATCTGATGTCATTTGATGAAATTGTTGCCAACTATGACATACCCCACAACCAGTTCTTTAAATATCTGCAACTGAGAGATTTCATTAGAACACAACAAAACCAGTCATTGTCTATTCCTGTCTTGTCAATAATTGAAGAAATGATGGTGAATGATTGCCAGGGGAGGGGCTTAATCTCCAAAATATATAATCAACTGGTTGATGAGTCCCCAGAAACATCAGTAAACAGGCTCAAGGAATGGAGAGAGGATTACAGGAGAACATCACCACTGAGGAGTAGGAGAGGGCCTGCGCCAAAGCACAATCACAAACAGTGAACACATGCCTTAAACTTCTGCAGTACAACTGGTTACTGCATATATATATATGACTCCAAATAAACTTAATAAATTCAACAGTGGTATACCAGACATTTGCATAAAATGTGAAAAGGAAAAGTGCACAATTTTTCACTGTTTGTGGCAATGTTCTCAAATAAAAAAATTCTGGGAAGAAGTAAGACAGTGCACTGAGGATATATTAGGCATAAAAATACCTTTAGAGCCCAAACTTTTCTGATTAGGAATCTACCCAGATACATAAGAAGGAAACGACAACTATTTTTAGAAATAGGTCTGATGTTGGCCAAAAGAGTCATTGTATTGACTTGAAAGGAAGTGAATAGGCCAAGGATAGGTAAATGGATTTCAGAATTAACAACTCTACCCTTAGAAAAGATTACATATGTAATCAAGGGTAAGCAGGCAATTTTTAACAACATCTGAGGCCCTTTCATGAATTTTCTAGAAAATAAAGACTTATCCCATATAATGGAAACACCTGGGGATGATCTATAAATCGCTCTCTGCAGTTCAACTGGACAAGATGTATGTTATTCGGTGTAAAATGATCCGATATAAAGTCAACCTTACATTGTCCCCAGTCAACATGTGTAGTGTATTCATGTATGTGTATATGTTTTTGTAAATGTTTTTTTAAATTATTTTTTCATTTTTATTATTTTTATTTTTTATTTTATTTGTTTTATTATATTATCATTTTTTCTGTTATTTATTTTATTAATTTGGGGATTGTTTGCACTTTATTTAATCTTTTTTGCCCATAGATGGGTGGGGGGAGACAGGCATGTTTCACATTGTTGATGTGGGATGTGGGATGGATGTGGGGTATTATGTTCTGGTGGTTCTAAGTGTGTTAATCTGTTCAAAAATAAATAAAGATACTGTGGGAAAGAAAAAAAAATGTCTACCTAAAACCTAAATGGAAGGGTAGAGATAGATGTGGTTAGTAGAGGTTTTGTAGTTAGCTTGGTAGTTGACATGGTTAGCTTGGTATACAGTATGTTATTGAAGAATCAATAAAAGGGGGGAAGTGGAATGGAAAATTTTAAGTGTTGAAGAAGATTTTAAATGTCTAAGTTTAAATGTTTAATTTCAACCATCTAAGCAGAAAAAAAAATTGTCCTTGAGTGTGTGTGTACATGTTGAGTCTGGTTGGATTCATTCGGTATCTGTTAGATAATGTTTGCATGCACTCACCCAGCTTCAAGGTTTTTGGGTTGTACTAATTACCATCTGGAGCCGTCCAGAACTGTACGGAGCTGCCCGGATACCATCCGGAGCCATACGGATACTGTCCAGACAGTGTTAACACTGTTCTGATGTAGTAGGCACACCATCCAGACTGTTATCATTATGATATCATCAATATCAAAGACCAAAACTAAAGAATTCTGGAATATATATGTTTTATTAATGTTAACCATTCCTACTAATTACCATCCGGTACTGTCCAGAGCTGTCTACATACCATCTGGATACCATTCGGACCCTTCTAGATACCGTCCGGATACCATCCAGACCCTTCTGGATACTGTCCAGATATTGACATTTTTCCCAGCAGTATATAGAGTTAAAGGGTACATACTGAGAATTAATGTATACCAAACAGAAATTTTACCTACTATAATTTAAATAGCACAGGGGTATGAACTCAGAAGCAGGGGCCCCTATGTGTGGTGTGACAACACAGAGATATGGAGAGAGAGAGAAAGAGAGAGTTCAACTTGCACACTATCCACAGCCATTGTTATGATAAGCAGTGTACACATGCACTCACACACTCAACAAATACAATAATGACTGACCAATTACACTTAGTTTAAATTGCATTTAAACTAGCTGCATGAGGTGTGAAAACATGTCTGTCAAAAAGTTGAGACTGTTGATCACTCACAAATATGAAATCACACAAAAGATGTGTGATTATCACTTGAAACTTGACACCTTTGATTCCTCACAGGTATGAAGTGTCAATCATACATAGGAATAAGACATTGGATATGTGATTGTCCCCCACCCAAATGAAGTTTGGCAGGGGATATAGAAACCGGTTCCATCCGTCTGGCCGGCGTTCTGTCAATCCGGCTGTCCGTCCGGTCACGTTTTTTGTTTCTGGGCCATATCTTTAAAACTACTGAAGATATCTTCATGAAACTTTGTAAACATATCTAGCAATATGTGAACTGGTGCCTTTTGCTATTTCAGATTTTTGAAAAAAAAGTATTTTTCAAATTTTTACATAAAAAATAGATTTTGACTTAGTTTCTAAGAGCAATGTTTGTTTCCAGAGCATATATACAAATCTATTAATGATACAGATTTGAAACATGGTATACATGGTAACAAGGTGATGTAGATGTGCCTTTCAGAAACGGATTCCGTCCAGTCACATTTTTGCTTCTGGGCCATATCTTTAAAATTACTGAAGCTCCATCCATTATCTGTAACCGATTATCCTGTTCTACAAGGTCACAGGCAAGCTGGAGCCTATCCCAGCTGGCTGTGGGCGAGAGGCGGGGTACACCCTGGACAAGTCACAAGGTTATTACAGGGCTGACACAGAGACAAACAACCATTCACACTTACAGTCAATTTAGAGCCACCAATTAACCTAACCTGCATGTCTTTGGACTGTGGGGGAAACCAGAGCACCTAGAGGAAACCCATGCAGACACAGGGAAAGCATGCAAACTCCACACAGAAAGTCCCTCGCCAACCGCTGGGCTCAAACACTGGACCTTCTTGCTGTGAGGCAACAGTTCTAACCACCATGCCACCCAACTATTGCAGATATCTTCATGAAACTTTGTATGCATTTCAAGGAATATGTGAACTGGTGCCTTTTTTGATTTTTGAAAAAATATATATTTTTCAATTTATTACATAAAAAATAGCTTTTGACTTAGTTTCTAAGAGCAATGTTCATTTATGGAGTATATATCCAAAACTATTCATGATACAGATTTGAAACTTGGCATACATGTTAACAAGGTGATGTACAGTGGTGCTTGAAAGTTTGTGAACCCTTGAGAATTTTCTATGTTTCTGCATAAATATGACCTAAAACGTCATCAGATTTTCACACAAGTCGTAAAAGTAGATAAAGAGAACCCAGTTAAACAAATGAGACAAAATATTATACTTGGTCATTTATTAATTGAGGAAAATGATCAAATATTACATATCTGTGAGTGGCAAAAGTATGTGAACCTCTAGAATTAGCAGTTAATTTGAAGGCGAAATTAGAGTCAGGTGTTTTCAATCAATGGAATGACAATCAGGTGTGAGTGGGCACCCTGTTTTATTTAAAGAACAGGGATCTATCAAAGTCTGATCTTCACAACACGTTTGTGAAGTGTATCATGGCACAAACAAAGGAGATTTCTGAGGACCTCAGAAAAAAGCATTGTTGATGCTCATCAGGCTGGAAAAGGTTACAAAACCATCTCTAAAGAGTTTGGACTCCACCAATCCAAAGTCAGACAGATTGTGTACAAATGGAGGAAATTCAAGACCATTGTTACCCTCCCCAGGAGTGGTCGACCAACAAAGATCACTCCAAGAGCAAGCTGTGTAATAGTCGGTGAGGTCACAAAGGACCCCAGGGTAAATTCTAAGCAACTGAAGGCCTCTCTCACATTGGCTAATGTTACTGTTTATGAGTCCACCATCAGGAGAACACTGAACAACAATGGTGTGCATGGCAGGGTTGCAAGGAAAAAGCCACTGCTCTCCAAAAAGAACATTGCTGCTCATCTTCAGTTTGCTAAAGATCAAATGGAGAAGCCAGAAGGCAATTGGAAAAATGTTTTGTGGGTGCATGAGACCAAAATAGAACTTTTTGGTTTAAATGAGAAGTGTTATGTTTGGAGAAAGGAAAACACTGCATTCCAGCATAAGAACCTGTAGCGAGATTCAGGTGTGGGTGGAGCACAGAAGGATGGCAGGTGGCTGTTTGTGTTGAAGAGGGGTTTTTATTTTACAACCTTTCAGCATAGGGCTCCAAAAAACTTTCACTGTCTTTTATCGGGCATGGTCACTGAAGGAGACACACAAACACAAGTTAATTGACAACAGGTGTAGTGACAAGACCACTCACCTTCCCTGACTCCACCCTTCATTCACAGACCAATGCTTGGCCATGCCCCCGCTGCCACAGAACCTTACCCCATCTGTAAAACATGGTGGCGGTAGTATCATGGTTTGGGCCTGTTTTGCTGCATCTGGGCCCAGATGGCTTGCCATCATTGATGGAAGAATGAATTCTGAATTATACCAGTGAATTCTAAAGGAAAATGTCAGGACATCTGTTCATGAACTGAATCTCAAGAGAAGGTGGGTCATGCGGCAAGACAACAACCCTAAGCACACAAGTCGTTCTACCAAAGAATGGTTAAAGAAGAATAAAGTTAATGTTTTGGAATGGCCTAGTCAAAGTCCTGACCTTAATCCAATCAAAATGTTGTGGAAGGTCCTGAAGCGAGCAGTTCATGTGAGGAAACCCACCAACATCCCAGAGTTGAAGCTGTTCTGTACAGAGGAATGGGCTAAAATTCCTCCAAGCCAGTGTGCAGGACTGATCAACAGTTACTGGAAACATTTAGTTGCAGTTATTGCTGCACAAGGGGGTCACACCAGATACTGAAAGCAAATGTTCACATACTTTTGCCACTCACAAATATGTAATATTGGATCATTTTCCTCAATAAATAAATGACCATGTATAATATTTTTGTCTCATTTGTTTAACTGGGTTTTCTTTATCTACTTTAAGGACTTGTGTGAAAATCTGATGATGTTTTAGTTCATATTCATGCAGAAATATAGAAAATGCTAATGGGTTCACAAGCTTTCAAGCACCACTGTGGATGTGTCTTTTCATATTAAGAAACTTGAGAAATTTAATTTTTCATGTTTCCATGGAATCAATTTCAGACTTAATCTCTCAGGTTAGTTTTAAGGGTAGGTTTTGTTTCCAGAGCAGAACTTCAAAACTATGTGTAGTATGGTCTTGAAAGTTGGTATATGTGTTGATTCAGTAATGTATATGTGCCTTTTGATACTAAGAAATGTGAGAAATTTTAATTTTTAGCTCACCTGGACCAAAGGTCTGGTGGGCTTATGCCATGGGCTGCTGAGGTCAGTGTAAAGAGGCAGGGTTGATTTCTTGCAACAGAACTTGAAAAATGTGTCAAATAATATCTTGAAACATGGTATATAGTTGGTATATAGGGTGGGGGATATAGATGGCTGTCTTCTTGTTCTCACTTGAAACTTGACACCTTTGATCCCTCACAGTCATGAGGTGTGAAGTGTCATCAGACGTGTGATAATCACAGGCCCATATGTGTGTGTATATAAGGGAAGGTTGATCTCTTAAATCTCATACCTTCTTCAGCAGTACTTTTGTTCTTTACTACTATGAAGAAAAAACTACTCTCTGAAGCATGCCAAGGTCAGCCAAGAAGACCAGTTGGGCATGTGGAGATTACCATGCATCCTGCATCAAGACCAAAGATACCATGTTCTGTGTTGGATGTGCCAAGTGGTTTCACAGTACTTGCCAAAACCTTTCCAAAACACAGTTTCAAGAGCTGAGCTCCATGGAGCATGAGTCTTGGTGTAAGGGATGCTGCTACATTCAGGGGTCCTTCAACTTCAGTCTCTCTTTAGAGCAACTTCGCAAGTTCATCTATGAAGAAGACCTCAGCCTCTTGAAGACAGCTGCCCAGCTTGAAATTATTCTTCTCAGGGATTGTAAGCTTTAGACACCATGCATCAGCATAAGGTGGCCTCTCCAGCACCTACAAGTGGACCAGATAGCATCCAAAATCTACACAGCTTGCAGCAATTGCAAAGACAGCACCAAAAACCTATTGCTGTCTCAGGCAATGGTAGTTGCCTATTCATTGCTGTATCAGTGGCGCTGTATGCTGATGATGGCCATGCCCAGGAGCTTCGAGTGCGCACAACTATAGAACTCATTCTCCATAGTGATGCATATCTACATATGTACATGCCATTCACCAAGTTCTGCTTCATAGAAGAAACCATCAGAGATGGAGTAAAGGGCAACTTCTCTTCTGCATTCACTATGGCAGCACTTTCAACTGTCATTCAACATCCCATTGCTTGTCTACCCTCCTATGAATGGCCTCAGTGATCCAGTTTTCTGGTCACTCACAACAACATTGGAGCCCCTACGTAATTCCAGCAGTCACTCTGACACTATTTACATCATGTTGAGCAGGATAGGGAGTGGCTCACCTAACACACCGTGGAATCCCAACCACTTTGTCCCACTCATCACACAAGCTGACACCATCAGGAGTCCTATTGCCATCGACACCACAAGTCCAACACATCTAGACATCTCTTCTATTGGCGTATTTGATGAACAGTTCAGCACATCTAAGTCCTCTCTCCATGCAGAATATTTCACAGAACTTGTTCATAGGGCAGCAGATGTCACCACTGAGCCTCATCTTTCAGATCATCAGTCATCACTTGTGTTTGAATCACCAGAAGTCAGCCCATCTGTCTCCACACCTGCATCTGCTACCACCAAACATTCACTCCCAGATCACTTCATGGATGTCAAGGAAGGTTACACTTTCATCACTTCTGAGGAACCAGCCATTACAGCCATCCCAACCAGAAGAAAAGAAAACACCAACAGTATTTCATCCTCAACAATGTAGGCAATATAGGGAAGCACTCCAAAGGACAGCACAGTAATTTCAATGATGACTGTGGCGTCTGGGACAGCAGTAAGGGATCAACTAAGAAACAAGAGTTCATCACCTCTTCAGATGGTACCCTTAGTTTCATTGAGAAACATTATGGTGAATACTACAGAAACCGTAAGAATCCAGAGACCAGTTTGATACCTCAACCAGCATCAGCAGACATTATTGTCATCAAGCGCTACTATGCAACACTAAAGAGTGACTCAAACTGCAAGAAGAGAGTCACATGGATTGAGAATGCCCCACCATCTCTAAAAGCCAAGGAGTCCAGAGCAGCGATTGAATACATCGGCACCTTCCCAGACACCACATCAAACCATGGTAATGCAAAGCTGTCTCATGGCCAGTACATCCAGACAGCACCAGAAGTTATCAACAAGATCAAGACATCAGCAGCCTCAAGTCAATCCCGCACAGTGTACACAGACATGGTCCTACATTCATCAGTAAATTGTCTTTGTGACTTGAAACAGGTGCGAAACATGAAGTATTCTGTCAACCACCAAGCAAGAGAGAAGAATGAAGGGACAAAGTACCAGCAAAACTCTGCAGACTACATTCAGGCAGTCATCTCTCAGCTAGACGACCACCCCTTTGTTCAGTATGTGGTGCCTCTTAAAGGGAAGGCACCTGGATTTATCCTGTATGTTGATGACCAGCTGAGTGACATTGCACAGTTCTGTTCAGCTGATGCCAGTTATCCCTCCATCAAGGGCATTGACAGGACCTTCAACTTGGGGGAATGCTACGTGACGTACAGTCTACAAGAACAACAGAGTCGTCCGGAAATCATCACAGGAACCACCCATCATGTTAGGCCCCATCTACCGACACTGGAATGGCAGTTATGAGAGCTACCATGGGTTTTTCTCTCACCTGCAGTGTAAGTTTGATAGCATCACTCTGACAGGTATGGAACTCGGCATTGGAAATCTGCTGGTTGGCTCAGAGGAGGAAAGAGCCCTTACTAAAGCCATAGAACGGTGTTTCCCAGATTCTTCTCTGCTCCTTTGTACACATCATCTACAGTGGTACTTGAAAGTTTGTGAACTCTTTAGAATTTTCTATATTTCTGCATAAATATGACCTAAAACATCAGATTTTCACACAAGTCCTAAAAGTTGATAAAGAGAGCCCAGTTAAACAAATGAGACAAAAATATTATACTTGGCCATTTATTTATTGAGGAAAATTATCCAATATTACATATTTGTGAGTGGCAAAAGTATGTGAACCTTTGCTTTCAGTATCTGGTGTGATCCCCTTGTGCAGCAATAACTGCAACTAAATGTTTCCGGTAACTGTTGATCAGCCCTGCACACCGGCTTGGAGGAATTTTAGCCCATTCCTCCATACAGAACAGCTTCAACCCTGGGATGTTGGTGGGTTTCCTCACATGAACTGCTCACTTCAGGTCCTTCCAAAACATTTCGATTGGATTAAGGTCAGGACTTTGACTTGGCCATTCCAAGACATTAACTTCATTCTTGTTTAACCATTCTTTGGTAGAATGACTTGTGTGCTTAGGGTCATTGTCTTGCTGCATGACCCACCTTCTCTTGAGATTCAGTTCATGGACAGATGTCCTGACATTTTTCCTTTAGAATTCGCTGGTACAATTCAGAATTCATTGTTCCATCAATGATGGCAAGCCATCCTGGCCCAGATGCAGCAAAACAGGCCCAAACCATGATACTACCACCACCATGTTTCACAGATGGGATAAGGTTCTTATGCTGGAATGCAGTGTTCTCCTTTCTCCAAAAATAAGCGGCTAGAGATAATGAGATGAGATGAATGAATGAGATGAAGTTCTATTTTGGTCTCATCCATCCACAAAACATTTTTCTAATAGCCACGTGATCTTTAGCAAACTGCAGGCAAGGAGCAATGTTATTTTTGGAGGGCAGTGACTTTCTCCTTGCAACCCTGCCATGCACACCATTGTTGTTTAGTGTTCTCCTGATGGTGGACTCATGAACATTAACATTAGCCAATGTGAGAGAGGCCTTCATTTGCTTAGAAGTTATCCTGGGGTCCTTTGTGACCTCACCAACTATTACATGCCTTTCTCTTGGAGTGATCTTTGTTGGTTGACCACTCCTGGGGAGGGTAATAGCCATCCATTCATCTATTATCTGTAGCTGCTTATCCTTTTCTACCAGGTCACAGGCAAGCTGGAGCTTATCCCAGCTGACTATGAGCGAAAGGCAGGGTACATCCTGGACAAATCGCCAGGTTATCGCAGGACTGACACAGAGAAACACAACCATTCACACCTATGGTCAATTTAGAGCCACCAATTAGCCTAACCTGCATGTCTTTGGACTGTGGGGGAAACTGGGGCACCTAGAGGAAACCCACATGGACAACATGCCAACTGCACACAGAAAGGCCCTTGCTGGCTGCTGGGCTCAAACCCAGGACCTTCTTGCTATGAGGCAACAGTGCTAACCACTACGCCACCGTGCCACCCACAAGGGTAACAATGGTCTTGAATTTCCTCCATTTGTACACAATCTGTCTGACTTTGGATTGGTGGAATGAGGGGTCCTTGTGGCGTTGGTTTTGGTAGTTCCGGAGAAGGCAAAGCTGGAGCTAGAGGCAAAAACAACCAAAACCACAACCTGAACTGCTCTGGTCCCTTGTTGAGACCACCTCTCATCAGCCCAACTCACAGAGGTGGCCAAGTTGCAGGAGGAATTTACTGATGTGTTCTTGCCCCTTCCTGGCTGCAGCCACCTCATAGAACACCACATTGAAATGCCCTCAGGGGTGGTGCATAGCCGCCCTTACTGCTTACCCAAACACAAAACAAGGTGGTTCAGGATGAACTCGAGGCCATGCTTGGCACAGGCATAATCAAGGACTGTGACTGGAGCAGCCCAGTGACTGGAGCAGCCCAGTGGTCCTGGTACCTAAGGTTGACAGGTCGGTCCGGCTCTGTGTGGACTATAGAAAAGTCAATGCGGTGTCTCAATTTGACGCAAACCCAATGCCTCACATTGATGAGTTGCTTGATTGGTTAGGTGTGGCTTGCTTTTATTCGACACTGGATTTGATGAAGGGATATTGGCAGATCCCCTTGACTCCTCTATCCCGAGAGAAAACAGCTTTTTCCACACCATTTGGATTACACCAGTTTGCCACGCTTCCTTTTTTGGGTTATTTGGGGCTCCTGCTACATTCCAGCGGCTCATGGACATGATCCTCCATCCCCACACCAACTATGTGGCAGCCTATTTAGACGATATAATTATATACAGCAGTGATTGGCCACGGCACATAGAACACCTTAGGGCCATCCCAGAGTTGCTGAGGCGGGGGGGGGGGGGGGGGTGTGTCTCACAGCTAACCCAAAAAAGTGTGCAATTGGGTGGGTGGAAGTATGGTATTATTCGGAAGTCACCAAACCCGCTGACTGATCTCACTAAAAAGGGAGCACCAGATCCAGTCCAGTGGATGGAGCAGTGCCAACAGGCTTTCACCAGGGTAAAAGCTGCACTGTGTGGGGGGCCACTCTTACACTCCCCTGACTTCTCTCTCCCCTTTATTTTTGCAGATGGTTGCATCAGACAGAGGGCTGGGGGCCGTTTTGTCCCAGAAGGTGGAGGGCGAGGAACACCCCGTGCTGTCCATCAGCTGCAAGCTCTTGATGCGTGAGAGTAAGTACAGCACCATCGAGTAAGAGTGCTTGGCCATCAAGTGAGTGGTCCTCACCCTCAATTACTACCTGCTGGGGTGCCCTTTCACCCTCTATTCGGACCACATATCCCTCCAGTGGCTCCACCGCATGAAAGATGCCCATGTGTGGATCACTCATTGATATCTTGCCCTCCAGCCATTTAAATTTGAGGTGGTCCACAGGCCGGGGGTGCAGATGGTGGTGACGGACTTCCTGTCCTGTTGGGGGGGAGTCCGCTGCAGGCTGGATGGCTCCTCAACCTCAGTCGGGCAGTGGGGGTATGTGGCAGCAGGGGCATGGCCTAGCATCAGTTTGTGAATGGAGGGCAGGGCCAGGGAAGGCTAGTGGCAAAGTGAATGCACCTGTGGTTAATTAATGCTGTATGTCTGTGTTGTTGCAATGACAGAGGATAGAAAAGGAGGGAGAGGACAGAGGATAGAAAAGGAGGGAAAGAGCAGAGAAGAGGCTCTCCCGACCAGAACACGTGTGTGTTGGGTGTGTGACTGTATATGAGCAGTAAGTGAGTAAAGCTGAAAACCCAAAAAATAAGGGAAAAAAAAGTGTGTGAACATCAGCTCCCACCTGCTGTGCTTCTGTACTCCACCCACATCAGGGACATATTACAGACACATTCCAGTTTGATGAAGTGGCTCACACTCTTCAGCTGAAGTATGAAGAAAGTGTTCCCCTCTTCACTCCTTACCTATGCCAGAAGCTCCTGCCTGCCATCAGAGAGCATGTGGTTGCACCACGGAGGACTCATGGCAACATACCCATCAACTGGACCAACAACAACTGCAAAGCAATCAACCATTTGCTGAAGCTGGAGACCAACTGAAAGCCTGAGAAAGTTCCAGATCTCATTGAGAAGATCCACTGCATTGTGCTACTACAGTACGCTGACATCCACTGAGCACTTCACGGTCAAGGCAATTTCCAACTTGCCCCACATCTGCAACATCTGCAAGTTGCACATGTCAACTGGACTGCTAAGACTGAGGAAGAGAAGAACAAACTCTTCAAAGACTTCATGGCCTACAGGAGCAAAAAAAGACCAGCTAAGATGACCTCCACTGATGGCAAACTGACCATTACATCCACACTGCATCTAGCCAAAAAGCCATGCCAGCGGTCCCACCCCAGGGCTGCAAAGATCAAGTAAACAGCACAGAATGCCTAATTACAATGTATTTATAAATTATCTATTCCATTCCATATATTGCAATATATTGTGCTTGTATAATATGTTAACATTAATAAAACATATATATTCCAGAATTCATTACTTTTCGTGGGCAGCACGGTGGTGTAGTGGTTAGCGCTGTCGCCTCACAGCAAGAAGGTCTGGGTTTGAGCCCCGTGGCCGGCGAGGGCCTTTCTGTGCAGAGTTTGCATGTTCTCCCCGTGTCCACGTGGGTTTCCTCCGGGTGCTCCGGTTTCCCCCACAGTCCAAAGACATGCAGGTTAGGTTAACTGGTGACTCTAAATTGACCGTAGGTGTGAATGTGAGTGTGAATGGTTGTCTGTGTCTATGTGTCAGGCCTGTGATGACCTGGCGACTTGTCCAGGGTGTACCCCGCCTTTCGCCCGTAGTCAGCTGGGATAGGCTCCAGCTCGCCTGCGACCGTGTAGAAGGATAAAGCGGCTACAGATAATGAGATGAGATGAGATTACTTTTCGTCTTTGATATTGATGATATGATAACGATAACAGTCTGGACGGTGTGCCTACTACATCAGAACAGTGTTAACACTGTCTGGACAGTATTTAGACAGTATCTGGACAGCTCTGGATGGTATCTGGGCAGCTCCAGACGGTTCCAGATGGCTTCGGATGGTGATTAGTATGACCCAGGTTTTCACATATTCAGGCTATAAAGCAAGCACAAAAGGGATGAGATGTGCTCTTCACTGAAGAAACATTATCTCTTTTCTAGTGAGAGCCCTATCTTGCACAATTGAAGAAAACTTATTTCTTCTGTTGGCTTCAGGTTCTGGGTTTCAGCATGCTTAATTCTTTTTTCCAACACACCCTCCTCCCCAAAATACTAGACACACCTCTTTTCTGTTTCTTAATCACCTACTTACCTACAGAAGACTTAAACAAAAAGGCAACGTGAAGTATTGCTCAGTGTTCCTACATGACTTTACTGAGCTTTATTCTCTCATTTTTGAATTCCAGTGACACTGATCTTATTGTTTCATTTATCCCCAACCTTGATTCAGTCTAGTCTCTATTACACTGTTCACACATCAACCGACCTTTGCCTGACCCTGACTACACTGCCTGGATTATGACTTGGATTTGGTTATGAGTTTGTGATGCACCAACTCTCCCTGCATCTGCATCCAGTAAGTGCCTGTACCCTGACAAGATACGTTGCCAAATGTATGCAGCAGAGGAGGTGAAGCAAAGTGCTTTAAATGCTCAGGGATGCCTGTTGGGAGAAAACCAGCAAATGTTAAGTGAACTTAACACTCATACAGTGATGCTTAAAAGTTTGTGAACCCTATAGAATTTTCTATATTTCTGCATAAATATGACCTAAAACATCATCAGATTTTCACACAAGTCCTAAAAGTAGATAAAGAGAACCCAGTTAAACAAATGAGACATAAATATTATACTTGGCCATTTATTTATCGAGGAAAATGATCCGATATTACATATCTCTGAGTGGCAAAAGTATGTGAACCTTTGCTTTCAGTATCTGATGTGATCCCCTTGTGCAGCAATAACTGCAAATAAACATTTCCAGTAACTGCTGATCAGTCCTGCACACTGGCTTGGAGGAATTTTAGCCCATTACTACGGACAGAACAGCTTCAACTCTGGGATGTTGGTGGGTTTCCTCACATGAACTGCTCACTTCAGGTCATTCCACAACATTTTGATTGGATTAAGGTCAGGACTTTGACTTGGCCATTCCAGAACATTAACTTTATTCTTCTTTAACCATTCTTTGGTAGAATGACTTGTGTGCTTAGGGTCATTGTCTTGCTGCATGACCTACCTTCTCTTGAGATTCAGTTCATGGACAGATGTCCTGACATTTTTCCTTTAGAATTTGGTGGTATAATTCAGAATTCATTGTTCCATCAATGATGGCAAGCCGTCCTGACCCAGATGCAGCAAAACAGGCCCAAACCATGATACTACCACCACCATGTTTCACAGATGGGATAAGGTTCTTATGCTGGAATGCAGTGTTTTCCTTTCTCCAAACATAACGCTTCTCATTTAAACCAAAAAGTTCTATTTTGGTCTCATCCGTCCACAACACATTTTTCCAATAGCCTTCTGGCTTGTCCACATGATCTTTAGCAAACTGCAGACGAGCAGCAATGTTCTTTTTGGAGAGCAGTGGCTTTCTCCTTGCAACCCTGCTATGCACACCATTGTTGTTCAGTGTTCTCCTGATGGCAGCTCATGAACATTAACATTAGCCAATGTGAGAGAGGCCTTCAGTTACTTAGAAGTTACCCTGGGGTCCTTTGTGAACTCGCCGACTATTACATGCCTTGCTCTTGTAGCGATCTTTGTTGGTTGACCACTCCTGGGGAGGGTAACAGCCATCCATCCATTATCTGTAGCCGCTTATCCTGTTCTACTGGGTCGCAGGCAAGCTGGAGCTTATCCAAGCTGACTATGAGCGAGAGGCAGTGTACACCCTGGACAAACACAGAGACACACAACCATTCACACCTACAGTCAATTTAGAGCCACCAATTAGCCTAACCTGCATGTCTTTGGACTGTGGGGGAAACCGGAGCACCCGGAGGAAACCCATGCAGACATGGGGAGAACATGCCAACTGCACACAGAAAGGCCCTTGCCAGCCGCTGGGCTCGAACCCAGGACCTTCTTGCTATGAGGCAACAGTGCTAGCTGTGCTAGCTGACAGCTGGCATAGTTCTTTCAGCCAATTGTTCCATTTTCGACCTAGCTGTTCTGGAATCTTCTCATCCCAAGCAAGTTCCTCCTTGCACAGCTGCTGTAATATCAACTTAGCTGGAAGAATGGCTGGAGTGAGGAATCCAAGTGGGTCATAGATGGAACTTGTGATCGAGAGAATCCCTCGTCTTGTCACGGGTTTATCTTTGACATTGATCCTGAACTTGAAGGCATCAGACTCAGTGCTCCATAGAACACCCAAGGCTCTTTCCATGGGTAGTGCATCATGAGTCAAGTCCAGGTCTCTGACATCTTTCACTCTTTCATGGTCAGGGATAGAGGAGAGCAAAGCACAGCTGTTGCTTATCCACTTCGTCAAATGAAATCCTCCACTAGCGCACAATGCTGTGAGGTCTTTATGCAGCTTGACTGCTTGATCTTCATTGGCAACAGATGTCAAAGAGTCGTCAACATAGAAGTTCTTCAGGATTGAGTTCACAGCTTCTGGTGATGACTTACTGCAGTTCTCCTCAGCTGTTCTTCGAAGTGCGTAGTTCGCACAACTAGGAGAAGAAGTCGCACTGAAAATGTGGACTGTCATCCTGTACTCGACGATGTCTTGACTCAGGTCTCCTGCTGGCCACCACAGGAAGCGCTGCAGGTTGGTATCATCTTCAGGAATGCGGACTTGATGGTACATGGCCTCGATGTCTGCAATCATGGCAATTGGTTCTTGCCTGAAGTGGAGAAGCACTCCAATCAGCGAGTTCATTAAATTCGGTCCCTGAAGCAGCTCACTGTTTAGTGAGACTCCCTGGTAGCTGGCCGCACAGTCGAAGATGACGCGGAGCTTCTTCTTCTGTAGGTGATATACCCCATGGTGGGGAATATACCACAGTTTTCCATCATGGCGGTTCAATTGTGCCTTAGGAACCTCGACAGTGTATCCCTTGCTCAGCATGTCATTCATAAAGGCTGTATATTCTACATGGAACTCAGGATTATTTTTCAACTTGCTCTTAAGGTTCAGCACACGCTGTAGCACTGAACTGCGGTTGTTCGGCATCTGGATGCACAACTTCTTTGTTGGCAGACTGATGTAGTAATGTCCATCCATAAGACGGGCAGAACTGGACACAGACTCCATGAATTTGTGGTCCTCTTGAGACATTTCAGATCTTTCGTCACAGTGGCATTCAGGAAAATCATGATTATACTGTCGACAGCTATTCTGTTCACAGCAACATGTGATTGTGCACGATCATCAGCTGCGGTGTCTATCTCTCTAAGTGGCCCATTCAGGATCCATCCAAGTGCAGTTTTCACAGCATATGGTCCGTTATCCTTACTTGGGATTACTTTCTATGGCTCCAAGATGGTGTATTCTTTGGTTCCAATAAGAAGTTCCACTCCAGCATTGATCTGAGGCAGCCTCACCTCACTGAGGTATGGCCACTTGTCAATCTTTCTCTGATACGGGATGTTCTCTCTAGACACAGGAATGCTCTTCTGTGTGTAGACCTTTGACAATGCAATGAAGTTGTTGTCTTCAAGGCTGCTGACCTCCAAGTCTGTGAGAACATAGCTTTCTACCTTGCCTTTGGAATTGATGGTGCTCAACATAAGCTCAGTGCATCTTCCTTGCACATTCAGCTGCCTTGCCAGAGCTTCCGTGCAAAATGACACAGAACTGCCGGGATCCATAAATGCGTAGACCTCACAGTCTTGTCACTTTTGCTGATTTTCACTCGCACAGGAACGATGGCAAGCACACAACTGTCTCCAGCCCCAGTAGAGGCACTAGTCTCTTTCTCTTCTGACACCTCTGCTGCTTCACTGGCAGCACTGACCTTGTTGACCCCAGTTCCAACTGGCTTCTCCTTTGCATCTTTCTCCTTAGAGAAATGCAGAAGGCTTGGATGCTTCAGAGCGCAAACCTTGCATGTCATCTTCTTCTTACATTCCTTGCTCAGATGACCCTTCACTAGGCAACTGAAGCAAAGTCCATTCTTCTTCAAGAAATCCACTCTGTCACTATGAACCTTTTCTTTAATCTTGCAACACTCTTGCAATGTGTGATTCTTTTCACAAAACAGGCAGGGCTTCATAAAGGCACTGCTGAGTGACACATTTGACTTTGACTTTGTGTTGCTTGACTCACTGCCTCCAACTTGGTCAACTTTAGTAGCAAAGCTACTTCCTTGCTTTCCTTCTTTCTTGGTTTTATTTCCTTGCTGTGATCTCTTTGTGACCTTATCTGTGGCTGTGACGTCAATATCTCTGAAGAGTAGGTCGGACACAATCTTTGCTTGACGTTCCACAAAGCTCACCAACTCTGTGAATCTTGATCTTTTGTTATGCTGCTCTTGGATATCATATGCATGAACTCTCCATCTCTCACGTATCTTGAATGGCAACTTCGAAATGATGGCCCTCATAGTAGTGGGATTATCCATCTCTTCCATATAATCGAGATCTTCCATGGCATTACGACAGCTTACCAGGAACACGGAGAATGCACTCAACGCTTTCCCATCCTCAGCCTTAATCTGAGGCCACTTGGTTACCTTCTCAATTAGCACTGTAGCCACCTTCAGCTCATTCCCATATTTTTCTTGAAGCAGCTTCAAAGCCTTGGCATAGCCGCGTTGTTCAGGCATATGCTGACAGCTCCTCACTAAGTCGCGAGGTTCACCTCTGGTATACTGATCCAAGAAATATAGCTTGTCAGCATCGCTGTCTGCTCTGGAGTCAATAGCATGAAGGAAGGCTCTCATGAATGACCTGTACTCCAGCGGGTCTCCCTGGAACACCGGCACGTCTCTTTGAGGTAAGCGGAACAGCTGTTGGTTCTTAACAAGCATCTCTGTAATGTCTGTTTGTTTTTGCATCATATGATACATCTCACTGGTTCCAGTGTCTTGGTGTGAAGTACCTCTGGGTTGCATAGGCAGCTGCAGCGTGGCTCTGGGCAGTTGCAGTGTAGCTCTAGGTAGCAGCTGTGGCACTCTGGGTTGTTTCGGTGTGGCGCCAGCTGATGCTCCTAGGTACCCAGCAGACATCTGGTCTGTAGATCTTTCAGTGAATGGCTTTACACTGTCAGTGAATGTTGATGTGACTGAAAATGTTTTGCATATCGCCATATCCATCTTCAGTATTGAAATCAATAAGCTGCGTTGGTACTACTTTGGTCTCACTCACATGAGACAGTCACCCTTCAGATTCTTCATATACTTTTACTTTGGCAGTAGATACTGCAAGAGCAGTTTCAATTTCCAATCTTTCTTTTGCAGCTTTAATTTCAGCTTCTTTCATTTCTAACATTTGTTTTTCTTTTAAAGCAGTTGCTTGTGCCATGAGAGCTGCTCTGTTGGCTTCTTCTTTAACTCGTGCAGAAGATGTAGTTGACACTCTTGATTTTCTTGAAACATGAGAAACACTGTCCATTGGTGTTATTTCTTGGTCAGCTTCTTGTGCTTCAATCCAATTCTTTATTTTAGTCATAAACTGTAAGCACTGTTCTGACTTTGGCTGAAACCAGAGCTGTTGATCAGCATCCCTTTCCTCTTCATTAATAAGATACAGCAACACTGCCTGATTGCATTCAATAAACTCTTCATACAGCCTGTTGTAAAGTTTCATTTCTTTTTTAACATCTTTCAGAGCTGGAACATTTTCACCATGCAAGAGCTTCTTTATTTCGTTATCAAACAGTGTAACCTTTCCTCCAGTCCTTTAGCTGTCAACGCCCTCTGTCGGTCATCATGATGCACATCTCTCGGAACGTCTTGATTTTCGTCTGCCATTATCCACGAAGGTTTCACTCAGCTAATCCACTAAACAGCCTTGTTTCAGCTGAACCCAACTGTCTTCGGTTTTAGTATAGCACAAAAGACTGCAATCTTATTCAAAACGAACTTCACATTCAGAACAAGTAGAATGTAACTGCACAAGCACCTTCATTTAACATTCCACAGCTAGCAAACGGAGCATCCAATTAGCTTAATTAGCTTAGCTCAGTACATTGCAAGTCACTTAGCTTCTTTGTTAGCTCCAATTCGGCTTAATCATCCAAGCTAGCTTAATTAAACTTCACTTTGCAAACGTTTCCATAGTTAAAAATCTTCTTACTTCCACAGCAAGCTTAGACAGCTTTTTGACTTAATGTAGTGGCAAAATTTCAGTAATGGTGTTCATTAATTCAACCACTTCTTCGTGTGAGCAGCCTTAGGTTTTCTGACTCATATCCATATCCAATGCATTTTCATTACCCATGTTACTTCAGTGTACTCACGGACCAGTTGAGTTTCTTTTTGTTTTCTTTAATTCTTGAACGTCTTGGTAACACAAAAGCATCTTCTTGGTACAAAACACAAAAAGGTAAGAATAAAACAACAATATCACTATAGTCAAATATTCATCTTCTCATAAGGCACAGGCTGGACATGGACACGGACACGGTCAAAAAGCTATGTGGCTTCATTGCTGCGCGCACGTCAACTGAATGGCATGCCTCTTATTCTAAATCACATGTATCCCATAGAATCCTACTAACCAATCAAAATTCAGCATTAATAATACGATTCTAAATCTCCACATTTAAATTATATCTAGTCTAAAACATTACTAAATATTCTTCTGACTTATTTAAATTCAAAATTATTCATCAAAATTACTTTCTATAATTTGGCTCTAACACTGGGTATAAAAAGAGCATCTTGGAGTGGCAGCGGCTCTCAGAAGAAAAGATGGGAAGAGGATCACCAATCCCCCTAATTCTGCACCGACAAATAGTGGAGCAATATCAGAAAGGAGTTCAACAGTGTAAAATTGCAAAGAGTTTGAACATATCATCATCTACAGTGCATAATATCATCAAAAGATTCAGAGAATCTGGAAGAATCTCTGTGCGTAAGGGTCAAGGCTGGAAAACCATACTGGGTGCCCGTGATCTTCGGGTCCTTAGACGGCACTGCATCACATACAGGCATGCTTCTGTATTGGAAATCACAAAATGGGCTCAGGAATATTTCCAGAGAACATTATCTGTGAACACAATTCACCGTGCCATCCGCCATTGCCAGCTAAAACTCTATAGTTCAAAGAAGAAGCTGTATCTAAATATGATCCAGAAGCACAGATGTCTTCTCTGGGCCAAGGCTCATTTAAAATGGACTGTGGCAAAGTGGAAAACTGTTCTGTGGTCAGACGAATCAAAATTTTAACTTCTTTATGGAAATCAAGGACGCCGTGTCATTCGGACTAAAGAGGAGAAGGACGACCCAAGTTGTTATCAGCACTCAGTTCAGAAGCCTGCATCTCTGATGGTATGGGGTTGCATTAGTGCATGTGGCATGGGCAGCTTACACATCTGGAAAGACAACATCAATGCTGAAAGGTATATCCAGGTTCTAGAGCAAGATATGCTCCCATCCAGACGACGTCTCTTTCAGGGAAGGCCTTGCATTTTCCAACATGACAATGCCAAACCACATACTGCATCAATTACAGCATCATGGCTGTGTAGAAGAAGGGTCCGGGTACTGAACTGGCCAGCCTGCAGTCCATATCTTTCACCCATAGAAAACATTTGGCGCATCCTAAAACGGAAGATACGACAAAAAAGACCTAAGACAGTTGAGCAACTAGAATCCTACATTAGACAAGAATGGGTTAACATTCCTATCCCTAAACTTGAGCAACTTTTCTCCTCAGTCCCCAGACGTTTACAGACTGTTGTAAAGAGAAAAGGGGATGTCTCACAGTGGTAAACATGGTCTTGTCCCAACTTTTTTGAGATGTGTTGTTGTCATGAAATTTAAAATCACCTAATTTTTCTCTTTAAATGATACATTTTCTCAGTTTAAACATTTGATATGTCATCTATGTTCTATTCTGAATAAAATATGGAATTTTGAAACTTCCACATCATTGCATTCCGTTTTTATTTACAATTTGTACTTTGTCCCAACTTTTTTTGAATCGGGGTTGTAAAACAGGGTGCCCACTCACACCTGATTGTCATCCCACTGATTGAAAACACCTGACTCTCATTTCACCTTCAAATTAACTGCTAATCCTAGAGGTTCACATACTTTTGTCACTCACAGATATGTAATATTGGATCATTTTCCTCAGTAAATAAATGACCAAGTATGATATTTTTGTCTCATTTGTTTAAGTGGGTTGTTGAAGTTGTGTTTGTAATGAGAAAACTGACAACTTCTCACATTTCAGACTCAGAGCCATGAGTCATTTTTATTAGCACTAAAAGTAAATATCCAAACATCGCGCTGCGCATGAACAGAAAAAGCAGCGTGTAAAAACATAACCAGGTTCCTTAAAGGGACCGCAACTATTATCGGAAGCACAACATTCAAGATGGTGAATTTATAAACAAGTGCTTAACAAAGAGCTGAGCAAAACCTGCATGACAATGCTGTAACAAACAGCTGAGCAAAACCTGCATTGCAATGCTGTAACAAACACAGTTATGAAGGTGAATTATGCATACATTCAATGAGTGCACTACACACGTCCCCCCAGAATTCACCCTAATAGAAACATTTAAAAAAAATTAACGATGTGGGGGGGGCGAATCAACCATCCACAGCAGCTCCGCTGAATGGGGGAACATGGAATCGGCTCCTGAGTGGCCATCCGCGGTGTCCCCACGCGGCATGGCAGAGGATCAGGAGGATCGGGAATTGGGGGCCTAGCCACAGGTCGTCCTCGTTTTGGGGGTTGGGCCAGCTCGACTGGCTTGGCTAGATCCAGGTGAGCTGGTTTAAGACGATCCACGGACACACTCTCCGGTTTGCCCCCAATGTCTACCACAAAGTGCTTGTCCCCTGCCTCCACAACACGGAAAGGGCCTTCGTAAGGTGGGCGGAGTGGTCCTCTGTGACCATCAACACAAATGAAAACATAGCCAGCTGACTGAAGACCACTGGGGACGTGAGAGTTCGGCAAACCGTGACAGGAGGTAGGCTTTGGCACGAACAGCCTGGCATTGTCCAAAAGGGAAGAACGCTGGAGTGTGGCTGACCAAGGGGTCGTGATGCTGGGGACGAAATCCCCTAGGATGCGCAGTGGCTGACCATAGACCAGCTCTGCCGAGGAGGACTGGAGGTCTTCCTTTGGCGCTGTCCTGATGCCCAGCATGACCCATGGGAGTTTGTCAACCCAGGAGCTGTCCTTCAGACTGGCACGCAGGGAAGCTTTCATTGATCTGTGAAAACGCTCACAGAGGCCATTACTCTGGGGGTGGTATGGTGTGGTGCGGTGGAGTTTAACTCCCAAGCTTTCAGTGACCGCATTCCAAAGTTCAGACGTAAACTGTACGCCGCGGTCTGAGGAAATGTCTGAGGGGGTGCCGAAACGGGATACCCAAGTGCCAATAAATGCCCGTGCTACGTCAGCCGATGTTATGGACGACAGTGGAACAGCTTCTGCCCATCGTGTGGTCCTGTTGACCATAGTCAGCAAATGAGTGTAACCCTGTGAGGGAGGCAGTGGGCCGACCAGGTCGATGTTCACATGGTCGAAACGTCGTTCCGGTACCTCAAACTGTTGTAATGGAGCTTTGGTGTGTTGGTGGACTTTGGCACGTTGGCACTCCACGCAGGTGTTCGCCCAATCCCTCACATCCTTTTTAAGTCCATGCCACACAAACTTGGCTGCCACCAGCCGTTGTGAGGCCTTGGTCCCTGGGTGTGAAAGACCATGTATGGCATCAAAAACAGGCCACCTCCACTTTGCAGGGACGACAGGCCTAGGAGGGCCCATGGAGATGTCGCAAAGCAGGGTGGTGCCAGCATCATTAAATGATACCTCCCGCAGTCGCAGTCCCGTAGCGGATGACCGGAGAGCCAGCACGTCCGGGTCTGTGGCCTGCTCCGCTGCCATCCTGCTGTAGTCCAGGCCGAGGTGGACTGCCCCTGCAACAGCACGGGAGAGGCAGTCTGCGACATGGTTGCTTTTTCCAGCGACGTGTGCAATGTCTGTCGTGAACTCGGAAATGTAAGTCAGCTGCCGCTGCTGCCGGCCAGACCATGGCTCCATGACTTTGGACATGGCAAAAGTCAGTGGCTTGTGGTCCACAAAAACGGTGAACCAGCGCCCCTCCAGCATTGAACGAAAGTGTCGGATGGTGAGGTACACACCAAGCAACTCCCGGTCGAAGGTGCTATACTTCCGTTCACTGGGGCGCAATTGCCTGCTGAAAAAAGCAAGAGGCTGCCAGGCATGACCAACCCACTGTTCATAAACCGCACCCACCGCGTAGTCCGAGGCATCTGTGGTAAGAGCGATTGGGGCAGAGGCGGCAGGATGGGCCAGCATGGCAGCCTTAGCCAGGGCTGCTTTAGTGTCAACAAAGGCCTTGTCTCTGTCCGGGGTCCAGTTCACAGCATGCTTAGGCTTGCTGCCTTTCAGGGCCTCGTACAAGGGTCGCATGATTTGGGCGGCCCTGGGGAGAAAACGATGGTAAAAGTTCACCATACCGAGAAACTCCTGTAGGGCTTTGACTGTGACTGGGCATGGGAAAGCGGCGACGGCCTCCACCTTTGATGGAAGAGGGACAAGCCCGTCCCTTGTGACTCTGTGTCCCAGAAAGTCTATGGTGGAGAGCCCAAACTGGCACTTTGCTGTATTGATGATGAGTCCATGCTCACTGAGTTGCTCGAACAGAGTGCGAAGGTGCAACAGGTGTTCAGAAAGCGATGAACTTGCCACGAGAATGTCGTCAAGGTATACGAAAACGAAGGGGAGATCCCGTAACACTGAGTCCATGAGCCGTTGGAAAGTTTGAGCTGCATTCTTGAGCCCGAATGGTGTGCGCAAGTACTCAAACAAACCAAACGGTGTGATCACTGCTGTTTTCGGGATGTCAAGGGGGCATACAGGCACCTGATGGTATCCTCTGATTAAGTCCACCTTCGAAAAAATGACCTTGCCAGCCAGATGAGCTGACACATCCTGTATGTGTGGAACTGGGTAGCGGTCAGGCATTGTCACGTCGTTGAGTCATCGGTAGTCTCCACAAGGCCGCCAGCCACCCCCAGGTTTGGGGACGAGGTGCAGGGGAGAGGCCCAAGGACTGTTGGAGCGACGAATGATCCCTAGGCGCTCCATGGCCTCAAACTCCGCCTTTGCCACAGCCAGCTTGGTCGGCTCGAGGCGTCGCACGCGGGCATACACAGGCAGACCAGTGGTGGCGATGTGGTGCTCCACACCGTGTTTGGCAGTAGTGGCGGAGAAGGTGGGCTGTGTGAGGGCTGGAAACTTGGCGAGCAGCCGCTGGAAACTGTCCGTGACAGACAGCATGCTAGACAGATGTATGGAGTCAGAGTCACTGAGCGTGCATGCATAAGAACAAAAAGTGACGGCGTCGATCAAGCGGTGGTTTTTCACATCCACCAACAGTCCATATGCACACAAAAAATCTGACCCTAGGAGGGGAACAGCAACCTTGGCAGTAACAAAGTCCCAGCCAAATCGTTGGCCTCCAAAACACAGTTCAACGTGTCTAGTGCCGTATGTGTGAATGGGGCTGCCATTGGCGGCTTCCATGGGGGGGCCGTGAGTGTCAGCCACCACGTCCAACTGTGAGGCAGGTAGTAGACTCCGCTGTGCCCCTGTGTCGCAGAGGAATCATCGGCCAGAGATGGAGTCGCGGATGAAGAGCAGCCTGCCAGCATGGCCGACGCTCATGGCCACTAGTGAGCGCCAGCTTTGGCGTTTCCCACTCCACTGAAGCTGCATGGAGAACGGCATCGTTTAGCCTTGGGGCCAAACTTGGCATGGTAGAAACATAACCCTGAAGACTGCTGCCGACGAGGGGTTGCTGCTGCGGCGAGCATGTGGTCATTTGGCGTTTCTGGCACTGCACCTGCAGGAAAGGCGGCTGCGCAGTGCTGCTGACTAGCCAGGAAAAATTTGTCAGCCTCTGCCGCCAGTTCTCGGCAATCAGTGATGGCAGTGTTGGCTAAAGCAGCCCTCACTTGAGTAGGCAGTTGGCACAGGAAAAGGTGCAGGAAAAGAAAATCCGGTTTGTGTTCACCGAGCAGATCGAGCATTCTGTCCATGAGTTCGGAGGGCTTGCTGTCACCCAGCCCATGAAGGGAGAAAAGCCTGCTGGCCCTCTCAGCATCAGACAGCTCGAACGTTTTAAGTAAATGTTCCTTCAGTGTATCATATTTCCTTTCTGCAGGAGGATGTTTAAGAAGGCTCACCACTCTCGATGCAGTAGAACTCCCGAGGGCAGACACCACGTAGTAATATTTAGTGTCATCGGCGGTGATCTCACGCAAGGCGAACTGTGCCTCAGTCTGTGCGAACCACGCTGACGCCGAAGATTCCCAGAATTCGGGGAGCTTTAGAGACACAGCGTTGGCGGCCATGTCGTTCTGGATCACGTCGGGGTCACCAGTGTTGAAGTTGCATTTGTAATGAGAAAACTGACAACTTCTCACATTTCAGACTCAGAGCCGTGAGTCGTTTTTATTAGCACTAAAAGTAAATCTCCAAACATTGCGCTGCGCATGAACAGAAAAAGCAGCGTGTAAAAACATAACCAGGTTCCTTAAAGGGACCGCAACTATTATCGGAAGCACAACATTCAAGACGGTGAATTTATAAACAAGTGCTTAACAAAGAGCTGAGCAAAACCTGCATGGCAATGCTGTAACAAACACAGTTATGAAGGTGAATTATGCATACATTCAATGAGTGCACTACAGGGTCCTCTTTATCTACTTTTAGGACTTGTGAGAAAATCTCATGATGTTTTAGGTCATATTTATGCAGAAAAATAGAAAATTCTAAAGGATTCACAAACTTTTAAGCACCACTGTTTATCACAATTAACAGCCATTGTTTCGCAGGCCCACCTGAAACATCCCACGTCATCAACCAGTGCCACTTTGATGGTTCCTTGCCCGGAAAAGTTCTCAGGAGAGGTATCAGTGTGTAAGGGCTTTCTCCTTCAGTGTTCACTGTACTTCTCAACACTCACAGGTGCCAAAGAGGAACAGAAGATTGCCAAATTTATCAACCTTCTCACAGGAAAAGCTATAAAATGGGCTAGTGCCATATGGGAGCATGGCAGTGAACACACAACTTCATATAACCATTTTGTTGAACTATTCAAGAGAGTGTTTGATCATCACCCTGAAGGAGTTGAAATGGGCAAGTGATTACTCACAATCTGGCAAGGAGAAAGAAGAATGGCTGAATTTGCCTTGGAATTCCATACGCTATTGGCAGGGAGTGGATGGATTGAGCCGGCACTCAAGGCCACATTTCATCAGGGTTTGAACCCTGATGTCCTCAGTGAGCTCGCATATCAGGACAAGCAATTGTAATTGGACTCTCTGATCAACTTGCTCCACAATTGGCCCTCTTTAAAACATGCACCAGTCTCTCCACCCCTCCAATGGAAATATCCAATCCCCAAAGGCCCCGATCAGAGACAGAAAGAAGATGGAAAGAGGGGCTCTGTTTCTATTGTTGTGAACATGGTCATCTCATAGTTCAATGGCCAGTTGATCTGGCTAGGAGAGCAGGTCATTCCTGGCAAGCAGCCAGTTCCAACAACCTGGTGAGTCCTGAAATATGTTCTGTGTAACCTACTCTAAAAATTCAGATATTACTGAAAGTTCCAGACTCGACACATGTTCTGTCTGCCCTCACAGACTCCAGGGCTGAGGGCAATTTCATCAGTCATGAAGTTGTCCAGAACCTCAGCTTGCCCACCAAAAGACTTCTACACCCAGTCAGCCTAAAGGCCATTGATGGCAGACCCATAGGCAATGGGCTCATCACTGACCACACTACCCCAGTCATTATTCAGGTGGGAGCTCTACACAGGGGACACATCTCTCTATTTGTCATGAATACGGCTTGCCAAGCCGTAGTATTAAGTTTCCCCTGGCTGTGACAACACAACTCATTTATCTCCTGGCAGCATTGCAAAATTATCCAATGGTCTCCCACATGCTTCCACGAATGTCTACAGCTCCCATGAAACACTCTAGCCTCTACTTCTGTGGAAAGACCTGAGGTCAGGGGCATAGAGCATGTACCAGCCTGTTATCACCCACTCAAGGAAGTGTTTAGCAAGGGCAAAGCCAATGACCTCCCCCCACATCGTCCCTACAACTGTGCCATAGACCTCCTCCTAGGCACGACCCTTCCCCGCAACAGAATCTACCCACTGCCCATTGCTGAAGAAAAAGCCATGGAGGAATATGTTCAGGAGTCTCTGAAGCAAGGTTACATCCATCCAGGTCTCCAGCCTCAGACAGTATATTTTCTGTAGAAAAAAAGGGGGGATGTTTGCACCCATGTATTAATTATAGGGGTTTGAACCAGATCACAGTTAAGTACCCATATCCACTTTCAGACCAAGAACAACTTAGGGAGGCCAGTATCTTCACTAAATTAGACCTGAGGAGTGCATACAATCTGGTCCGCATCTGAGAATGTAACAAGTGGAAGACGGCCTTTCACACCACCTCTAGGCACTTTGAGTACTGTGTGATGCCATATGGCCTTTCTTGCATGCCCAGCATCTTTCATCTCATCTCAGTATCTCTAGCCGCTTTATTCTGTTCTACAGGGTTGCAGGCAAGCTGGAGCCTATCCCAGCTGACTACGGGCGAAAGGCAGGGTACACCCTGGACAAGTCGCCAGGTCATCGCAGGGCTGACACATAGACATAGACAACCATTCACACCTACGGTCAATTTAGAGTCACGAGTTAACCTAACCTGCATGTCTTTGGACTGTGGGGGAAACCGGAGCACCCGGAGGAAACCCATGCGGACACGGGTAGAACATGCAAACTCCGCACAGAGAAGCTCTCGCCGGCCACGGGGCTCGAACCCAGACCTTCTTGCTGTGAGGTGACAGCGCTAACCACTACACCACCGTGCCGCCTCCAGCATCTTTCAATGTTTAATAAATGATGTCCTCTGTGACATGTTGGGATGATATGTCATACCTATATTGATGATATTCTGATCTAATCCTCCGATGAAGCCATGCACCGTCAACGTGTCATCTCTGTGCTTACCCAACTCTAAGAATTAGATTCGATAAAACTTTATTGATCCCTTTGGTAGGGTTCCCTCAGGGAAATTAAGATTCCAGCAGCATCATTACAGATAAACAGAGAAAAGAAATAGAGAAAACTTCTAGATACAACCCCGATTCCAAAAAAGTTGGGACAAAGTACAAATTGTAAATAAAAACAGAATGCAATGATGTGGAAGTTTCAAAATTCCATATTTTATTCAGAATAGAACATAGATGACATATCAAATGTTCAAACTGAGAAAATGTATCATTTAAAGAATGATATTCTGATATCCTGAATGTTTACACACCATATGAATGTATACAAAATGAGGATGAGTACCTCAGCAGACTGGCATTTATCATGTCATTTATACAGGACAATCCTACTACATTTATCTATGTTGTTGGGGACTTGAATGCTGATGTAACTGATGCCAATTCTCTGTTTGGTAATCACTTAAACCAGTTTTGTTCTGACAGTGGGTTGATTTTATCTAGTAAGGTACTTTTACCAAGTGATAGCTATACATATATAAGTGAGGCCTGGCACTCCACTTCCTGGTTAGACCACTGCCTTTGTACTGTGGATGCCCATGACTCCATAAATGAGATAAAAATTGATTATGATATGGCTACTGCAGACCATATACCCTTTCTTATGGTGTTGAACACAGGCAGTTTACCTGTGTTGCTGCCTGTGGATAACAACACTGATGTTGGTAAAATAGAGTGGTCTAAATTGTCTAGGAATGGTATTGATATGTATGTCAATCAGTCTGATGCTTTGCTGGGTAATATCAAAATCCCAAAAGATGTTTTATTATGTCGGAATATGAACTGTAATAATGTACAACATTGTGAGGAATTGTGTTCAATGTATGACACTATAGTGGGGTCTCTTGGTATGTCAAGCAAGCCTCTGTATAGACACAGAACAAAAGTGTCAAATGTTAAACCAGGGTGGAGGGACCATGTTGAAGCACTACATGCAGAGGCCCGAAATGCTTTTAAAAAGTGGGCTGAGGCAGGGAAAAGTATGCATGGCTCTTTGTTTGAAGATAAAAAACGCACTAATGCCCGGTTTAAATGTGCACTTCGCTACATTAAGAGGAATGAAAATACTATGAGGGCTGATTCACTGGCAAGGAAGCTGCAAAAGAATAATGTTAATGACTTCTGGAAAGAAATTAAAACTGTCAATAACTGCAAAACCTCTCTCCCTTCCAATATAGACGGTGTGAGTGGCTTTGAAGAGATTTCACAGTTATGGCGTAAACGATACTCTGAGTTGCTAAACTGTGTAAAAAGTGACTTGTTTATAGTGGATAATGTAGAGTTTAGTAATGATGTTATTGTCACTCCTGCTGAAGTCCATGAAGCAATGATCAAGTTAAAAGACAATAAGGCCTGTGGTCTGGATAATATTACAGCTGAACATATTAAATTTGCCAGTAAGAAATTATGTCCTTTGGTGGCTATGTGCTACACAGGTCTTTTAGTTCATGGAGTCTTGCCTGATTCCATGCTTTCTGTTGTGTTAGTACCAGTAATTAAAGATAAAGTGGGGAAGCTAAACAACTCATATAATTATAGGCCAATAGCCCTGGCCAGTGTCATGTCTAAAGTGCTGGAGACAGTGCTATTGTGTAGACTTGAAAGGTATGTCTTGACTACGGACAACCAATTTGGTTTTAAGCAAAAGCTTGGTACTGATTTGTGTATCTATGCTTTAAAGGAAATTTTAGATAGATATAATAGACAAAATACTACAATGTTCATGTGTTTCATAGATGCTTCTAAGGCATTTGATCGCGTGAATCATGAGAAATTATTTTTAAAATTGTCCAAGAGTGGGGTCCCTGGTTTTTTAATTAGAATACTGGTCTATTGGTACTCACATCAGACAATGAGGGTGAAATGGGGGAATGTAACCTCTGCTCCCTTCCTTGTCACCAATGGTGTTCGACAGGGCGGAATTTTATCTCCTTTTCTTTTTAATGTGTATATGAATGACTTGTCAATGTCTCTAAATGTGTGTGGAACTGGCTGTAGGGTTGGTGACTTAATAATCAATCATATCATGTATGCAGATGACTTAGTCATCCTTAGTCCCTGTACTGCTGGGTTGCAACAGTTACTAAGAATATGTTCACAGTATGGTGAAGAGTTTGATATAAAATATAATGCTAGTAAGAGTAAGATCATGATAATAAGGAGCAGAGAAGATAAACGATCACTCTTCCCTGCCTTCTATCTGGCTGGCACTGCACTCAGTGAGTGCAGTGAGATTAAATATCTGGGTCACATTATTGCTAATGACCTGACAGATGATAGAGATATCTATAGGCAACGTCAGAAATTGTATGCGCAAGCGAACATGCTGTGCCGTAAATTTAGTATGTGCTCTGTGTCGGTCAAGATCTCACTCTTTAAAGCGTACTGTACACCATTGTATACTGCACACCTGTGGTGCCACTACAAACAAGGCAGCATTAGGAAACTCATGGTGGCTTACAATGACAGCATGAGGCTGCTGCTGAGAATTCCAAGAAGGTCTAGTGCAAGTCAAATGTTTGTCAGTGCTGGGGTACCTACTTGTGCAGCTGTGTTGCGTAATCTGATGTATAGATTTATGTGCAGGGCATCTGAGTCACGAAACAACTTAATTGCTGTTTTGGCTAGACCTGGACGTAGCTCTGTGAGACTGTTCTCTAGCTTGTGGAATCACTGGCAAACATGCCTGTATGTGGGACAATGACTAATGAGAACTATGCAATGTTTTTTTTTTCTTTTTCTTTTTGTCTGTCTGTTTTACTTTTTACTGTGTTGTGATGTTTTTATTGTGATATGGATCCCCCTGGGTCTGGAATAAAGAATTGAATTGAATTGAAAATTGAAAATTAAAGAGAAAAATTAGGTGATTTTAAATTTCATGACAACACATCTCAAAAAAGTTGGGACAAGGCCATGTTTACCACTGTGAGACTTTACAAAAGTCTGTAAATGTCTGGGGACTGAGGAGACAAGTTGCTCAAGTTTAGGGATAGGAATGTTAACCCATTCTTGTCTAATGTAGGATTCTAGTTGTTCAACTGTCTTAGGTCTTTTTTGTCATATCTTAATGATACCCTGACACTAAAGGGTAGTTGTGAACATCCCCATGCACACACAACACCTTCACCAATTGTGCTCTCCCCAATGCCTCGTCTTGCACCAGGCTTTGGTGGATTGAGGTCTGATTACAGCCGGAGTCCACCAAAGCCTGATACGTATCCCCTTGGATACTCACCGGTATGCGATATGCTCTGGCCTGATCGAGGGCGGTCCCTGGCACATTGGGGATCCAGACTACCACGCCCACCTCCATTGCCGAGCACTGATGCTGGAGGTGCTCCCCGCAGCGCCAGCATACCGGCCCAGGCTCTCCCTCTGCACCGGTGTTCCAGAGCTCACTCACCTGAGGGGGGAAAGACACAGACATGGAAGTAGGAAACGGTAGGGCACCACGGGTGCGGTGGGCCGGCTGGGGCGGAGCCAGCCCCTGCCTCCACGGTGGGGGAATGGGGCGAGAATGAGGAACAGAAAGGGAGAGAGAGAGAGAGAGAGAGAAGAGAGGGGAGAAGAGGAGACATGCTGTCCTGCTGTCAAAACTGCCGCCATATGGTCCTCCTCCAGCTCAATGGCCTGATCCAGCGATGCTGGGCGATGGCACTGGACCCGCTCCGCTGTTCCTTCCGGAAGTCAGGCAATGAATTGTTCCAGTGCCACCAGGTCGATGATTCCCTTGGCGTTGTGGTTGTCGGCCCTCAGCCACTGCCGGCAGGCGTCCCGGAGTTGCTGGTCAAAAGCAAACGGTCGGCCGACCTCCTCCAGGCGCAGCGTGTGGAAGCGTTGCCGTTGCTGTTCCGGGGTGCGCCCCACACGTTGGACGATAGCCCTGCAGAGGTCGGCGTAGACCAGCTGTCTTTCAGCCGGGAGGAGGCGCACCACGCGTTGTTCCACCAGCCAACCCCAAGCCTCTGCTGCCTGCTCAAAAAGAGCAAGGAAGGCTTTGGGGTTGTCATGCAGACCTATGTTCGTTAGGGTGAGGTGGGGAGGGTCCGCGGCGGTGGTGATGGTGGACCCCGCTGATGCGAGCAAGTGCTGGAATGCCTGGCGATCTTCCTGCTGCGCCAGCACCAGGGCTTCAAACCGTTGTTCCTGCTCCTTCCGGAGGGCAACCAGCACCTGGTGCTGGCTCTGTTGGGCCGTGGTGAGGGCATGGACCAGGTCCTTGAAGGGGGAGGACTCTGTGAGGCTGTTCTCTTCTGTACTCCGTCCCGGGTTTCAGCACCACTGTAGAAATAGTTTAAGGTGGGTGGAGCACAGAAGCACGGCAGGCCAGAACTGAGTTCTCGCAAACTCTTTTATTGCACTTTTCAGCATCTTATATTTTGCTCACCCACATGCACACAAGTGTCCAGGTTGGGGGAAAGCTTCCTTCCTCTGCTCTCTCTCTCCTCTTATAGGGCACGGTCATTGGGGAAGACACACAAACACAGATTAATTCCCATCAGGTGCAGTGATTCTGCTACTTACCTTCCCTGACTCTGCCCTCCATTCACAGACTGACGCTTAACCATGCCTCTGCTGCCACACAAAGTAACAGCAGTTACCTCCTGGCCCAGACCCAGCATGATAAAAGAACTTCAACGCTTCTTTGGATTCACAAATTTTTACTGTCAGTTCATCAGGGGTTTTAGCACCATCACAGCTCCTCTCACTTCACTGCTGAAGAAGGGGACCAAATGTCTCCAGTGGAACCCCACCACAGGGGACACTTTTGAACATCTCAAGAATGCATTCACCTCAGCACCCATCCTAAGGCCGAATCCCATTTCACCCCTTGGACCAACCCCTTAGCCCTTCCCCTCCATTTTGCGCGTTCACGTGAAGGGGTAGGGGTATCCCAATCCCAGTTAACGCGGAGGGGTAGGGGAAGGGGGAGGGCTTCTGTACCCCTCCAAATGGAGATTTTCCTGGAGCTGACTCCGAACGAAGGGGTTTGAGTGATTTCCCACAATGCCATGCGGATTTCTGCGAGATTTCATGCGGATTTCAGAAAGATGGCGGTTCCCGCGGCGAAAGATTGTCATAAATGTATTTTCTCCATTATTTACGTGTTTTAAGTTGTTATCCAGAGGAAACACGCCGCTTGATTCGCTTTCGAGCTGAGAATGAGCAGCGATTTCTGAAATCCAAGCTGCTGCTAAAAAGCTTTGGGAGTGAGTATTGTTTTCGGTTGCTTTACTGCGTACGTTTTGTTCTGTTATTCTCGCTTTTATTGTTTACATGAGTGTTCTGACACCTCATTCTGTCGGATGTGGTGCACGAAGTGCCAAAGATATCCCATTCAGTGGTGTTAGTTAACAAATCACACCCTGCCAGCAGAGATTTCTGTTCTGGCTCTGACTGTAGCGGCTGGTCGCAGCCAATGACGCATTTGGTCGGGTTTTGCTAACGTAAACGCTGACGGAGGTACGCGATGACGTATGCGATCGTTGAAGGGCTATCCCAATACGTAAGGGTTGAATTTCAAGCCCTATCCCTTGTAGCTCAGTTTCAAGGGGAAGGGCCAAGGGGAAGGCGGAGGGGAAGGCGGAGGGGTAGGGGTAGAAATTAGAATTGGGATTGGGCCTAAGACACCACCAAATCCTTCATAGTGGAAGTAGATGTGTCCAAAATAGGGGTTGTGTTGCAGTGTCTGGGGGAAAAGGCCAAAATGCACCCCATCACATTCTTTAAAAAAAAAACTCTCTTTGACCAAGCAAAACTATGACATTGGCAACCGAGAACTTCTCACTATTAAGGTCGCCCTACAAGAATGGAGACATTGCTTAGAAGGTGCCACCCATCCATTTAGCATCTTCAACGACCATAAAAATTTGGAATACCTCAAAACAGCCAAATTACTGAACCCCCGGCAAGCACGATGGGCCCTGTTTTTCACCCGATTCCGCTTCACCATTTCTTATCATCCAGGTTCCAAGAACACTGAGGCCGATGCCCTCTCCAGATTCCACACCACAGCCAGCTCTGGCAGTGAACCCACTCCCATTTTACCTCCCGACTGCTTCCTAAATTCTATTACATGGGTAATCAACAAAGCTATAGCCCAGGCCTAGCCTCACAACCTGACAGATTCCTGCCCTCCTCCCCTGCCGTATGTATGTACCACCACATTTCCAAGGGCAGCTCACCTGGGTTCAGGTTTGCTAAAAGCCTCAACATGTGTCAAGCCAGGTGGTCATTGTTGTTCTCCTGCTTCAACTTTGTGCTCAAAGTTGTGGTCAAAGTGTGCTCAAAGACCAGGCTCAAAGAACATCAAGCCAGATGCTCTTTCCAGGCAGTTTTCTCTGGACACTCTGCCGAGCCGAGGCACCGCTGAGCCCATCCTCCCTGCCCATTGTCTCGTGGCCACCACCCAACTTGACATACTGTAGAAACTGCTGTCCAAAATGCCCTGCCCAGTGATCCAGGACCAGGTAACGGTTCTTCCAACTGTCTGTATATGCCCCCTTGCATGCGGTTCCAACTGCTTCAGTGGGGGAACAGCTCCCTTCTAGCCTCTCACCCTGGGGCAGCCCAGACCCTTGCTGTCCTCAGGCAATGCTTCTGGTGGCCAACCATGTGGCGAGATATTAGGACCTTTGTGGCGGCCTGTAACATCTGTGCTAGAAACAAGACTAGCAAACCTGTACCTTGCCATCTTTGGTCCCACATTGCAGTGGATTTCGTCACTGGCCTCCCCAGGTCTAAGGGTAATACTTGCATCATGACCATCATTGATTGCTTCTCTAAGGCTGCTCACTTCATTCCCCTCCCTAAGCTACATTCAGCTAAAGAGACAGCAGAACTGTTTATTAACCATGTGTTCCAGATTCACAGTCTGCTTACAGACATTGTGTCCAACAGTTCTCTGCTCACTTCTGAAAAGAGTTCTGTAAGCTCATTGGGGCCACTCCCAACCTCTCCTTGGGTTACCACTCCCAGACTACTGGGCAGACAAAGCATACCAATCAGAAGCTAGAGGTCATGCTATGATATCTAATGTCTGGTGAGCCTTCCTCCTAGAGCCAGGCACTCCATTGGATTGAATATGCCCACAATAGTCTTCCCTCATCATCCACTGGGCTGACTCCCTTCCAGTGTTGCCTCGATTACCAGCCCCCCCTTTTCCCTGAACAGGAGGAGGAGGCATCTGTCCCTTCAGCCCAAGCCTTCATCCAACATTGTTGCAGGGTTTGGCCGCATGCCAGATATCAACTGTTATGTGCCAATCAATCATTCATACAAGAAGATGGCTGATCGACATCGCAGGCTAGCCCCTGTCTACTGCCTGGGACAAAGGGTCATTTTGTCCACAGCCAATCTCCCTCTCAAGGTTCCCTCATGGAAGTTGACCCCCAGATTTGTTGGCCCCTTTCTTATTTCTAAGGTCATTAACCCCACAACTGTGAGACTGGCATTGCCCAAGTCCATGCAACAGCTCCACCCATATTTTCATGTCTCTGAACTGAGACCCCTGGCCTCCAGCTCCTTCTCCCCCCTTTCCAAGGCCCTTCCCCCTCCTATGATCATCAATGGAAGGGAGATCTAAATAGTCAGGAAATTACTAAAGGTCCATCAAAGAGGTTGGGGGTTACAGTATCTGGTTGACTGGGAGGGCTCCAGCCTGGAGGAGAGGTGTTGGGTTCCAAAATGTTTCATCCTCAACCCTGCACTCAATAGGGATTTCCACTGCAAGAACCCGGGAGCTCTGTCTGGGATGCCCAGAGAACACCCATGGGGGGGGAGTACTGTCACGATCCAGCCCAGAACTTCCAAATCCTGACCTGTGCCTTCGCGCTCCACTGCAAATTTTCCCCATTCTCCCCACACTGTGCTAGCACTCCTGCTACACATTTGCTATTTGCCACACTATATAAATACACCGAGGAGAATTACTTATCATGGATAAATAATCGCCATTAGATTTGTTAAGTTCATATTCACGTTCATGCTCTCACTCTGTTCCCTGATTTGGATTACATTTTTGGACGACGATTTTTGCCTGCCAATTTTTGGGACTTATTGCTGGGACTTTGATTCAGGACTTTGTTATTGTTTCTGGCTCTTGGATTATGTTTTTTGGACAAAGATTTTTGCCTGCCAATTTTGGGGACTTGTTGCTGGGACTTTGATTCAGGACTTTGTTATTGTTTCTGGCTCTTGGATTACGTTTTTTAGACTATGATTTTTGCCTGCTGAATTTTGAGTTTTTGACATGGGACTCTGTTATTTTTCTGGCACTGTTTTTTTTTTCTGGGATTATCATCTGTCATTCTACCCTCACTCTGTCTTCCTGGATTTCACTAAGTCAGTTTCAGATTGTGCTGCTGCGCCTGCTTCCTGCCTGTTCTCCTCACAAATCAGGTATGCCTCAGTTCATTTCCAGTAGTTGCTTATTGGGTTCAATCTGTTCCCATGGTCGCTGGGTCGTGACATTTTCTGATCACCCTCTTTCCTATATAAGACTCAGACAAAAACAGACAATGTGAATTATTGCTTAGTGTTTCTACCTAACTTTACCAAACCTTATTCTCTTGTTTTCAAATTCCCGTGAATCTGACCTTATTGCTCCATTTATCCCTGACCTCGATTCAGTCTAGTCTCTGTTACACTGTTCACACATCAACTTGCTTTTGCCTGACCCTGACTACACTGCCTGGATTATGGCTTGAATTTGGTTGCCAGTTTGCAATGCACCTGCTCCCCCCTGAATTTGTATCCAGTAAGTGCCTGCACCCTGACAGTTAGATGTACAGACAGAGCACTGGACCAATAGCAGCACTGCCAGATTGTGACATTTTCAGCTGCATGGAAAAATGAGGAGATAGGAGTCAGGCTTGGGACAACTCAAATGGTACATTTTATTTTATGCACACTTGCTTTTCAGCAATTTTAATTTTATACGCACATACACTCATGCACACTGGGTTCTGTATTGCTCAGCTCTCTCTTTTCTCTCCTATCTTTGTGCTTTTTGCCACTCACTGCAACACAACACTTGTTAAGAAAATCCCTCACAGGTGTAGCTCCTTACCCGGCTTTATCATTCCAGACTACACCCTCCAGTCACAAACTGGTGTTCGACCATGCCCCCACTTCCACATATATGTGTGATAATTATCGTATTTGTAAAAAGTCCTTCATCTTTCACATTTTGGTCTGTGAAATATTTTTAAACCATTCAATAAAATCCAGTATGGCAGCTGGTTCAATTACATGGGCTTGAGAAGCTGCCATGCTTCAGCTTTAAGACCTTCCATGGTATTGCCATACACCAGGCATAATTATGTTTTAAGGCACACAAATCACAGTTATTAACCAAAACACATTTTTGCTTATTGCAGCACTTCTAGTGGTGAAATGAAGCAAATTTTCAGTGCTGTCTCAAAATATTCTTCTTCTTTTGGCTGCCCCCGATTAGGGGTCACCACAGCAGATCTTTCATCTCCATTGCTCCCTGTCTTCCGCATCCTTCTCTACCACACCTGCCACTTTCATGTCTTCTCTCACCACATCCATGTATCTCCTCTTTGGCCTTCCTCATTTTCATTTGCCTGGCAGCTATTCTCCTTCCCACATGCTCTGCATCTCTTTTCAGGATGTGCCCATACCATCTCAGTCTCATCTCTCTTACCTTAATTCCCAAGCTCTCCACATGTGCTGTCTCTCTGATGTGCTCATTCCTTATCCTGTCCAACCTTGTCACTCCCATCGCAAACCTTAACATCCTCAACTCCACCACCTCCAACTTTGCCTCCTGTCTTTTCATTAAGGGTACGGTCTCCAATCCATACATCACAGCTGGTCTCACTACTGTCTTATACATCTTACCTTTCACTTTTGCTGGGACTTTCCTATCACAAATAACTCCCGAAATCCTTCTCCAACTGCTCCACCCTGCCTGCACTCTCTTTCTCACCTCACTATCGCAGCCCCCATTTTTCTGCACAGTTGACCCCAGGTACTTGAATTCACCAACTTTCTTTACGTCAATATGTGCTTTCTCAATATGGTGTCCCAAATACATCTAACAAGTTTAGTGTTGATAAACTAAGACATGGCTGAGATACGATCTCACTTCCTGTTTAGCAGCATTGCTGCAAAATTTGATTGGCTGTCATGGATTGATTGGCTTTGATAAATCGAAAAGCCAATCAATAACTTTTGTGAGGATCTGTCCAAAGATCTCATCTCATTATCTCTAGCTGCTTTATCCTGTTCTACAGGGTCGCAGGCAAGCTGGAGCCTATCCCAGCTGACTACGGGTGAAAGGCGGGGTACACCCTGGAAAAGTCGCCAGGTCATCACAGGGCTGACACATAGACACAGACAACCATTCACACTCACATTTGCACCTATGGTCAATTTAGAGTCACCAGTTAACCTAACCTGCATGCCTTTGGACTGTGGGGGAAACCAGAGCACCTGGAGGAAACCCACACAGACACGGGGAAAACATGCAAACTCCACACAGAAAGGCCCTCGCTGGCCATGGGGCTCAAACCCAGACCTTCTTGCTGTGAGGCAACAGTGCTAACCACTACACCACCGTGCCGCCCTGTCCAAAGATCATTTGTTCTAAATTTGGTGAGGTTTGGACAAAATTTGTGACCCATGAAAGCTTTTAAGCATTTTTGATAAAATCAAAAATGACTGTCACATCATTTAGGTTGACATGATAACTTGCAAGCTCTTGGCCTCCCACTGTATAACCAGACACAAGATTTTTTATAAGGCAAACACAGCAACAGTTAATAGCCAAAGCACATTTTTGTTTATTGTATCACCTCTGAGTGGTCACATGACACAAGAATGCTTGAGCTTCCGCAGAATGGAGTTGTGATTCCATATAACAAGTTTGGTTTTGCGAAATCAAAATGGTACCTAATTTCTGAAAATCAGACATGTTCAAAAGTTATATACATAAACACATATCCAAATTCTGGTGGCACTCGAGGTGCAAAAAAACAAAATTTGGTGAAATTAATCAGAGGACTGTCCCCAATCAATGTGCCAAATTTCAAAACTTTTTACCATACAGTTCTATGGGTTGCCATGGAAACCCTAGCCAAAAGACAAAGGTGAATAATAAGAAAAGGTACAAACTCAATGGGTGCCAATGCAATTTTACTGCTTGGCCCACCACTAATGATAATAATCATATTCAAGAAAACTGCATTGTATTGATATGTGCAGATCTCCAAATTCAGGTATCAGAAATGGATTGGAACTGGAAAATAAAGTAGATCAGTGCATCTCTAAACTGTAAATGCAGAAAAAAAACTGACACATTTCCATCCATCCCAAAAAGGCCCATGGATTAAATATGATACAAACTTGTGACAATGTATATCCTTGAATGGGCTAACCTTTAAGGATAACCTAATTAGCTGTCTGTCTGTTGTGCTTGTATCCTGCTGTTCTGCTTCCTTTGTGACTGAAATATGTTCATCCTAAAAGGCACAGAAACACAAAAATCCTTTTAGTTATTTAAGTGAAAGCACTAATTGAGACTTCAATCTTTTTATATTGGTTTGCAAAATGGAAGTGTATTGGGGGGATATCAGCACAGGGAAAACCAACTGTTCAAATTGGATACTGTAGATAGAAAGAGTTGTGTGTGTGTGTATATATACACACACACACACAATGGTGCTTCAAAGTTTGTGAACCATTGAGAATTTTCTATATTTCTGCATAAATATGACCTAAAGCATCATCGGATTTTCACACAAGTCCTAAAAGTAGATAAAGAGGACCCAGTTAAACAAATGAGATAAAATATTATACTTGATCATTAATTTATTGAGGAAAATGATCCAATATTACATAACTGTGAGTGGCAAAAGTATGTGAACTTTTGCTTTCAGTATCTGGTGTGACCCCCTTGTGCAACAATAACTGCAACTAAATGTTTTTGGTAACTGTTGATCAGTCCTGCACCCTGGCTTGGAGGAATTTTAGCCCATTCCTCCATACAGAACAGCTTCAACTCTGGGATGTTGGTGGGTTTCCTCACATGAACTGCTCACTTCAGGTCCTTCTACAACATTTTGATTGGATTAAGGTCAATGTTTTGGCCATTCCAAAACATTAACTTTATTTTTCTTTAACCATTCTTTGGTAGAATGACTTGTGTGCTTAGGGTCGTTGTCTTGCTGCATGGCCCACCTTCTCTTGAGATTCAGTTCATGGACAGATGTCCTGACATTTTCCTTTAGAATTCACTGGTATAATTCAGAATTCATTCTTCCACCAATGATGGCAAGCTGTCCTAGCCCAGATCCAGCAAAACAGGCCCAAACCATGATACTACCACCACCATGTTTCACAGGTGGGATAAGGTTCTTATGCTGGAATGCAGTGTTTTCCTTTCTCCAAACATAATGCTTCTCATTTAAACCAAAAAGTTCTACTTTGGTCTCATCTGTCCACAAAACATTTTTTTCCAATAGCCTTCTGGCTTGCTGACATGATCTTTAGCAAACTGCAGACAAGAAGCAATGTTATTTTTGGAGAGCAGTGGCTTTCTCCTTGCAACCCTGCCATCCACACCATTGTTGTTCAGTGTTCTCCTGATGGTGGACTCATGAACATTAACATTAGCCAATGTGGGAGAGGCCTTCAGTTGCTTAGAAGTTACCCTGGGGTCCTTTGTGACCTCGCCGACTATTACACAGCTTGCTCTTGGAGTGATCTTTGTTGGTCGACCACTCCTGGGGAAGGTAACAATGGTCTTGAATTTCCTCCATTTGTACACAGTCTGTCTGACTGTGGATTGGTGGAGTCCAAACTCTTTGGAGATGGTTTTCTAACCTTTTCCAGCCTGATGAGCATCAACAATGCTTTTTCTTAGGTCCTCAGAAATCTCCTTTGTTTGTGCCATGATACACTTCCACAAACATGTGGTGTGAAGATCAGACTTTGACAGATCCCTGTTCTTTAAATGAAACAGGGTGCCCACTCACACCTGATTGTCATCCCATTGATTGAAAACACCTGACTCTAATTTCACCTTCAAATTAACTGCTATTCCTAAAGGTTCGCATACCTTTGCCACTCACAGATATGTAATATTGGATCATTTTTCTTTAATAAATAAATGACCACGTATAATATTTTTTTCTCATTTGTTTAACTGGGTTCTCTTTATCTACTTTTACGACTTGTGTGAAAATCTGATGTTTTAGGTCATATTTATACAGAAATATAGAAAATTCTCAAGGGTTCACAAACTTTCTGCACTTTGACTTATTCAAGTTTCATCTTGCATTAGTCAGCATTATGAAGTTTGTTTAACTATTTCTCTAAAATGAGTTTTCATGTCAGTATTTCAGCATTTTAACTATACAGTTATAAATATTATAACTATAAAACAGTGCTCCTGTATTCTGTCTTAATTATGTGTAACTTTTGTGCTTCTACAGAGAGGAAATATACACTGGAGACTATTCTGCACCAGAGGCTGTCTGTGAATGTAAGCCCATTTCCACTTTAAATAAAAGGGTCAGCAAAGCAATCTTACATTTTCTGATAGTCCTGAGGAAGAACCTGACCAATATACAGTAGGAAACAAGGTAAATTTTGTAACTATGCATCCATTTGTTCTGCAAGGTGTGGTAGTTTAAGCTACTGAAGTTGTAGTGCTGACAAAGCAAACTGATTGATGTTCTGTTTTCCAGAAACACATTTGTGAAGAGAGGCATCTGGAAAATAATTTTTGAGAATGTTTCGTCTTCAAATGCACATGAAACCTTCTGTTCAGAAGGTTATGGAGGAGGTGATTTTGCTGTGTTGCCCTCTTCTTCAACATACAGTGTCTTGCAAAAGTATTCATCCCCCTTGGTGTGTGTACTGTTTTCTCGCATTGCAAGCTGGAATTAAAATGGAATTTTGGAATGTTAGCAACATTTGATTCACACAACATGCCTACCACTTTAAAGGTGCATTTTTTTTAATTGTGACACAAACAATAATTAAGATAAAAAAAAAATCTGGAGTGTGCATAGGTATTCACCCCCCCCCCCCCAAAGTCAATACATTATTGAGCCACTTTTTGCTGCAATTACAGCTGCAAGTCTCCTGGAGTATGTTTCTATTAGCTTAGCACATCTAGCCACTGGGATTTTTTGCCCATTCCTCAAGGCAAAACTGCTCCAACTCCTTCAAGCTAAATGGGTTGTGCTGGTGTACAGCAATTTTAAAGTTATGACACAGATTCTCAATTGGATTGAGGCCTGGGCATTGACTAGGCCATTCCAAGACATTAAATGTTTCCTTTTAAACCACCCCAGTGTAACTTTAGCAGTATGTTTAGGGTCATTGTCCTGCTGGAATGTGAACCTTGGTCCCAGTCTCAAACCTCTGGCCAACTCAAACAGGTTTTCCTCCAGAACTGCCCTGTATTTATTGCCATCCATCTTTATATTCTCCATATTTATATCCTCATGATTTACAAGTTGCATATTTTCAGTTCCATATTTTCAAAGTTTTACAATATGGTACAAGTTCTATATTCTGCATAACATGTATATCCATCAATTGTTCGTGAATGTGAGTACTCATACTGTATCTCTAATTATTCCCTACTTTTCTAAAGCCTCTGGCTAGCTCACGAGTTATGTTTGTCTAACATACATCGATCAGGCATAAAATTAAAAACACTGACGTAAAGTGAATTACATTGATTATCTCATTACAATGGTACCTGTCAAGGGGTGGGATATATTAGGTATCAAGAGAAAGAAAATACTCAGTTTTTGAAGTTGATGTGTTAGAAGCAAGATAAATGGACAAGCATAAGGATCTAAGCACCTTTGACAAGGACCAAATTGTGATGTCTAGATGACTGGGTCTGAGCATCTCCAAAATGGCACATCTTGTGGGATGTTCCTGGTATGCAGTGGTTAGTACCTACCAAAAGTGGTTCAAAGAAGGACAACCAATGAACCAGCAAAAGGGTCATAGGTGTCAAAATCTCATTGGTTTGCATGGGGCACAACAGCTATCCCATATGGTCCAATCCCACAGAAGAGCTACTGGAGCACAAAGTGCTGAAAAAGTTAATGCTGACACCTTTCTGTTTTACCCAGCATTAATTTTTCAGCAGTTGTGCAATAATAGTTTGGGTGGCGCAGTGGTCACCACAATTGCCTCACAGCAAGAAGGTTCTGAGTTCGAACCTCATGGCCAACGGGGAGCTTTCTGTGTGGAGTTTGCATGTTGTGTCTGTGTGCATTTCGTTTGGGTGATGTGGTTTCCCCTCACAGTTCAAAGACATGCAGATTAGGTACAATGGGGCCAATGTGATTGGTGCCAGCTGTAGTGGTTTCCAAGCCATAATGTATGTACATATATGTCTCGCTATGGCAAAGCAAAATTAAAAATTTTGGAGATGCTCAAACCCAGTCATCTAGCCATCACAATTTGGCCCTTGTCAAAGTCACTCAGACCCTTATGCTTGCCCATTTTTCTTGTTTCCAACACATCAACTTCGAGTACTGACTCTTCCCTTGCTGCCTAATATATCCCACCCCTAGACAAGTGCCATTGTAACAACATAATCAATGTAATTCACTTCACCTGGCAGTGTTTTTAATTTTATGGCTGATCACTGTACAACAGCACCTGTAGTAACATGCACTAGCTTGTTCAATAGTTGGCCTGTCACCTTCATTATACAAAAACTCAAACAGACAGCCGACATTAGTTTTCGCATTTAAGACAAAGCCTTCCTCAAACTATGATTGGTTCACTCCAATTCCATAACTCCAACTCCAACTGTTCCATCTGTCCACGAATAAATATTTTAAAACAGTTAAAGTCCCAGAAAGCTGAAGCAGCATTAGATGATTATTTATTTAAATACTCTAAATGTCGTATTTCAGCTCAGAATTGATCTCATGCTGGAGAACTGAGATCTCCATATTGGATTTCATGTGGGGTGTGATGAATCACTGCTGTATGAAAGGTTATGATGATGGATAGCGAGATTCACTCAATATTGGGAATGAATATGCACCAACCTGACGATTATTTAACGATTCCCTTTTACAGGGTGGGGGAAAAAAACATGCTTGTGGTGAGTTACTTAACAGCAGAGAATGTGGAGCCTCACAAACCTGCTCATCATATGGGGAGTAAAACAGCAGTGTGACCTCCATCTACACCGGAGCCAATTAAACTTGTACGTTATAATTACACTTCAATTATATGCATATTATCTAACACCTTATAATGAATAAAAAGATGAATATAAGCTAATTGCTAATCATACATTTTGTACCAAATCAAATCAAGAGACAGTGTGCTTTACATACATTTTATTTTCATATTTCTCTCATCTTCCATTTCCCTTAATGTTTATCCTTTCCATTTCTTTCCTTTTTCTGTTTCATACTTTAATTTAATTGTTATATGTGTGTGTGTGTATGTACTGTATGTACAGTATATAGTCCTTTGTCTTGGCTTATATCTTTCTTCTTTATTCCCTCAGCCTTCAGTTTTGTGCTGGTCTTCATTTTCTTCTGACCTTCAATTTTTTTTTATCATCCTTGTCCAGTTTTGAACTGAAAGTGTATCCCTGGTTTCTCAGGTGCACATGAGAACAATCCACAAACTAAACTTCAGTAATTCTGATATTTAACCAGAGTGTGAGACAAGTCTCTCAGGAACAGAATCTCAAGACCTAAGTCTCGGAGAAATAAATGAGATTAAGAGGTGAGTATATTTTGAATATATCTTTTCCTCTGGGTCAGTTCTCCTGCTCTCTCCTTTCTTCTTTCTTTTTTTCCTCCTAGTGCCATTGGGGCCCACAATGCATCCTTCATGCAAACGAGCATTTCATGCCTTTACCTTCTGAGATTCCTCCTAAGGGAAAGAAAAAATGTTTAATTTTTAAAATGGAGCCTGGCCTCTGATATGCAAGAGTAGCTGATGCAATTCTCGTGCTAAGGCATCCTGTCGTGGTGCAGTGCTCTGTCTCATCACCCCAAGTTATCTCTTCAGATTTTACAATCAGGTATAATAATAATAATAATAATAATAATAATAATAATAATAATAATAATGTCAGGTTGATCAATGTAAACAAGAATTATAGATATGTTGCTACTAAAGCTTATTAGGCTAAAAATAAACAAGAATTCAACTTAAATGGGTCATATTTTCAAATGTCTTCACTTGTGAGGATTTGGAATTAGTTCTGCAGTTACTTCCAGTCAGAGAGAGACTAAATTTGATGGGTTTATTTTCACAACCTCCTTGATCAAACTTCCAAAAATCACCTCTTCATATGTCACTGGGTTAGTGGAGCAACATTTGTCCACTTTTATATCTTAAATTATATCTTCTACTACTACTAAGGTAAACCTGGATATGTATGAGGATCCAGGATTTTTTTTTTTGTCTGTTCCCAACGTAACTCAAAAAGTAGTGAATGGATTTGGATGAATTAAGAAATTAAGAACACCCATACACCTGCTGTTTTATGCAGTTTTCTAATCAGCCAATTCCTTGGCAGTAGAACAATTCATAAAATTGTGCAGATTCAAATCCTGGGGTTTTCACGCACAACAGTCTCTAGAGTTTACAGAGAATGTTGCAAAAAACAAAAAACATTGAGTGTGCAACAGTTCTGTGGGTGGAAATGCCTTGTTGATAAGAGATGTCAGAGGAAAATGGCCAGATTGGTTTGAATTGCCAGGAAGGATATAGTAACTCATATAATCACTCTTGACAACGATGATGAGCAGAAAAGCATCTCAGCATGTAACAGCAGAAGAACACATTGGGTTCCACTCCTGCCAGCCAAGAACAGGGATCTGAGAATCAAGAACATGTTCCTAACAAAGTGGCCAGTGAGTGTATTATTCTGCCAACATGGCACAACATATTGAGGCATGTTCATGTCAGAAACTATGTTAATAAAACAGGGGTATAATATCTTACTGCAGTAGTAAATCCCCTCAGACTCACTACGAACTTGAACTCTTTGGTACAGCTATCCTGCAGGCCGACCATTTGTATTTAGCAAGCATGGTCAGGACATTCTTTTATATTTCATCATACTAAGAAAAGAAATGTTTTCAGCTGTTCTCATTTTTTATGACATTCTTATACAAATTGACAGATATGTGTGTGCTTTGCCTGAAATATGTTTATATTTTTATTGAAGATCATTTTGCAAGCTGGAACAGAGCCTGTTCATTTGAGTGAATGATCATGCACCTGTGCAGTTGGCAAAGTCCTGTGCAACCACCTTGTGGCCATGCTGTTTTAGAGTGCAAACTACAGCTTGAGACAGGTTAAGGTGGTACCACCAGCCATGGCCTCCACAAGCACTCTGCAAATATGGCATATGCCAAGAACATAGTTAACTATATAATATTCTGCTAAAATATACAGCTATAACTCATGATTAAGGCAAAATGTTAATGGCTATCTGTTCAAATCTTTCTCAGGGGATCTGTGCCAAGCCTGCTCTCGATTTGGTGGTGAGGAAGCCAAAGACATCTTCCTGGAGTGTATGCAAATTGACATTCGAACAGGCAGACACAGGTGATGGTCATTATTATAGTGTTTTCATTCACCTGGCTACTGTGTGTATGAACATATTTTCTGTTACCTATTGTTTGTTGAAGGTGAACTTGAATGAGAAGTTTGGGAGGACCAGACATTTAATAATGCACTTTTAAAAAATTTTCAGGATCCTTTGCTGACCCATCACTGTTGTCCCTTTCACTAGGTGTCTCCAAATTTGGACTTGTGCTATAAGGTTCACCACTGTCCTATCAATGTCCTGTTGTGACCAAAAGTCATGTCACACACCCAGATACCCCAGAATTCCTCAAAAACTCACTGTAGATTGTACCAGATTCCCCCCAGCCATACACTTTGTCTCAATCTACAACCAGTGTAGAACCCCAATTCTAAAAAAGTTGGGACGCTGTGTAAACTGTAAATAAAAACAGAATACGATAATTTGTAAATCATGGAAACCCGATATTTCATTGAAAATTGTACAAAGACAACATATAAAATGTTGAAACTAAGAAATTTTATGGTTTTTTGAAAAATGTATGCTCATTTTGAATTTGATGTCAGCAACACATTTAAAAAAAAAAGTTGGGACAGAGGCATGTTTACCACTGTGTTGCATCATCTCTACTTTTAACAACACTCTGTAAACGTTTGGGAATTGAGGAGACCAATTGCTGTAGTTTTGAAAGAGAAATGTTGTCCCATTCTGGCCTGATATACAACCCCGATTCCAAAAAAGTTGGGACAAAGTACAAATTGTAAATAAAAACGGAATGCAATGATGTGGAAGTTTCAAAATTCCATATTTTATTCAGAATAGAACATAGATGACATATAAAATGTTTAAACTGAGAAAATGTATCATTTAAAGAGAAAAATTAGGTGATTTTAAATTTCATGACAACAACACATCTCAAAAAAGTTGGGACAAGGCCATGTTTACCACTGTGAGACATCCCCTTTTCTCTTTACAACAGTCTGTAAACGTCTGGGGACTGAGGAGACAAGTTGCTCAAGTTTAGGGATAGGAATGTTAACCCATTCTTGTCTAATGTAGGATTCTAGTTGCTCAACTGTCTTAGGTCTTTTTTGTCATATCTTCCGTTTTATGATGCGCCAAATGTTTTCTATGGGTGAAAGATCTGGACTGCAGGCTGGCCAGTTCAGTACCTGGACCCTTCTTCTACGCAGCCATGATGCTGTAATTGATGCAGTATGTGGTTTGTCATTGTCATGTTGGAAAATGCAAGGTCTTCCTGAAAGAGACGTCATCTGGATGGGAGCGTATGTTGCTCTAGAACCTGGATATACCTTTCAGCATTGATGGTGTCTTTCCAGATGTGTAAGCTGCCCATGCCACACGCACTAATGCACCCCCATACCATCAGAGATGCAGGCTTCTGAACTGACTGCTGATAACAACTTGGGTCGTCCTTCTCCTCTTTAGTCCGAATGACACGGCGTCCCTGATTTCCATAAAGAACTTCAAATTTTGATTCGTCTGACCACAGAATAGTTTTCCACTTTGCCACAGTCCATTTTAAATGAGCCTTGGCCCAGAGAAGACGTCTGCGCTTCTGGATCATGTTTAGATACGGCTTCTTCTTTGAACTATAGAATTTTAGCTGGCAACGGCGGATGGCACGGTGAATTGTGTTCACAGATAATGTTCTCTGGAAATATTCCTGAGTCCATTTTGTGATTTCCAATACAGAAGCATGCCTGTATGTGATGCAGTGCCGTCTAAGGGCCCGAAGATCACTGGCACCCAGTATGGTTTTCCGGCCTTGACCCTTACGCACAGAGATTCTTCCAGATTCTCTGAATCTTTTGATGATATTATGCACTGTAGATGATGATATGTTCAAACTCTTTGCAATTTTACATTGTCGAACTCCTTTCTGATATTGCTCCACTATTTGTCGGCGCAGAATTAGGGGGATTGGTGATCCTCTTCCCATCTTTACTTCTGAGAGCCGCTGCCACTCCAAGATGCTCTTTTTATACCCAGTCATGTTAATGACCTATTGCCAATTGACCTAATGAGTTGCAATTTGGTCCTCCAGCCATTCCTTTTTTGTACCTTTAACTTTTCCAGCCTCTTATTGCCCCTGTCCCAACGTTTTTGAGATGTGTTGCTGTCATGAAAATTCAAATGAGCCAATATTTGACATGACATTTCAAAATGTCTCACTTTCGACATTTGATATGTTGTCTATGTTCTATTGTGAATACAATATCAGTTTTTGAGATTTGTAAATTATTGCATTCCATTTTTATTTACAATTTGTACTTTGTCCCAACTTTTTTGGAATCGGGGTTGTACAATTTCAGTTGCTCAACTGTTCAGGTCTCCTTTGTTGTATTTTGCGCTTCATAATGAGCCAAATGTTTTAAATAGGAGACAGGTCTGGACTGCAGGCAGGCCAGTTTAGCACCCAGACTCTTTTACTACAGAGTCATGCAGTTTTAATATGTGCAGAAAGTGGTTTGGCATTGTCTTGGTGAAAGAAGGAAGGCCTTCCCTGAAAAAGATTTTGTCTGGATGGCAGCCTATTGTTCTAAAACATGTATATATCATTCAGCATTAATGATGCCTTCCCAGATGTACAAGCTACCCATGTCATATGCACTAATGCACCCTCATACCATCACAGATGTTGGCTTTTGAACTGTGCACTGATAACAAACTGGATGGTTCCTCTCCTCTTTAGCCTGGAGGTCATGGTGTCCATGATTTCTAAAAATAATTTCTAGTTCTGATTTGTCAGACCTCGGGACAATTTTCCACTTTGCCTCAGTCCATCATAAAAGAGCTCAGGCCCAGAGAAGGTGGCAGTGTTTCTGGATATTGTATATATCTGGTTTTAACTTGCATTTGTGGATGCAGTAATTAACTGTTTTCACAGACAATGGTTTTCTGAAGTGTTCCTGAGCCCATACAATGATTTCCATGACAGACACATGTCTGCTTTTAATGCAGTGTCACCTGAAGGCCTGAAGATCACAGGCATCCGATGTCAGTTTTCAGCCTTGTCTCTTGCATACAGAGATTTCTCCAGATTCTCTGAATCTTTTAATGATATTATATACCATAGATGATGTGATCCCCAAATTCTTTGCAATTTTACATTGAGGAACGTTATTCTTAAATTGTTGCACTGTTTGCCCATGCAGTATTTCAAAGAGTGGTGAACCTCTCCCTATCTTTACTTCTGAAAGACTCCGCCTCTCTGGGATGCCCTTTTTGTACCCAATCATGTGACCAACCTGTTCCCAATTAACCAAATTAGTTTTTTTTAACATTACACAAATTTTCCAGTCTTTTGATGCCCTGTCCCAACATTTTTGAAATGTGTTGCTGACATCAAATTCAAAATGGGCATAAATTTTTCAAAAAAACAATAACATTTCTCAGTTTCACCATTTGATATGTTGTCTTTGTACTCTTTTCAATGAAATATAGGGTTTTCATGATTTGCAAATTATCACATTCTGTGTTTATTTACAGTTTAGACAGCATCCCAACTTTTTTAGAACTGGGGTTGTAGAGCCTCACAGTTACACAGGAATTAGCAGCTATAATGGAGGAGAGTACACAAGAGCAATCAGATTGTCACGTGTGGAAAGAAATGCACCATCCCAGAGTATCAGCTAGTAGGTTTTATGAAGTTTCTGTGTGCAAAAGGAGATTTCTGGTCAAGCATAGGCAAGGTGAATGCTTAAAGGAGTACAGAAGACTTATGCAATAGAAAGGGGTCTTGAGCATGAGCCTCGGGTACTGAAACAGTACTCAAAACTGTTCAATGTAAATGTCTTACCTTGTGGCTTTTTTATACATCCTGATGTCTTTTACCTTGGTCCCTAATGCAGATCCCTGTTTTGGTCTTGCAGAAATTTAAAGCCCAAACCTTTCTAGTATTTCTGAGGCAGGACATACTAAATTTGTGAATGGCAAGACAAAACTGAAAAAAATGTTTTGCCTTACCGGTAGGTCCAAGGTCAACTGACAATAACTGTATTGAGCTGATGTGATCTCATTACTGACACAATGGTACACAATTTGGAGGGATGATGCAATAATAGCAGAGATGAGAGAAAAGGTATATCTCTACTTTTTGGTCTGTTCATGGATGAGTATCTCAAAGTTGGTGATTTGTAAACATTCATGACAATTTGTCACCCATACTCATCAAATATTTATGGTGCTGTCGACTGTACTACATATAACAAACCTACATATGTAAATGTGTATAAATGTAATGAATTACAAAAGACATGTTTGGGGGTTTTAACTGTTTAGTGCATGGATCTTTACTGTAAGTGATATTGAACAAATGGAATTTTCAAAAAGTAAACATGAAATAAAACTTTATTATTATTATTATTATTATTATTATTATTATTATTATTATCGTCTCGTCTCATCTTCATCCACTTATCCGGGGCTGGGTCGCGGAGGCAGCAGTCTGAGCATGGAAGCCCAAACTTCCCTCTCCCCAGACACTTCGGCCAGCTCCTCAGGAAGAACACCAAGGTGTTCCCAGGCCAGCCGAGAGACATATGGCCCTTTTCCACTACCCTTTTTCAGCTCACTTCAGCTCGCTTCAGCTCACTTCAGCCCAAAACGGCTCGCGTTTCGACTACCAAAGAACAGCACGACTCGGCTCGCTTCAGCCCTGCTTAGCCCCTAAAACTCGCACTGTTTTGGAGTGGGGCTGAAGTGAGCCAAAGCAAGCCGAGTGAGGCTGGGGGCATGAGCAGACACTCCCCTGTGCACTGATTGGTGAGGAGGAGTGTCCTCACATGCCCACACATGCCCCGCAAGCACGCTGGGATCTGTAAACACCGTAAACCCGGAAGAAGAATAATTACGAATTATGAGAATTTCTGAAGCCTTATGCGCCTCGCCTCATTTATACGCTCTTGCCAGTATCTGTTGGCGTTGTCGGTGACAACAAGCCACAGAACCAAGACCAGCAACACTAACGACTCCATGTCCTCCATGTTTATTGTTTACTATTCGGGTCGTGAGACTACCGCTTAAAAGCTCACTGATGTCACTGTTTGCGCTGCTTAACGACATCACGTGACGTCCACCCACTTTCGCTAACTCCACCCAATGTGTCCACCCACTTCCAGCCAGCACGGTTCAGCGCGGTTGTAGTCGAAATGCAACTTCAATAGCCCCGCTCAGCTCGACTCAGCCCAACTCAGCACAGCACGGCTCAGCCCAACTCAGCCGCGTTTGTAGTGAAAAAGCGGCAATAGTCCCTCCAGCATGTCCTGGGTCTTCCCTGGGGCCTCCTCCCAGGGAAGCGTCCAGGAAGCATCCAAAAGAGATGCCCAAGCCACCTCAGCTGATTCATCTCGATGTGGAGGAGCAGTGGCTCTACTCCAAGCTCCTCCCGAGTGACTGTGCTTCTCACCCTATCTCTAAGGGAGTGCCCAGCCACCCTGCGAAGGAAACTCATTTTGGCCGCTTGTATCCGCGATCTTGTTCTTTCGGTCATTACCCAAAGCTCATGACCATAGGTGAGAGTCGGAACGTAGATCAACCAGTAAATCGAGAGCTTCACCTTTTGGCTCAGCTCCTTCTTCACCACAAAGGACAGGTAAAGTGACTGCATCACTGCGGAGGCTGCACCGATCTGCCTGTTGATCTCACGCTCTATCCTTCCCTCACTCGTGAACAAGATCCTGAGATACTTAAACTCCTCCACTTGAGGCAGGACTTCTCCACCAACCTGGAGAGGGCAAGTCACCCTTTTCCAGTCGAGAACCATGGCCTCAGACTTGGAGGTGCTGATTCTCATCTCAGCCACTTCACACTCGGCTGCAAACCGCCCCAGTGCATGCTGAAGGTCCTGGTTTGAAGAAACCAACAGGACAACATCATCCACAAAAAGCAGAGATGAAATCCTGTGGTTCCCAAACAGGATTCCTTCTGGCCAGTGGCTGCGCCTAGAAATTCTGTCCATAAAAATTATGAACAGAACTGGTGACAAAGGGCAGCCCTGCCGGAGTCCAACATGCACTGGGAACAGGTCAGACTTACTGCCGGCAATGTGAACCAGACTCCTGCTCCATTCGTACAGGGACCGGACAGCCCTTAGCAAAGAGCCCCGAACCCCATACTCCCGAAGCACCCCCCACAGAATACCACAAGGGACACGGTCGAATGCCTTCTCCAGATCCACAAACCACATGTGGACTGGTTGGGCAAACTCCCATGAACCCTCAAGCACCCTATGAAGGGTATAGAGCTGGTCCAGTGTTCCGCGACCAGGACGAAAACCGCATTGTTCCTCCTGGACCTGAGGTTCGACTATTGGCTGAATTCTCCTCTCCAGCACCCTGGAGTAAACCTTCCCTGGGAGGCTGAGAAGTGTGATTCCCCTATAATTGGAGCACACTCTCCGGTCCCCTTTCTTAAAAAGAGGGACCACCACCCCAGTCTGCCACTCCAGAGGCACTGTCCCCAACCGCCACGTGATGTTGCAGAGGCGTGTCAGCCAAGACAGCCCCACAACATGCAGAGACTTGAGATTCTCAGGGCGGATCTCATAAACCCTCGGTGCCTTGCCACCGAGGAGCTTGCAAACCACCTCAGTGACTTCGGCTTGGGTAATGGACGAGTCCACCTCTGAGTCATCAGCCTCCACTTCCTCAATGGAAGATGTGACGGTGGGATTGAGGAGATCATCAAAGTATTCCTTCCACCGCCTGACAATGTCCCCAGTCGAGGTTAACAGCTCCCCACCCGCACTGCAAACAGTGTTGGCAGAGTACTGCTTCCCCCTCCTGAGGCGCTGGACAGTTTGCCAGAATTTCTTTGAGGCCGATCAATAGTCCTCCTCCATGGCCTCACCGAACTCCTCCCAATTCTGAATTTTTGCCTCCGCAACTGCCCGAGCTGCGGCACGCCTGGCCTGCCGATACCCATCAGCTGCCTCAGGAGTCCCAGAGGCCTATTATTATTATTATTATTATTATTATTATTATTATTATTTCTGACATAAGTCATGACTACTATATGATTTCAATAGAGTGCATAAAAAAACAAATTAATCCTAAATGTTTTAAGGGATAATGCATAAATGACTATGATGATAACAATAACTACCTTTTGCTTTGATAACAGCTTTATACACTCTTGGCATTCTCTCAACCAAGTTCATGTTGTAGTCACCTGGAATGGTTTTCCAACAGTCTTGAAGGAGTTTCCATATACAATGCCTTGCAAAAGTATTCATCCCCCTTGGTGTTTGTCCAAGCTGAAAGTCAAATGGATTTTTTTGGGGGGTTGGCCCCATTTGATTTACACAACATACCTACCACTTTAAAGGTGCAAATTGTTTTTTTTTTACTGTGACACAAACAATAATTAAGATTAAAAAAAAACAGAAATCTGGAGTGTGCATAGGTATTCACCCCCTTTCGGATGAAACTCCTAAATAAGAGCTGGTCCAACCAATTCACTTCATAAGTCACATAATTATTTGATTAAGAGCCACCTGTGTGCAATTAAAGTGTCACATGATCTGTCACATGATGTCTGTATAAATCAACCTGTTCTGGAAGGACCCTGACTCTGCAACACTACTATGCAAGAAACATGAGAACCAAGAAGCACTCCAAACAGGTCAGAGACAAAATTGTGGAGAAGTATAGATCAGGGTTGGGTTCTAAAAAATATCCCAAACTTTGAATATCCCAGAGAGCATGATTAAATCTATTATAGCAAAATGGAAAGAATATGGCACCACTACAAACCTGACAAGAGAAGGCCACCCACCAAAACTCACAGACCGGGCAAGGAGGGCATTAATCAGAGATGCAATAAAGACACCAAAGATAACACTGAAGGAGCTATAAAGATCCACAGCAGAGATGGGAGTATCTGTCCATAGGACCACTTTAAGCTGCACACCCCACAGAGCAGGGCTTTATGGAAGAGTGGCCAGAAAAAAGCCATTGCTGAAGAAAACACATTTGGAGTTTGCCCAACAGCATGTGGCAGACTCTCAAACACATGGAAGAAGATTATCTGGTCAAATGAGACTAAAATTGAACTTTTTGGCCATCATGGATTTCCCATGATGGCCAAAAAGTTCAATTTTTGTCTCATTGCGCCATGTGTGGCGCAAACCCAACACCCTGAGAACACCATCCTTACAATGAAGCATGATGGTGGCATTTTGGCCATCATGGGAAACACCTTGTGTCATGCAAACCAAACACTTCCCATCACCCTGAGAAGACCATTCCTACTGTGAAGCATGGTGGTGGCAGCATCGTGCTGTAGGGATGTTTTTCATCTGCAGGGACAGGAAAGCTGGTCAGGACTGAAGGAAAGATGGATGGCACTAAATGCAGGGCAATTCTGGAGGAAAACCTGTTTGAGTCAGCCAGAGGTTTGAGACTGGGATGAAGGTTCACGGTCCAGCAGAACAATGACCCTAAACATACTGCTAAAGTGACACTAGAGTGGTTTAAAAGGAAACATTTAATGTCTTGGAATGGCCTAATCAAAGTCCAGACCTCAGTCCAAATGAGAATCTGTGACATAACTTGAAGATTGCTATACACCAACGCAACCCATCTAACTTGAAGGAGTTGGAGCAGTTTTGCCTTGAGGAATGGGCAAAAATCCCAGTGGCTAGATATACTAAGCTAATAGAGCCATACTCCCAAGAGACTTGCAGCTGTAATTATAGCAAAAGGTGGCTCTGCAAAGTATTGACTTTGAGGGGGGTGAATACCTATGCACACTCCAGATTTCTGTTTTTTTTTTCATTTTAATTATTGTTTGTGTCACAATAAAAAAAAGAAAAACAATGTGCACCTTTAAAGTGGTAGGCATGTTGTGTAAATCAAATGGTGTTAACACCCCCCCCCCCCCAAATCCATTTTAATTCCATGTGACAAAACAGGACAAACACCAAGAGGGATCAATACTTTTGCAAGGCACTGTATGTTAATTGTTTTTCTTTCACTCTGTGGTCCAATTCATTGCAAACCATCTCAACTGGGCTTAGGGTAGGCAATTATGGAGGCCAGATCATCTGATGTGGCACTCCTTCACTCTCCTTCTTGGTTAAATAGCCCTTACATAGCCTGTTGTGTTTTGGGTCCTGTGTATTGTCCTGTTGAAAAACAAATGATGGTCCCAGTAAGCATAAAACAGATGGGATGGCATGCTGCTGCAGAATGCTGTGGTAGTGATGCTGGTTAAGTGTGCCATCAATTTTGAAGAAATTGCCAACAATGTCACCAGCAAAGCACCCACCATCACACCACCTCCTTCATACGTCACAGTGGGAACCACACATGCAGATACCATCTGTTCCCATTTTCTGCATCTCACAAAGACACCACAGTTGGAACCAAAAATCTCAAATTTGGACTCATCAGACCAAAATACAGATTTCCACTGAGATAATGTCCATTCTTTGTGCTTCTTGGCCCAAACAATTATATTCTTCTTTTTACTGGTCTCCATCAGTAATGGTTTCTTTGGAGTAATTCAACCATGAAGGCCTGATTCATGCAGTCTCCTCTGAACAGTTGATGTTAACCTAATCTGAGGTGATGTTAATTAGTGATTTCTGAAGCTGGTAACTCTATTGGACCTATCTTCTGCAGCAGAGTTATGTCTTAATGTTCTTTTCCTGGGATAGTCCTCACGAGAGCCAATTTATAGCCATTGTTTGATGTTTTTTGGGTTTTTTTTCAATTGGTCATTTGATGGTTTTTGCAACTGCACTTGAAGATATGTTCAAGGTTCTTGAAATTTTCTGGATTGACTGGCCTTTGTGTATTAATAATGGATATCATTTCTCTTCACTTAGTACAGCAATTTTTGACTTAACCCCTTCTGACATAATGTGTACAATTGTACACATGAAGTTCCATAACATGAAGTTCCATAGCATTTTTCCTTGTGTCTGAAGGGGATAATATGGATTACTACAGTTGTCAAATAGAGCTAAATAATGGATACTATTATTACTTTGACACAACATGACTGATGGTCTCAAAAGGCAAGAAATTTTGACAAGGCACACCTGTTAATTGAAAAGCATTCTTGGTGACTGCATCACAAAGCTGGTTAAGATAATGCCAGTAGTGTGCAAAGCTGTCATCACATTAACAGTGGCTACTTTGAAGAATCTAAAACAGGAAAGGTTTTTGTTTGTTTGTTTGTTTGTTTGTTTGTTTGTTTTTACTTTTTTGTTTACCAAATAATTCCAGCTATGTTATTTCATAGTTTTCATGTCTTCAGTATTGTTCTACAATGCAGAAAACAAAGAAAAGATCATGAGTAGATGTGTCCAAATGTTTGACTGGGACTGTCCCAGACAAAGTTAGAGGAACTGCAGTGTCCCAGATGTGGCATTCTTTTACTCTTCCAATTGCTCTTTCTATAAAAATTCAAAGCCAAGCTATCACTTGTGCTTTCAGGGCATATTCCTAGCTTTAAAGCCACAGCTACTTGTCTGTTTTTTTGTTTGCTTGTTTGTTTTGGGGGGGATTAACTTTGCCCCAAGGTCAGCCAGAATCTTCTGAATAATGAACCCTTTGGCAGCTATCCCCTGGTTCCAGTAAATCAAAGTTTCTGCTGTTTTCAGTGAACTCTCAAGCTGATATTGAGCCAGTAGAGAGACTGGACACAAAAGTCACACCTCCACATGGGGAAATCCCAATTAATCCCTTGAAGGTTGTGGTGTTTTTTGTAGCTTAAGAAAAGCTCTGACTGGAGCACCTGCTGTCTGCTCATCCAGATGGGCAAGGAGCAGGTGAAGGTAGTTGACCCAAGTTATTACAATATGACTGACCCTGACATGCTGACATGAAGGATGTCAGCAAGCAGCTTTTCTTTGAAGCCTTCACTGACATGGCAGCAGTGCATGAAAAACCCATCAATCAACTGCAAACTGCACATTGGTCTAGAAGAAGCAGGTGCTAATAACTCAAATAAACCTTCTTCTGTGCTTTAAACCAATAGATTAGCATGGATGCAGATGGTAGAATTACTTCCCAAAATCCATAAAAGACCTATTCTGAAGAAAAACTTGCACTGAAACAGATATTCACACTGAAGACACACTTTTGCCGCTTTTCCACTACAAACGTGGCTGAGTCGGGCTGAGCCGTGCTGTGCTGAGTTGGGCTGAGTCGAGCTGAGTGGGGCTGTTGGAGTTGCATTTTGACTACAACCGCGCTGAACCGTGCTGGCTGGAAGTGGGTGGACACATTGGGTGGAGTTAGCGAAAGTGGGTGGACGTCACGTGATGTCGTTAAGCAGCGCAAACAGTGACATCAGTGAGCTTTTAAGCGGTAGTCTCACGACCCGAATAGTAAACAATAAACATGGAGTCGTTAGTGTTGCTGGTCTTGGTGCTGTGGCTTGTTGCCACCGACAACGCCAACAGATACTGGCAAGAGCGTATAGATGAGGCGAGGCGCATAAGGCTTCAGAAATTCTCATAATTCGTAATTATTATTCTTCCGGGTTTACGGTGTTTACAGATCCCAGCGTGCTCGCGGGGCATGTGTGGGCATGTGAGGACACTCCTCCTCACCAATCAGTGCACAGGGGAGTGTCTGCTCACGCCCCCAGCCTCACTCGGCTCGCTTCAGCCCCACTCCAAAACGGTGCGAGTTTTAGGGGCTAAGCAGGGCTGAAGCGAGCCGAGTCGTGCTGTTCTTTGGTAGTCGAAACGCGAGCCGTGTCGGGCTGAAGTGAGCTGAAGCGAGCTGAAGTAAGCTGAAAAAGGGTAGTGGAAAAGGGCCATTTGAGTTGGGTCTGCTCTGTTTCTAGCTTATGATTTTTTGCTTTCAATTGCTGCATGCATTCAGATGCATCATCCAGAGCACCTGTATAAGAATTTAGTGTAACATAAAAAGAAAATGGAAATTACTTTAAATGTTAGGCACACAAAGATATACACACTTTTGAAATGTATGCAAAACATTTATCCATATAAAAAGTTTGCAATAAAAAAAACCCTGAACATTACTAGCCTTAATAGACAACTGGTGCCTTAATACATAGATGATTGCATTGTCCTTTGGTATGACATTACATTCATCCAAAAAAAAAGAAACCCCTAATAATGTATTATTTATAATGTAGCCCAAATAAACAATGAAACATTACACTCATGGACATTTTCAGATTAATGGTCAACTGGCCTAGTTGTAGGCCACTGTGGTAGCAGGGGCAAGGTTGAGCATCAATTGTGGATGGAGAGGAGGCAGGTAGAACCAGCAGGTAACACATGATGAGTCTCACCTGTGTCAGATTACTGGCAGTTTATGTATGTGTGTTCTTTGTGGGTGTAGGCATGTGTGTGTTGTGTGGGTGTTTAGAGTGCATAAAGTGCAATCGTTGAAAAGCATCACTAAGCAAAAATAAAACACACCTTGAGTTTTCACAAGCCTGCCTCCCATTTCCTCATTTCCTCTGAACTGTGAGTGCTAGACTGGTGTGGAAATCCCGGAATTGAACAAGGAGCACCATCATGGAGTCATCACCCCTCGCCAAGATTGCCAAGATCCTTGCCAGCATCTACCATCAAGCTTTCATTATGTTGTGCATAGAGCATGAGCAGTACTTCCAGGTTCTTCTCCAAGCCCAGGCAGAGGACTGGCAGGTGCTCTGGAGCCTGGTCATGCCAGTGAATATTCCAGCAGCAACCCCAGCAATGGTCCTAACCCACATCATCTCATCAATTAGAACCCCAAAGCATTTGTGGAGCTGTTTGTGCATGCTGCAGAAGCCTGCTCTTGGTCACTCTTGTAGTATGTGGTCCTCCTACTGCTGCTCCTGTCAGAGGAAGTGCAATTCACAGCCCAACAGCTCCCCAACACCTTACATTTGGTTTGTTTGGAACCCCAGTGATGTTTCAATGACTAATGGACAGACTCCTCCACCCACAGAATGCATATTCTGCTGCCTATTTAGATAATGCAATAATTTACAATAATGATTGACAGCAGCAGTTACAATATCTGAGGGATGTCCTGAGATCCTTGAGACAAGGGGGTCTCACAGCAAGCCCAAGCAAGTGTACAATTGGGCAGGTGGAAATACGGTATCTGGGCTTCCACTTAGGTCATGGGCAAGTGCATCCCCAAATTGATATGGCAACAGTGATTGCAGCTTGCCCAAGACCCAAGACCAAAAAGGGGGTGAGGCTGTTCCTGGGGCTGGCTGGCTATTATAGAAGGTTTGTGCCAAATTTTTTGGATGTCCTCAGGGCCATACACTGGCATACTTCCAAAGAGAGGTCAGGGCAAGCACCATGACCAAGGTTTTTTTGTTGCTCAGTCATAATCAGAATCCTGTTATTACTTCCTACAGTTATTCCACAAAAAATAGGACAGGACTAAACCAATTTTTAACCACTTGTGACCAATTGCTGGAGTGTAGTCAGCTTCATGAAAGTGCTGTCTACAAACAAATGTACTCCTTCAGAGTATCGTGAAGTCCCAATCTTCATCCTGATGGATTGCTTGAACCCATTTCTTCATTTGGATATATCACTAGGGAAGCCATGAAAACTAAGGTATGGTTGCCTTTGTTTATTTACAGCCACACATGGAACAGTGACACTTGGATGTAGCATCTGCCATTGTTGTTGTTTTGTGCTCATGGATGTAACATTCTGCTGCGTTAACCAGAAGTGAGTGTACACAACACTGAATGTTTCCACATTCTGGAAACTGGAACCATGAAAATAACCTTTGAAATACTTTTTTTTTCCTTCAGGTTTTTCTTTTTTGTTGTTTGTTTGTTTGTTTGTTTGACCTCAGGATTTCTAACTAGCTGGCTTTAAACAACTTTAAACATTGCTAGGTGCTTACAACTTGTGTGTAATTTGTACAACATGAAATACTAGAAGGCCAAGGCCCTGTTCATACCTGGAATTAATATGTGTCCTGGGTGATCAGATCACAAGTGGACAGCACTAAGTACAGGTCTGAACAGGGTCTAGTGTGTTTTCGGAAGGTGCACTATGATCTGATCCCTGGAGCAACCTTCAGAGGTGGTTTGAGACACATATGATGACATAACATTTGTAGCATGAATGCAAAAGTGTCTCAGTGCATCCCAGTCAACAGTGAAGGATCAAATACTCATGTGTGTCATTGCCCTTGCTGGAAAATGCATAAGCATTGTTATATTTTTGGAAATCACATTGAGTTTTCTATGTTTGTTCTTTCCTCCAGCCTTACATTTTCTTTCTTTCTTTCTTTCTTTCTTTCTTTGTGTCTATTCCAGAATTATCACTAGAATATACTTCCAGACTATGCTTCCCAGAATGCCCCATGGCATACAAACTTGGAAACAAAGGACTGCTAATCATGTGCAACTGTTCCTAATTACACCCACAGCCGATATACTGTAAGCAGACTTTGGATATTGAATGAGACTTTGAGTCTCATTCATGTTTTTGGATTTTTTTGTCATTGTTCCCAAATAACCTACACTTTCATCTATCTCCTGCATATTCTGGACATCTATTTAATATTTACCCATCCACTTTACTTGTTCTTTCTTTCATCTTTTTTTCTGTTCATGAATTACAGACATCCAGACAGACATAATTATAACATTCTGCTGGGGGAACATGTACTAAAGCAAAAATTAACTGATTTTTTTTTTTTAATATATAAAACTAAATATAAAGATCACAACTGCCAAGGATGAAATGTTTGCTCACAAAAACTAAAATTTGGTCCAAGAAAATATTTTCTTTCTTTTTTTTAATTATACCAATTATCTCAGTATGTTCCACTTCATATGCATGAAACACACATCCATCTATTTAAGACCAGAGAGTCAAAATAAAATTTATGCTAGCTCAAGTTGACTAGCCTTGTTTGACCTAGTAGTTCTGTACTGAGTGTTTCGCTCATTAAAGTTGTTTAATAAGAGGAATGCTAAATATTCGTGATCCTGACCCAGAGTTCTAAACAGATACAAAGAACAAAAAAAAAAAAAGCTCATAATGAAATCAGACAAAGAGCAAAGCTGCTTGGTCTCTGAGAAAGAAAGAAAACTTCTCGGTGTGTAATCTTTGTGCAAAATGGAATGTCAACTTGAGATTATTTCAAGTTGTCATGCATAAAACATAAAACAAGCAGATGCTGTGTTTTAGCATAGTTAATGAAATCTGTAAACAAAAAAAAAAAAAAAAGGCTTTCACATGCTGGAAAAAAAAATCCAAACAGTTCAAGGCGTTCAGTCAAATTGATTATTCTGATTTATACCAAAATAAATAATATTTAATTGATCAAGATTCAGTTTCAATCCTCTTTTCTAATAAGAATCTTTAGCATTTGCTAGAGACCTGTCCATTTTAACTGATTACACTACTTATTATTTATTCTGACTGTTCCCACAAACATCTTGTCTGGTGAATGGATTTGTGTCTATGCTTTTGAGTCTCCTGAATAAAGACTTTTGACGTATCCATTGTAACAATTTTGTGCATACAAAATATTACAATATATGTGTGTAAAACTGATGGCTATTGTATAACCCCAATTCAAAAAAACAAAGTTGAGACACTGCTGTTGTTGTGTTTTTTTTTCCATTCCACTTTCTTCTGCTTACCTAAATTCAGGTTGTGGTGGCAGCAGGCTAAGCAGGGTGTTTCAAGTGTCCCTCTTCCCAGCAACACCTTCCAGTTCCTCCTGGGGGATCTCAAGGCGCTCCCAGGCCAGATGAGATAGTGTATATAATCTCTCCAGCATGTTCTGGGTCTCCTCCCAGTTGGACGTGTCCAGAAAGCCTCCAAAGGAAGGTGCCCAGGAGGCATCCTAATCAGATGCCCAAACCACCTCAGCTTACTCCTTTCAACATGAAGAAGCAGCGGCTCTACTCTAAGATCCCCCTGGATGTCTGAGCTCCTCACCCTATCTCTGAGCCCAGCCACCCTATGGAGAAAGCTCATTTCAGCCGCTTGTATTTGCAATTTCATCCTTTCAGTCATTATCCATTGTTCATGACCATAGGTGAGGGTTGGAATGTAGATTGACTGTTAAATCAAAAGTTTTGCCTTCTGGATCAGCTCCCCCTTAACCAAGACAGTACAGTTTACACAGTTTTTACAGTTTACACTGTAAAAAAAAATCTGTTGTTTTTACAAAAAAAAACCTGGCAGCTGTGGTTGCCAGAATAATTCAGTATAAAATACAGTGAACATGTAAACAGTTTTACTGACCAAACAGTAATTACAACAGTGTTAAATTGTAAAATAAACAGATTGTCCCATAATTTTGTACAATTTTTTTGGGCTTTTTCCACCTTCATTGGATACAACAGTGTAGAGACAGGAAATGAGCAGGAGAGAGAGAAGGAGAGGGATCAGGAAATGACCTCAGCTCAGAATCGAACCTGGGTCCCTGGATTTATGGTATGGCGCCTTATCCAACTGAGCCATGATACCCCTGGTCAAATTCTTAAAAATAAAAATTCAAAATATGTGTTTGTTAAATGTAGCTAGCTATTAATTTGTCTGGATTTAATAATCTCATCTCATTATCTCTAGCCGCTTTATCCTGTTCTACAGGGTCGCAGGCAAGCTGGAGCCTATCCCAGCTGACTACAGGCAAAAGGCGGGGTACACCCTGGACAAGTCGCCAGGTCATCGCAGGGCTAACACATAGGCACAGACAACCATTCAACGAAGCAGCTCAGCACTTGCTGAACATCATTCTGTTGTGTTTCCCGCTTGTGGTCTCGTCACTCATCACTTCCAGAAGGGGCAGTGCTGAAGTAAGTAGCTCGACTACGTAGCTCGATAGGGTTTACATGCACTAAGTAGCTTGGCTACAATCGTATAATCTAGGTCGCGTAGCTCGATTACGAGAAATCCAGTTCGGTTCGATTTCAGCCAAGCTAAGGTGTTTCCATGGCATTTAGAACTTCGATTTCAGTCGAGCTACGGCAGAAATTCGATTTTCTCTATGTGCATGTAAACACACTGAGTGTTGTTAATCTGGTAAAGACTACATCAGGGGGCAGAGCATTTTCTTACACAGCCCCACAGTTATGGAATAGCCTTCCAAGTAGTGTTTGGGACTCAGACACAGTCTCAGTGTTTAAAGGGCATATTCTGGACCAATTTCTTTTTTTTATATGAAAGTATGTCCCTTTATACACTCACCCAGAAGGGTAATTTTGCACAAGGCCATCTGTCTACAGCAGAAAAAAAATAAAATAGCAAAACGCATCTGGAAAAATCCCAAGGGAGTCTGGAGCCAGAATCGTAATGTTATCTGCAGAAGCGTGAGCAGGCTGCACGAGCTTGCGCAGTTTCAGTGCACAGCCTGTGTAGACCAAGCGCTCCCATTTCTCTCTCATTGTCCGGTCTTTTGGAAAATGATGAGTACTAATCCCATCATGATTGGTGTTGCTACACCCTCCTACAATACATCTGTTAACCATTTTAATAATTACGTGATAACGAAGAAATTTGCAGAAAACCACCAGGTTGTTTTCTCATAAACAAACCAGCACTGACATAGTATTCAGAGGGAGGCATCCCACAGATGACATCACGAAAATCAATGTTTCCCGGGAAATTTTTTTCAGAGGCAGACCAATTCGCCTCAAATGGCTTGATTTCAACTGAATTTTTCTGGTATTGCACAAGGTAAAAAAATTGCAGAGAATGCAGAAGGTTACAGATATTTGACCAAAGTTTAATATAAAATAGGAGAATTGCATTGATCTTGCTCCTGAATTTACCCGTGATATACCCTTTAAGTCTAGGCTGAAAACATGTTTTTTTCGTCAAGCCTTTTTGTTAATAGCTTTTATAGTGTTTTGGTAAACTGGGATTTATGTATGCTGTCACCCCCCACTCTCACTTGTTCACTTGGGTTTGTTGACAGTGTAGTGGCTGGCTGCTTTATGTCCCAGGGCTCCCTCATGTCTGTGTTACCTTCTGGCTCTCCGCTTTTAGTTACACTGTCATAGTTAGTCTTGCCGGATTCCCTTCTTGCACTGCTTGACTATATCAGACACTATTATAATAGCAAATTATTTATCATCACACTTTTTTTTTAATCACCCAAATGAAGATGGATTCCCTTTTGAGTCTGGTTCCTCTTGAGGTTTCTTCCTCATTTCGTCTGAGGGAGTTTTTCCTTGCCACCATCGCCACAGGCTTGCTCACTGCGGATAAATTAGGGATAAAATTAGCTCATGTTTAAAGTCCTTAATTAATTTAAATTTTCTGTAAAGCTGCTTTGGACAATGCCTGTTGTTAAAAGTGCTATACAAATAAACTTGAGTTAATTAGGAACAGGTGCATAGCAATTAGTTCTAATGAGTTTGAGCATGGCACTGCATGTGAGTCGCAGTCCACGGCATGTGCTGCATGCTCTGAGCGCCAACACGCACAGATGTGACACTCCTTCTTACCAAACACTTTGATAATATACATTGGTTATTGCTCACTAGCTGAATTAGCCAAGCTGTACTGCCTCCTGATGAATGTGATCAGCAATACACAACCTCAGTGTGAAGTTAAACAACTTAGCTTCAATCACTCCGATTATTAATCAGTAGTATAATTAACTCATGAATATTAGACCAAGGCTGTTGCTAAGTAAACTAACATATTGCACTAACTAGGAACCGTTTAGCAATAAATATTTAGCAATTTGAGTGATATGTCAAAAACAGATGGCACCCTCCAAGTATCATATCAACATGGCCATGTCATGACAAATGAGCAATGATGCAGCACCAGAAGACATCCAGTCATGCTAAAGGTCTTTACACATATGGTATTGTACATTCACGATTTGTTGTGTAAATTAACACTTTTACATCAAAGGTGAATGTTTGTCTGTGAAAAGGAACATTGATTTTTTTTCACAGAAGGTTTGATTATTCTATTATTTCATCTGCAAAAGGATCACATTCAGCCAGTCAGGGTGCAGGTTGTGGAAACATCATTACACTGCTGTAGGCTTGGCAGAGTCTCCCATTAAGTTTGTATCTCGAAACCCAGCACTGCTTGACAAGGGCAACAACAAAATATAAAGAGAACAACTTTAAAGACAATCTCAGCTCATCTCATTATCTCTAGCCACTTTATCCTGTTCTACAGGGTCGCAGGCAAGCTGGATCCTATCCCAGCTGACTACGGGCAAAAGGCGGGGTACACCCTGGACAAGTCGCCAGGTCATCACAGGGCTGACACATAGACACAGACAACCATTCACACCTACGGTCAATTTAGAGTCACCAGTTAACCTAACCTGCATGTCTTTGGACTGTGGGGGAAACCAGAGCACCTGGAGGAAACCCACACAGACAACATGCAAACTCTGCACAGAAAGGCCCTCATCGGCCATGGGGCTCGAACCCAGACCTTCTTGCTGTGAGGCGACAGCGCTAACCACTACACCACCGTGCCGCCCTTACTTTAAAGACAACGTATGAAAAAAAAAATAATAGGAGAGGAGCTTGGCAATGAAAACAGCGGGTGTACAGTTCATGTTATGTAGCTTCCTTTGTGATGTGGTGAAGCTTGCTATCAGCTTCAGCACCTCCTGACTCAAGCAGGACCCCACATCCTTGCCTACTTCTCAGTATAGGATGTACCCAAGATCTTCTTTTCCCCCACTTTTTTTGTGAAAGAACAAACACCAGCTCATCACTTGTCTACTGTACTGTCATGCGATTGTTTTTGTGGAATGCTCATGTAACGTGGCTGTAACAAACCAGACGCTCGCAGATTATGAATGAACTCAAGGTTTTAATGAGCACAATGGAAAAAGACAATGTTTAACAGGTCAATACAGTAACCAGGGCTTGACAAATCATGATTGGAAAACAGGCGAGGATCGAGAAACCGTGAAGCAAGAGAAACGAGCAAACAAACACAAGGGCTAGGCAAAACGGGAGAAAACCAGAAGGCAAAATTCATACACAGAAATACAAATCAGACCAGTAACGCTCAGTAGGCTCACAAAAAGTGGAGGCAATACTGTGCGAGGAACAAAACAAACAAAGGGGTATAAATACAAATGGAAACAAAAAGGTACAGGTGATGGTAATTAGAACTCGGGGGAGCCACTCCTAGGAAGTGGCTCCAAGTTGGCTGATGGAGTGCATGTGATAGTGACTGGTGTGTGAGGGGGATTGTGGGAAGTGGAGTCTTGAGTGTTAGGTGAGCCCGGGAGCGTGACAGCTCACAATGGTCGCATCATGTTTAACATTAATATTAATGCTGCATTAAATTCATTAAATTTTTGTTTGTTTGTTTGTTTGTTTGTTTTTGCATTTTCACATTGCTTATTTGTGTCGAGTTGTATGAGAATGATTCATTCCAATCCATCTTATTTTCATGGAGCACCGTTTTCCCCAGGGTTGATGTTCTTCATCAAATCATTTTTCTTTCCTTGACATCATTTCCTTGATTTGTGTTGCCACAGCTGCATTAACTTGGAGCAAGCGATTAAGCCATGTTTCACGCACACATCATTCCTCTGACTGCACCATTACAAAAATCTGGGTCAAAAACCCTACAGCATGTTCATCTCCTCTGTGCTGCACATGAAGAGGTGTGTGTGTGTGTGTGTGTGTGTGTGTGTTTTATTACCAAGATGATGAATCAGGAATTCACTCTCACTCAACTGTGGATCACACATTCAGATATTAGCATGTTTTTGCATGAGCATACCATTCCTGTAATAAATTCTTAATACCAAGAAACATGGGCTCATTTTAATCTACAATCCCAAATGCTCAAATTAATCCCTAGTTCATGTTCTTAAAAGAACACAGCTCATTGTAGGCTCCTTATTAGTGTTCTTATTAGAACTTTGGACATGGAAAATTTGAAGGACCAGATTGACTAACGGTTTGCACCAGTGCAAACCATCTTTTGGTGTTAAAGAACTACTGTTGGGATTTACTGTTAGGATGCACAGTGAAAAGTTAGTGATGGAAAGGTGTGGACAAAGTAATTTTTGTGGCTGGTCTCAATGCATATGTATTTGTCAGAGTTTCCCTTTCAGACAGCAAAATTTGGAGGAGGAGAGGATTTAAAGGGGTCATATTATGAAATAAACTATCACTTTTTCAGTGCTTGTCCACAGACAGGAGTCTACCAATCCACAAACTCTGAAATAAGATACACAGTCAGTTTCTTATTTGTTCTGGTTATTTCAGAAAAGGTATGCTTCAACAAGCCATTCAGCTTTGGCTCCTCTTTCTATGTCACAAGTGGAGCTCATTAGAATGACCCCACCCCCTCATCTGAGTGTCTCCACTCATGGCTTGAGAACAGCCTTTGCGAATGAACTTTCATCAGGAAATTGCTACCTGATTGATTGAGAGCTGTCTTTCCGAATGAATGGTCATGCTACCTGATTGACATGTAGAAGATGGGGTAGGGTGAACAGTGGCTCATTATCATTTAGGCTACATCCACGACAACGGCAACGAGATTTAAAAAAAAAAAATATCGCGTCCACATGGGCAACGGATCAGTAAAATATCAGGTCCATATGGCAACGCAACGCTTGCTGAAAACGATGCAATACACATGCCACACCTCTAGGTGCGCTGTAAGACGGTCCCATCAGAGACACCACAACAATAGAAGAAGTAAGGACGCATGCACATTAACTATTATGCGCGAGACTTCATATTAGCCACAAAGTCAGAAAAATCTGTTCGTAAAATTACGTTATAATGACCAAATACAATGAAAAGTGTTTTTCCAGTCTCACCTGTGAAAGGTAATCCCATGTGATCTCGTTTGGACGGCAAACCTGTTGGTACAGTTAAACGCAGCACATGAATGAGGCATCTTTATTCTCCGCTTTGACCCATCCAATATGGCGGCGAGGATGACGTATGATTCTACGCGGAAGGCGGCGTCTTTAATGGTCCAGAATAAATTGAATGCTACACGTTGATGGATTAATTTGTTCTTCTACGCCCTTTTTGAGGAATGTATTGTAGGACTTAAACCAACATCTGAAGAGGTGAGATCGCTCCTTTTTTTCCCTATTTTTGCTGGCGGGATTGACTCTCACTCTCTCTCTCTCACTTTGCACCATTACACAATAAATATTCACAGTGAAACTATTTTGTAAGCTCGTTTCATGAACCAAGTTATAGGATTTGTTGACAACTCGCATTGAGTTCGTTACACTTCTACCCAGCGTGAAGCACATGTGGTTGTGACGTCATCGTAAACAAATCCGTTCTACTCATCCAGACGACTTTGCAATGGCGCCGTTGCCAGATCTTTCCACTCTGGAACCCATTCTCAAAAGATTTCGTTTTGGGGCACCCAAAACGCCGGTGTCGTGTGGACGCCAGGCCGAAACGATAAACAATTTTATCAGATTCACCTGAATCCGTTGCCGTGTGGACAGGGCCTTAAAGGAACAGGCACTCAAATGGGCCATTCTTAACAGGGCTGTTTAGACAGGGTGAGAAAGGCACTGTGGTGCTTTATTCTTGTGGTATTTTGACCAAAGCATGTCACAGACATATCATTAAGACCTCAGTGAATATTTTACTATTGAATGAATCATGCAACATGATTTACTAAGGTTTGCAGTCATCAATTTACTATTACTTAACACAGGAAATAAAGCATCTCTTTTTCCATTTCATGCTTGACATGGCTGCGATAGTTGCCACTAGGAAGAAATGTCTCAGCACAGAGAGTGTGTGGTAGAAGGGAGATAATTTTCTCCACTCATGTTAATTTATTTGGAATGGTAAAGGAAGACATTATCAGAACCTATCAAAATCTGAGGCGTGTTATTCTAAATTTGATGGAGGAAATCAAAGACAACCTGGAACCTCCAAGTAGAAGGAGTCATACAACACATATTGTACCAAACTTCTTGCAACCCTTCATTTTGTTTGACAGCAGTATGTTCACATTAACAATCTTGATTCTGACACACAGAAAATCACACATGGTGTCCCCCAGGGTTCTGTGCTGGGCCCAAAATTATTTATTATGTATATAAATGATATACTGTAGGTGAAGTCTTACAATCGCTCAAGTGTGTCCTATTTGCTGATGACATGAGTCGCCACAGCTCAGGTAAAGATCTTGACCAGCTACTGCATACAGTGGAGAAGGAACTTGACATTCTAAAGAAGTGGTTTGACATCCCAAACTCTCATTGAACCTCATTAAAATGAAATACATTATTTTCAGTAATAGAGAAATGAGATGAGATGAGATGAGATGAGATGAGATGAGATGAGATGAGAAAAATTAATAAACCAGTTAAATTAACAATCAATTACATAGAAAATACTTGAGTATATGAACATAAATTCTTACATGTAATCATAGACAATAAACTTAGTTGGAAACCACACATTGATAATGTAAAGAGAAAAATCTCTAAAACAATTGTAATATGATACAAAATGAAACATATAGTAAACAGTAACTCACTCTACTTACTCTACTGCTCTATCATACTCCCATCAGGGGCGATTTCTCAGAGACAACAAGGGAAGCCGAGCTTCCCCTAAAATTCTCTCCCCAAACTGCGGCGTCTACGACGTTGAATTCTCATTAAAACAATAACTTGCATAACATAATATATGCCCAAGATTGTATTTATGTTCATAACTATCCTGTAACTTATTTGAGTGATGTCTGACGAACTTGCAGTTCGCTATGAGAATCACCTTTGCTGCCAGGCTGTAACCTTTCTTATTTCAATGGGCTCTATGGACTGGCAGCAGTGTTGCCAGATTGGGCGGTTTTAAGTGCATTTTGGTGGGTTTTGAATATATTTTGGGATGGAAAACGTCAGCAGTATCTGGCAACACTGACTGGCAGCTGGGTATCCGTGGCAGTCTACGAGACGGCTCTGAACAGCCAATTTCGGCTAGTTGTTATTGGTTAAAATCAACAAAATCGTCACTTCCAGGGAAGCCGGGCTTCTCTGGGACTAAACGAGACAGTGGGAGGGACAAGAAGCCAGGCTGATAAAGGATTATTGGAGGTAGTGTTTGAAAGACATGAGGTGGGTGGTACTTCGGAGAGGAACACGGAAGTATGATCAGTCAGTCCCTAGCGGATGTTGAGAAAGTGTAGTCGTGTGCCAAAGTGCTGTCCAAATTTCTTTTCATATAAACGTTTCTTCTCATTGATGTCTCTGTACATTACTCTGTAAATAAATGTAAATATTACTCGTTGTGCTCTGTTAACTTTCATCCATTCTATCAGTTTGATCATTCGTGAATTCACTCGTTTATTTCATTTGTAGTTCAATCTGGTTGTAGGCTAGCTTGAGCCTTATTGGGATCTGCAGTGCTAGCTGCTAACAGAAATTGGTGAAGTCTCTGGAAAGCACAACCAGCTGGTATGACAGGGCCACAGACCATTTTCTGGAAAAAGAGCGGAGGGCAGAATTTGTGTATAAATAGTGTTCATGTTCATGAATCTGAAGTGTGTATATTGTTCAGTAATGTTAAGAGAATGGTGGGCTCTGTGTTATAGGTTATACCTGGGTATAATATTCAAGGTTCTGTGTGTTGCATAGCCTACCTGGTTATGAATTTCCAGACTGTGTTGCAGATGTTCAAGGATGTGTTGCACAGCTGGGTGTTATGTTAAAGACTCTGTGTTGCATATCAGGGTATGATGTTCAAGGCTCTTCGTTGAATAGCCAGTGATTTTTGGATGTTTGATATTTTTGATTAAGGATATGAGGCACTAGCCTGGCAAGCCAGACTATAACATGAAATGTACAAGCAAAAATACTTTCTGCCACTAGGTAGGGTTGTCTAGTTCACTGTGCTAATGGGGCACACTTTTCTATGCTTTGATATCCGGCCTACAGGTTTTACGATGAATGCGTAAAATGGGCTTCCCCTGTTTTAAAAACCAGCAGCCGCCACTGACTCCCATATATAATGTATTGTGCTGAAGTATAGGGGAACACATATAAAACAATTACACAACCTATCAACATGTTACAAAAGAAAGCCATAAGAATAGTCAGTCAAACCCATTATCTTGCACCTACAAATCCACTCATCAGTAAATATATCCTAAAATTTGAAGATCTAGTTGATCTAAATACGGCCATACTAATGTATAAGGTTCACAACAACATACTTCCACCCTGCTTGCAGGAGCTGTTCGCACCCAGAGAGACACAGTACAATCTCTGGGGGACAGGAATATTTAAAAATTTAAAGTCAGGATCAACATAAAAGGTAAATGTATATTGGCAAAAGGGGTAAATCTATGGAATAACCTTGATAAAGAATAAAAAATGTGTACATCTCTTATCAAATTCAAAAAGATGTTCAAAACTAAAGTATTAAACAAATACCAAAAAAAAATTAGCATGATGCATTTGTCCATGTATAATGTTCTGTCCTCAGGTTAAAAACTATAGAAAGGTTAAAAATATAGAAATGAAAATATGTTTGTAAATTGAAAAGCTAAAGTTACAGTTTAATTCATGCTTGATAATATTCTGTTTATTGCAAAAGAAAACACAGGCATTTTTTAACGTAAAAGATGAACTTTTATTTTGACGCAAGTTTTGTTTATATCTGGGTGGTCCCATGAGCCTCTAGTCCAGCGCGGACTTGCCTGAAGGTCGTTATAGTAATTGCATTAATGCACGCAAGATATGCCGTTCCTGAGTCTTGTGTTTTCTCCACACCCATAAGGCAGCAATGTCTGTAAGTGTCTCAAATTGTAATTTTAGTAAGAACGTATGTTTTGTATCTTGTCTAGATTTAACTTTATGAGCACCATTTGTACTGTTAACTTGTGAATGTATTAGCAGCTCGTTATGCTGACGTTCATTCTTTGATAACTAGCTAAGTGATATTCTGCTACCTTGCTAGTTTCATTAGCATTATGATAACGTGAGTGTTTAAAGCTGGCGTAATGTAATACTTTGTCTACTTGCGAATCGGACTTTTTAAGTTTATTTTGTGTTCTGTTTATTCTAGTTTTACTCGCTTTTCACCGGCATCGTTGGAAAATAAAGGAGCAAGGCGCTCGTATCCTGGCTCGTGAAATCGAGTTTGGCTTGCTGTTAATTCTGTGTTCACGCACATAGCTCACACACAGACAGGAACAGTACAGTAAAAAGACAACCAGCGGGGGTGTAACGGATAACACTAGAGCTCCAGCATGGCGTCAGAACCTGAAATTAGAGACGAAACGAAGCGTGAAGCAAGCCTGTCACGTCCATCATCCCCAAAGTCTTCAGTCCACTCAAGAGCTAGCTCAAAATGCTCATCGTCTTTGAGATCTTCTGTCATGCAGGCCGCAGCCAAAGCTAGAGCCACAGCCGAAGCAACGCTCACCAAGGCATCTTATGCTAAGAGACAATTAGAATTGAAAAAAGAGAAGGCTAAGCTAGATCTACAAAAGGCCGCATTAGAAGCAGATTTGGAGGCACTGGAGTATGAAAGGGACGCAGATGCGGCGAGGGTTGAAGCTGAAGTTTTAGAAGCAGCTGTAGCTATGGGGAATGAAGATGTACAAAGTCTAAGAAGTGTGGTTCCGCCACAAGTGATTAAACAGCGCACTGAAGAGTATGTGCAAGGCCAGTCACAGATCAATGTACAGTGTTCTGCTTTACCACATCACCATGAAATGCAGCACACGGTGAACAGTCCTCCATGTCAGTCAGCATCTGGATCTGCAGAGGTAAAGCCCCCACTCAGACACTTCAGCTCACCAGCACATGAACCTGCACATGCAGCTGAACAGATACACACAAAGCAGCCATACAGCCTGCACGGACAACATAATCAGTGTCCCCCTCTTCAGCTCGACTCTCCACCCATGATAGACTTCGCCAAGTTCCTAGCACGCAGAGAACTAGTGACCACTGGCCTAACAAAGTTTGACGACTCACCAGAGAACTTCAGAGCATGGCAGTCGTCATTCCTCAATGCAACACAGGGCTTGGGGCTCACCAACAGTGAAGAGTTAGACCTCCTCGTGAAGTGGCTGGGCAAAGAGTCAACAGAGCATGTGAAAAGGATTTGCGCCATTTATGTCGCTAACCCCAGAGCTGCCCTCCAGCTGTCATGGCAGAGACTGCAGGAATGCTATGGCATGCCAGAGATGGTGGAGAATGCGTTGTTTAAAAGACTGGATAGTTTTCCCCGTCTGTCTGCCAGAGACAATGCAAAACTGAGAGAGCTCAGCGATCTTCTTATGGAGCTGCTGGCAGCTAAGGATGACGGCTACCTTCCCGGGCTGGCCTATCTTGATACTTCTCGTGGGGTAAAACCCATAGTTGAAAAATTGCCCCCTGGCCTGCAGGAAAAATGGCTCACCACGGGCTCCCACTTCAAAGAGCAGCAGAGTGGATCCTTTCCTCCCTTTTCATTCTTCGTTAACTTCATCAACCGCCAGGCTAAGGCCCGCAATGACCCAAATTTCGTCTTGTCGAGCAACAGCCAGTCATACAACAAAGGTGAGAAAACTTCATTCAAGCAAAGTGACTTTAAGACTGCTGTATCTGTGCACAAGACAGACGTGTCTGCTACCACTGACACGAGCACCACAGATACCGAAAAGAAAGGCATCGATGCAGCTCGATATTGCCCTGTGCACAAGAAAACGCATCCATTAGAAAAATGTAGGTCTTTTAGAATGAAAACACTACAAGAACGAAAAGACATTCTTAAAGAACACAAACGCTGTTACAAATGCTGTGCTCCAAACCACCTCGCCAAGGACTGCCAAGCAACACTGAAATGCGGTGAGTGTGAGAGCGAAAGACACTGCTCAGCTATGCATCCCGACACCTCTCAGCCTCTGCCTCCATCGTCAGCCCAATCAGGTGCAGAAGCACAGCCAGTCAATCCCCTGGAGGTGAGATCGCAGTGCACCAAGGTCTGCGGCCTAAGCAGTCTTCCACGCTCCTGCTCAAAGGTATGCCTGACACGCGTCTTCCCTCAAGGTCAATCAGAACGCGCCATCAAGATGTATGTCATACTCGACGATCAGAGTAACCGCTCTTTGGCACGTTCTGAATTTTTCCAGCTGTTTGGGGTAGACGGCGGTCTGTCACCATATCTGATGAGAACATGCACCGGCACGACTGAAATGACTGGGAGAAAAGCAGTCGGCTTTCAGCTTGAAGCAGTGAATGGAGGTGTGTGCCTCGATCTCCCTCCACTTATCGAGTGCAATGAGATATTGACCAACAAGTCCGAAGTCCCGACTCCAGAGGTTGCCCTTGCACACCCTCATCTCAGACACATCACTCCGCACATTCCCAAGCTGGACCCTGATGCCCAGATGATGATCCTGCTAGGGAGAGACATGATACGTGTCCACAAGGTGAGAGAGCAAGTCAACGGGCCTCACGACGCACCTTTTGCTCAGCGTCTCGACTTAGGCTGGGTGATTATAGGCGAAGTGTGTCTTGACAACGCTCACAAGCTGACCGTGAACACCTTCAGAACTCACATTCTCCAGAACGGACGTCCATCACTTCTCACTCCTTGCCACAATAACATCTGTGTTAAAGAGAGACTGAGCTACGGCGGGGAGCACAGGTATGGACACACTGTATACACAGCAAAGTCTAAACCAGCTGAAGAACAGCTCGGGCTTACAGTCTTTCAGAGAACAGACAATGACAATAAGAGTGCCATGTCCTTTGATGACGAGTTGTTTTTGAACATTATGGAAAAGGAAGTCTGTCAGGATGAAGAGAACAACTGGGTAGCTCCGTTGCCATTCAAGTCTCCTCGTCCTCGGCTCCCCAACAACAGAGAGCAAGCTCTGTCCCGCCTCAATTCTTTGAACCGCACACTGAACAAAAATGCTGAGATGAAGCAACAGTTCTCCTCCTTCATGGAAAAGCTGTTTGAGAACAAGCATGCAGAGAGAGCACTGCCCACCCAAGGGAAACAGGAATGTTGGTATCTACCCATTTTCGGGGTGTACCATCCTCAAAAGCCAGGGCAGATATGAGTCGTGTTTGATTCAAGTGCCCAACAGCATGGTGTCTCCCTCAATTCAGTGCTACTCACTGGCCCAGACCTAAACAATTCCCTTCTGGGTGTACTGATACGCTTTAGGAAGGACATCATTGCAGTCACTGCCGACATCCAACAAATGTTTTATGGATTCCTGGTGCAGCATGACCACAGAGACTATCTGAGATTCTTGTGGCATGAAGACAATGACTTCTCGAAGGAGATTCAAGAATATTGCATGTGTGTGCATGTCTTTGGCAATAGCCCCTCCCCGGCAGTTGCCATCTATGGCCTGCAACGAGCTGCTCAGAGAGGTGAGCCAAAGTACGGCGCAGATACAAAGCAGTTCGTCGACAGACACTTTTATGTGGATGATGGACTTGTATCACTGCCCACTGAGTCAGAAGCCATAGACCTGATGAAGCGGACATGTGCATCACTTGCAGAGTCCAACCTGAAACTGCACAAAATCGCATCGAACAGTGTCACCGTGATGAAAGCCTTTGAGCCTGAAGAACTGGCGTCAGGCATCAAAGACTTAGGCCTAGATGACGAGATCCTGCCTACGCAAAGGAGCTTAGGCCTGTGCTGGGATATCAGCACAGACATGTTCACCTTCAAGGTTGCCATCGCCGACAAGCCTTACACCCGCCGCGGGGTGCTGTCCGTCATTAACAGCATCTTTGACCCCCTTGGTATGGCAGTGCCAGTGACCATCAGAGGCAGACTGTTGCTGTGAGAGCTGTCCAGTGGAGTTCAGGACTAGGATAGTCCTCTGCCTGAGGAAAAGGAGAGCAGATGGGAAGAGTGGAAGGCCTCACTTGAAAAGCTGAGTAACCTGCATGTCCCTCGCTGTTATGTGAAGATGTCACTCTCAAACGTCAAATACACAGAACTGTGCGTTTTTTCTGATGCCTCGAACTGGGCTATAGGGGCAGTAGCCTACTTGAGAGCTGTCACTGAAGAAGGCCATTGTGAGGTGGGATTTGTGCTGGGAAAGGCTAAGCTGTCACCACAGCCGGAACCCACAATCCCGCGCTTTGAGCTCTGTGGAGCTGTTCTGGCGATTGAAATGGCAGAGCTGATCTTAGATGAACTGGACTTCAAGCCAGATGCTGTTAAATTCTACTGTGACAGTAAGGTGGTCCTCGGCTATATCTCCAACGACTCTAAGCGCTTTTATGTGTACGTGCACAATCGCGTGCACCGTATATGCCAGACAACATCCCCAGATCAGTGGCATTACGTCCCTTCGGAACAGAATCCAGCAGACCTAGCCACCAGATCTGTAGCAGCATCACAGCTCATGGACTCGATGTGGTTTAAAGGGCCCAACTTCCTCTACAAGCCTCCTGAGATGGAGAAACATGAACAGTTTGAACTGATTGACCCCGAAATGGATGTGGAAGTTAGACCACAATTGACCACTCTAGCTACTCACCTCGAAAATAAGAGACTTACCTCTGAGAGATTCCAGTGCTTTTCAACATGGAAGTCCCTGATGAGAGCCGTTTCCAACTTGATACATCAGGTGCATTCACACGTCAGACTCAAAAGACACACCACAGCACACATGCAAAGGCTGGCATCAGTGCAGTGGGCCTCGCACTCCAGAGGAGCGTGCAGCAGCCAAGAGGCTCATACTAGAGACTGTTCAAAGAGATGTATACCCAGATGAATATGCTGCTCTGCAAGCAAACAGAGAAGTATCTAATTCGAGTCCAATCTTGACCCTTGATCCCTACATGAGCGATGGCCTGCTGCGCGTTGGGGGGCGTCTCAGAAATGCTTCCCTTGACTTTGAGGAAAAACACCCAATCATCCTCCCTAAACATAGCCATGTAACTAAGCTGCTTGTGGAACACTCTCATGCTGAAGTGAATCACCAGGGGCGGCAGTTCACAGAAGGAGCCGTAAGAACAGCTGGACTGTGGATTGTCGGTGGCAAGAAACTGGTGAGTTCTACTCTTTATCATTGTGTGACATGCTGTAAGCTCAGAGGGAAGCTGGAAGTGCAGAAAATGGCTGACCTCCCTCCAGAGCGGCTCGACACCTCCCCACCCTTTACATACGTAGGGCTGGATGTATTTGGACCGTGGACGGTGATGACCCGTCGCACTCGAGGACATGCAGCTCAGAGCAAAAGGTGGGCCATTCTGTTTACATGTATGAACACCAGGGGGGTACACATTGAAGTTATAGAGTCAATGGACACCACAAGCTGCATCAATGCATTGTGAAGGTTCTTCGCCATCAGAGGCCCAGCAAAGCAGCTCAGATCAGACAGGGGGACGAACTTCATAGCCGCCAGTGCAGAGTTGGGTATGCAGTGTCCTGAGGAAAAGCAGACTGAAATTCTGAGTTATCTCCACAGCAAAGACTGCATATGGGAGTTCAACCCACCACACGCCTCCTACATGGGGGGAGTGTGGGAACGTATGATCGGGGTCACACGCAGAATACTGGACTCTATGCTTTTACAAAACAAACATGCTCACCTGATGCATGAGGTCCTGTGTACCTTGATTGCAGAGATATCAGCAATCATCAATGCAAGGCCACTGATTCCTATTTCATCAGACCCCTCCTCTCTCACTCTGCTGTCCCCTGCTATGCTCCTGACCCAAAAGCCAGGCCTACACGCTCCACCAGGAGACTTCACCAGCAAAGATCTCCTGAAAGGTCAGTGGAAACAAGTACAAGCTCTGGCAAATGAATTATGGGGCCGTTGGAGAACTGAGTACCTAAGTACCCTCCACTCAAGACGCAAATGGCACAGAACCCAGCGCAACCTACAATCCAGAGACGTTATGCTGCTGAAACAGAGTCAAGCTCCAAGGAATGAGTGGCCAATGGCTCTGGTCACATCGGCCTTTCCGAGCAGCGATGGAAGAGTCCGCAAAGTTGAGGTGCGGGTGGCATCTCAGGGCACTTCAAAGACTTACCTGTGGCCCATCTCGGACATCATCCTTCTCCTTGAAAATGACTGAAAAGACACAAACTGAAAAAAAGGAAGGATAAGAAAATGTGTGTTGAATAAGAAAAGTTCAGTAAGTAATGGCATTAGTTATGCCAGACGGGGAGTGTTCTGTCCTCAGGTTAAAAACTATAGAAAGGTTAAAAATATAGAAATGAAAATATGTTTGTAAATTGAAAAGCTAAAGTTACAGTTTAATTCATGCTTGATAATATTCTGTTTATTGCAAAAGAAAACACAGGCATTTTTTAACGTAAAAGATGAACTTTTATTTTGATGCAAGTTTTGTTTATATCTGGGTGGTCCCATGAGCCTCTAGTCCAGCGCGGACTTGCCTGAAGGTTGTTATAGTAATTGTATTAATGCACGCAAGATATGCCGTTCCTGAGTCTTGTGTTTTCTCCACACCCATAAGGCAGCAATGTCTGTAAGTGTCTCAAATTGTAATTTTAGTAAGAACGTATGTTTTGTATCTTGTCTAGATTTAACTTTATGAGCACCGTTTGTACTGTTAACTTGTGAATGTATTAGCAGCTCGTTATGCTGACGTTCATTCTTTGATAACTAGCTAAGTGATATTCTGCTACCTTGCTAGTTTCATTAGCATTATGATAACGTGAGTGTTTAAAGCTGGCGTAATGTAATACTTTGTCTACTTGCGAATCGGACTTTTTAAGTTTATTTTGTGTTCTGTTTATTCTAGTTTTACTCGCTTTTCACCGGCATCGTTGGAAAATAAAGGAGCAAGGCGCTCGTATCCTGGCTCGTGAAATCGAGTTTGGCTTGCTGTTAATTCTGTGTTCACGCACGTAGCTCACACACAGACAGGAACAGTACATATAAGATAGGCCTACCTATCTTAAGCTTCATATATCTTAATTTTGATAAGGCTTTTTGGTAGATATGGTAATTTACATTTACGATTAGTTGAGGTATTTTCCCAAGATCTATTGCTTTTACTTTGTAAACCATAATTTGAAATTGTATTGAAATTATTTTTTTTCTTTTCTTTAAAAAAGGTAGGCAAAATAAGCTTCGGCTTCAGCCTACGCCTTTTCGGTGCCTTTCTGATTTAGCTGCCCTGACTCTGTGTATATGTTTGTTCCTTGTGTAAATGGATGGACATAAAACTATTACTACTACTACTACTTATCAACATACTGTGGCTTCTGTAGCTGGGATTTCACAGTCTGCATTTTCATCTGCATCGTCCTTGGTCCTGAGGCCACGAATGGGAAGATTGGAGAGGCATAACCTCCCTAAATGGTCAGTAAGTTCTCCAGGAAGTCAAGCAGGAGTTTCAGGCCATGGCAGGTTTCCCAAACATCCTATGAGCAATTGAAGGAAAACATGTTCAGTTGATCCCCCATCTGAAACTGAGCATGTGTTCCACAACAAGAAGCATGGACATTCCATCAACATCCAGGTAGTGTGTGACTTCACAACCCTAATTACCAACATTGTGGCTAAATACCCAGGGTCTGTTCACGATGGCTTCATTTGCCAGAATAGCAGCCTTAAAAAATAATGGAGTGTACAGTGATGGCTGGCTATTTCATAAATTCAATGTTTTTTTGTTATTCTTTTTATTACAACATGTTAGGCTTTAATGTTTTAATAAGTGCCTTACTCTATATGCTGGAGGTGACTGCACTGATAAAAATATGGAGTGGGGTTTACTTAGAAAATTTTAGTACACGTTTTACACTCAGAAATACTAAGTAAATTTAAATTGCCTATTTTAAAGTAAAATTTACTTGCAATTCCTTATAGATTTTACTCGCAATACCAAAGTATTTTTTACATCTGAAAGCAAGTATTTTTTACTTAGTTATATTTTCATTAAGAATTACTGGTAAAAACCTAGTACACGTTTTCCACATAAAAAATCCAAGTAAATGTTAATTGGCACACCTTTATAAATCTCTCCAAAAAAGGAAGATACACAATATCCAGAATTCTACTTTTTTATTTTTCCACAACACAAAAACAAAATGGCCATTTTGTACATTAAAATATAAAATTATATATAAAAATTGAACAATATATGTTATATGTTCAACTAACACTGTAAAAAAACAAAAGAGCAAAAACAAAATGAGGGATGGGAGTGTGTGTGTGTGTGTGTGTGTGAGAGAGAGAGAGAGAGAGAGAGAGAGAGAAATTTGTGGCCTTTCTGGAGATGTTAAGTCGAGATTGAAGTTTGCACGTCTCTGATGTTAACAGCACAATTGAATGCCGCTCACACAGTTTTCGTCAAGACACCAAACTAGGATCTGAATTGACCTAAATCAATGCTAAAAGAAACTTGTGCTGTGGGTTGATATAACAACTGGGTTGATGCAATATAACAAGTGCTTTGTATGGTTATATCAACTTGTTCTTCCTATATATTGTACCTGTGGTCTACCCCATAGGAAAGCAGTGTTTCTCATCTATGGTCTTGAGATATATTTCAACTTCTCATTCATATCATTCTGTGATCAATTGTTCCTGGATTACTTCTCCTAAGGGTACCTTGGGAGCAAAAGAGAAGTTAAATTGAGATACAAGACACACCTAAGACAAAGGAGGTGAAGTTGAGATAACCAGTTGAGCAATATTTGAGAAGAAAGATGAACAGAGGTGATTTCCTCCTTTTCTGTTCTCTCATTTGTGTATCCTTCTCCTCAAGTACTGCTTAAGTGGGTATCTCAACTTGGTCCCCTCTGTCTTAGTTATGTCTTCTATATCAATCTAGTTTCTCTCTTACTCTTAAGGTACCATTGAGAGAAGTAATCCAGACAACAATTGATCACAATGATATGAAATGAGCTTTAACATATCTCAAGATATTCAATCACAGATGAGGAGCACTGCTTTCCTATGAGGGGAGACCAGAGATTGACAATCACTTCTAGGACCAATATGTCTAAAACAAACTCTGTGTGTGTGTGTGTGAGATTAGCAGAGAGGGATGAGTTAACTTTGGGTCCTCCACACATGACGGCAAGGGAACCCACTAAATTGGCCTATAGTACACTATAGTAAAATACTCTACATATTCCAAGAAAAAATAACAATCTTTAAAAATAAATAAATAAATAAAAAAGCAAAAAGCTGTACATGCCCACCTGTACATCATTCAACTCGTTGAACAAACCTAGCAAGACGCATAACTCAAAGACTTTTATGAACAGACTTCAAAGTGAAGTCAATCGCATCTGCAACATGCAATGGCATTCCCCTTTTACAGTAGCACTATTATTCTCAAAGAACCCACTTTTGGGGAGAATTTAAAACTAAGTCATCCAAATGCCAAAAGTGACTTTTGAAACACTTTAAACAATAGTACACTGCAATAACATTCAAACATCAAAAAAGAATGCAAATCTTTCTTTTAAAAAAGCCAATAAATCTGTACAGGCCCATTTGTAAATTATTGAGGTCATTAAAGAAACCTCCACTTAAGATAGCAAGACGCATAACTGAAAGCCTCTTATGAACAGTTAAGAACAACTTCATAATTAAGTCAATTGCATCTACTGCATGAGCTTTAGTCACATTTCCCTTTTACATTAGCAGTTTGATTTTCAGAGAATGCACTTTGGGGGAAAACTTTATATCATCCAACTCCAAAAGCAACTTTTGAAACACTTCAAATGTGTATTTCAATTTTGGAGGATAACTGAGATTCAGTGAGTACACAAAGCCCATGAGCAGAACGCAAGCATTGGTGAGTGTTTTACAACCACTCAATACCTCTGTACCATCAATCACAATGATGACATCAGTTGGGGGGGCACCCTCTGCAGCACTGCCCAGCACAAGGATCTTGATCACATGGTCTTTGATGTCTTGTTCGATGACATCCTGGGACACATCCTGCTAAACAGAAGACAAAGAAGTGCCACAATGGTCAAAAATTGCACAACTTGCACAGCCCAAAACTTCAACTACAGCCTTTGTATAAGGCGTGGGGCATGGACACACACACACACCTGGTAGTCTTTAATGAGTTCCTCTGTCGATTCTCCCAGGAAATGGATCAGACAACGGATGACGGCATCATGGCTATCGATCTGCTGCTGTATGAAAACAAGAGCATGAAGTAAATACACTGCTCAAAAAATTAAGGGAACACCAAAACAACGCAACATCATTTCAAGTCAATTATACTTCTGTGAAATCAGCCTGTCCAGTTGGGGAGCAACACTACTGTTGTGCAAATTTATTTAGGCAACAGGCGGAAATGACAGGTTTTTTCCAAGACACCCCCTAAAAATGAGTGATTCGGTCGGTGGCCTCCACAGACCATTTCTCTATTCTGCTCCTTTCTGGCTAATGTTTTAGTTACATTTGCACTTTGCCAAGTGTCTCAATGCCTTGATGAACCATAAGGTGGTGACCATCACTCGCCGGAGTCCCTCATATAGTGTAGGTAGTGCAAGATGGAAACTTCAATGTGAGCTGTGGCAAGAACATTTGCTGTGTCTCTCTGTGAAGTGTACAGAACATGGAAGGGACACCAGGAGACAGGCCAGTATGCCTGCTGTTAGCATAGCTTAGCATAATCACTGGAAGTAAATATAACCACTACAATGGTTCTATTTACGTCCAGTGGTTATGCTAAGCTATGCTAATAATTTCTAAATACTGCATCTAAGTACTAAACACACTGAGAAGAAAATGATATGCACATTCATGTGTAATATTTGGAAATACTGCAAATATGTGAAAATCAAAAAGGGTGGGCTGTTCTTTAAGTGCAGGTTTCTGCTCAAATGGTCAGGAACAGACTCCATTAAGAAAGTATTAGGGCCTAACTTTCACACATGTGGCCTGTGCTTGCAGCCCAACACTGTGGAGTGCAATTCGCATAAGCCAGAGAACATCAACGTGACAGACCCTGGAGACAGGATGGAGAATGTTATGCTACCTGCAAAAGCATCTGAAGAGCACCAAACATTAGCCTTGCAATATGGTTGCCATTTCATAACCACTAGCTAGCACAAACTTGGCTTGCTAGCAAATCCACTAGCAAACTTACCAGCGGGAAAAACAGCTCACTGTGCCTCCATTATTATTAAACCGATTTCACCTAAAAGCACGTCGTAATTAGTAACACCTTAGGACAGTGTCCTACTTTCAATGCAACACTGATGACAAATCGCCGCATCAATACCACGAAAACCCAGATACCATCATCCATTTACAAATACATGCTTCCAAAACGCGTTCAGATAAAGTTGCAAAGCTCGACCATTGAATTAGTTTGTATATGCTTACCTTAACCGTGGTGAATTTCCACACTTCCAAACATTTACGGACGAAAGGGAGGACACTGATGACCATCAACGACAGATTTGAATGCACAAAGATATTAATCTGCGACCACCACGAGTCCACGACAAAATGTCACGTCAAGTTCATCAGTCAGACAACCTGTTGTTGAGGGCGGGCATGTCCAAACCCTGACGTCACACCAATGTATTAGGCAACATTTTACTTGAAATTCTGTAGTAGCCTAATTGTCATGATGACAATAGTAAGCCTACAGTATTTTTTACTACAGTTATTACAGTTAAATTTACAACTGAATGTGAAGGCACACTATTACTCGAAAACTCCAAGCATTACGCTGAATGACACATGGCATGTTCAAGTAACTCTCAGAATTGATATATTCATGTAGAAATCACTTTAATTGTCCTTATTGTATTTACAAGGTCAAAAAATCATTTTTTACAGTGATGTGCTGACCCTTTACACCCCTGGATCATGGGGGAAATGTAGGAATGGATGTATATTAACAAATGGAATGAAGTTGACCAGACAAAACATGAAATATCTTGGGTCCATACTGTCTACAATGAAATACAAGTCAAAGTAAATATAGATATCACTGTTTTCTTTCTTTTTTTTATTTGCATTGTCCATACTATCCCAACATTTTCTATTTTGGGGTTGTACAACCCATTTGAGCTGGTCAAAAAAAGACCATTTTAGCCTCCTTCATTTAATAAACTCTTACTTTCACAGAAGTGTTATAAGGCTTCATGTCATCCTCCACACCAAAACAACTTTAGACCTACATGAAATCTTCATGCAGTTCGGTTAATATGGGATGGCCTTGGGCTGAGGTGCCCTTGAGCGAGGCACCTAACACCCAATTGCTCCCCGGGCACTGTTAGCATGGCTGCCCACTGCTCTGGGTATGTGTGTGTGCTCATTGCTCGTGTGTGTGCATGTGTGTGTTCACTGCTTCAGATGGGTTAAATGCAGAGAGGAATTTCACAAGTGTGTGATGAATAAAGCTGTTGTTGTTGTTGTTGTTCTTGTTCTTCTTCTTCTTCTTCTTCTTCTTCTTCAGCTTAATGATCTTCAAATTCTCCAGTGTTCTTCACAGTTCAGCACCATAGACAGCACACAATGTTTCCCCAGGATTGCTGATGTTGATTTAAAAAGATTACAACCATATAGTGTTTGACCAGAAACACAAATGTTGTAGATTGTGGAAGCCCTAATTCAAATGTGTTATGGTCACCTATAAATATGACTTCTCATTTAGGAGAATAAAACCTGAGTACTATATTTAGCCTAAATTAGGCTGTTGAAATTGCCAGAATGTTTCAGGGGTCTAAAAACTGGCAGTGTCATAATTGTACAAATCATACAACAGTGAATTGTATTGTGAGAAGGGTTTGAATCAGTCATAACTTGACACACAAGATGAAATGGACACAACTTTCAAAGAAAGAAAACACTTTCCAGAAGTAACATTTTCAATGTTACCATTAATTTATGATTATATTATACTTAGGAGGTATTTTAACACTAAGCTCCTTTAAGCTGAGCCTAAGTACACTTTGAGTATAAATGTTTAGAGGACCTTGTGTGTGTGTGATCATCTTGTGTCCTCCACCACTGATTATCTTTGTAGGGGCATTTGGTATGACAAACACAGACTTGTTATTAAGTAGTAGAACCCTTAAAATGCCATAAGGTAAGAAATATGAGTGAGTCTATTTTCTTTTGAAGGTAGTGAAAAGTATGTTTTAGCAAATGAGAAGCTTGAATTGGGCAGCCAATCATAAGTCTGTGTTCAAACAAAGAATTTCAAACAAAGTCTCATCTCATCTCATTATCTCTAGCCGCTTTATCCTTCTACAGGGTCACAGGCAAGCTGGAGCCTATCCCAGCTGACTATGGGCGAAAGGCGGGGTACACCCTGGACAAGTCGCCAGGTCATCACAGGGCTGACACATAGACACAGACAACCATTCACACTCACATTCACACCTACGCTCAATTTAGAGTCACCAGTTAACCTAACCTGCATGTCTTTGGACTGTGGGGGAAACCGGAGCACCCGGAGGAAACCCACGCGGACACGGGGAGAACATGCAAACTCCGCACAGAAAGGCCCTCGCCGGCCATGGGGCTCGAACCCAGGACCTTCTTGCTGTGAGGCGACAGCGCTAACCACTACACCACCGTGCTGCCTCAAACAAAGTCCTTTTACAATAATTTTAATAGGAGCCACCATTTAGTTTTGTGATGGACCTAGGGCGGGTCTCCCAAAGAGGGACAAAAATTTAAAAGTAATGGAAGAAACTTAGACCTCAGTGCATATCCTGAATATCACTCAGTGCATGTGTTGTTTTATACAATAAAGGTGCTTCAAGGCAGCTTCTTAGAAGTACAAGTAATTCTGAGGTACAGACTTGTACAACAATATTAGTTTAACCCTCTGGGGTCGAGAGCTTTGCTGGCGAAGCTTGGCAGGATGAGGAGGTCAAGTATTTAAATAAATATCTTCATGGGTTTCTCATCATACAAGCATGATAAATATATTAACAGAAACGTTTCACTTTCCTATGTGCCTACTGCCAAATAATATTATAGTTTTTAAATTACATAAATTAGATGAAACATAAAACTTGTCACCTTCCTGAGTCACACCAGAGTCGGAGCGCTGAGCACCTACTTGCACATTCATAAAAGACTATTCACATGGTAACAGCATGATAACCACTTTCACGCTTTCAGTTTTGACTGGTTTCTCTTTTGTGGTGGGAACAACCACAATAAACAGGATAAACTATATCATATATATATATATATATATATATATATATATATATATATCAGCCATAGTTTAGGCTATTTGGAGGTAAAACTTGTTGTGAGATGGCACATGGATTTTATGCGCTTCGGATGATTCAGGACAGCAAATCAATTCATGATTCAGGACACCGATTCAATTTCAGGACAGCGAATCAATTCATGATTCAATTAATGATTCAGGACAGCGATTCAATTCAATCTTGAGAACTGCGACACTGATGATGAGCGGTGCCTTTTTTCTTTTTTTACTTCAATTCGATCCAGCCAAAGATCAACTCAAGTAAGTGTAAATATTTCTTCTTTTTATTATGAGCAGATCAGTTGATATGTGTGCACTGTAGTGCATACACAGGAAAAATGACTGAATGATTTTTCCAGAGTTAAAAGTATTTTCCTCAAAAATAGTTAATTTTGCTCAATTTTGAGTTTAGAGAGTAAAATTTGGAGTTGGAGTGAGAACAAAATTACAGAGTAACTGTGTAACAGAGTAACAGAGTTGGTTGTGGTTCTGAACTGAGTAAAACAGTACAAGAGTTAATTTCAAGACCCACTGAATAGAGTCAAATACCATAATAAAGTCAAATGCCAGATAAATTAAGCTGTTGTAAAAAAGCAGTTTTACAACTGTGTTGGAATGTGTGAAAAACATTACCTTACCCAGGTGACTTGACCTGATGGGATTAAGAGTTAATCTGATGGGATTAAGAGATGGCAGTGGGAAGGGTTTTCACTCTTCTCATTGAATGGAATGGAATTTTTTTTACCCTTCTCATCGAATACCCCTCCCATTGCCAACCCTTTATCTCAAAACAATAGGACATAAATTTTTTGATGGCCAGTTAAAGGTGGGGTACGAGATTTTGGAATAACGGTTCCCGCAAGCCATATTTTGAAAAGAAACAAGCCCGCCCTCACCATGCTCCCACCCCCCGAGTCTCGTTAAGTTAGAGTGTAGAGAGCTTGGAAAAATAGCTCAAACTTTCTCATTTAAACTGTGTTTTCAGCCCCAATTTTCACTCCATACACATAATTTTCTCAAAAGTAGTAGCCACACTTGTCTTGATTCACACAATGTGTCTACCTACATGATAGGACTTGCAGTTTTTGAATGAGAAGCCTGAAAGTGAGGAGAGCACAGGCGCGCAGCCCCATAGACTGCCATTGTAAACTTGGCAGAAAAGTCACTCATTTTTAACTTGCTCTAGTGACCTCATTTTTTACACTGCAGACAAAAAAAATTACATCAGTGTGTTCAGGAGAGCCTTGTGGCACTCACTGTGAAATAATTTTGTGACTATTTCCTTCCGTTTTCATGTAAATCCCCGTTGTTTGGAGGGACCTTTTTCTATGCATTTCTGTCTCTCCCTGCTCAGCGCGCGGGTTGGGGGAAGGGCTGCTCGCTCTCTCACACACACACACACACACACACAGAAGGGATGGGCTGCTCGGGCTTCAGTCTGATTGACGTGTCAGTATCCAATCATTTTGAGGTGGTACCTCGATAGGATTGGATGGCGTTTTTCCTTTATTTTACACTGTAGACTGGATTAAAATATTTCGTTTTGGGGTCAAACTTTCTATTGTACTGCTTGCAACATGGGTGTGAGGAGCTTTTCAAGCAATATGGTAAAAAATACTCCTGAAAAAAATCTCATACCCCACCTTTAATTGTCCAAATTAGTGCTGTCAAGCGATTAAAATATTTAATCACGATTAATGTCGCGACTGTCATAGTTAACTCGCGATTAATCGCAATTTAATCGCACATTTTTGTCACACGAAAAACCATTGTAATTCTCTTACCAGCATAAAAAAGTGAAAGGGCTTGTTTTGTACCAATGTTTTTCTTATTGCAAAGCATAACACATCTTGACACAGCCACTGCAAACTGAAACCTAAGCTGAGCACCGTGGCTTTTCGTCCCGAGACTAACAAGAGAACCATGAGTGAAGTAATCTACTGCTTGAGTTAGTCTATCAGAGAGACAGGTTACACAGTGACGGTAGGCTTGACATGCTTGATTATAATATAAAGTACACTATTATATTAACTTTAAGTTGTTCGTTGATAAATATTGCATTGGATCTGATCTTTACTGTTTCAGCTCACTTAACACATTTTGTACTTTTACACTTTCTGCCTGTTGATGCGTCGTGCTGTCCAATCAGAGGCAGCCAAATTTGCATATTACAGGAAGGATTTCTGGGATAGCATTGAGTTTACAGTTCAGAGGGATCTGGCTTCTTTAGACGCTGTCTTCTTAAAACTGAATAAATATTTAAAAAGAGCCAAATGAGCCAGTCTTTTGAACGGCTCTTTTCAAAGAACGGATCACAAAGATGCGGATCCCATCAAAGAGCCATAAATCCCATCTCTACTAGCGCGCCCTGCCCGCGCTGGTTCTTTGAGGGAGGAGGGCAGAGGATTCTGGCTGTGCGGGGCGTGGCTAGCTGCTATCATTTTTCTAAGCAAAGTCTCTGTTCCAAGTTCCTGGCAGTTTCAAAAGCTTATGAAAAACCTACATCATGTCACAGAGCGTTAATCTCGCGATAAAAAAATTATCGCTGTTAAAATTGAGTCAAGTTAACTCGTTAATAACGCGACATTTTTGACAGCACTAGTCCAAATCAATGGAGCAGATTTAAGTTTTTGTGCTTGATACATTCCTAAGACTGAACAGAATCACCTCAAATGACCAAAACGGTTCGACACAATGGGTAAGTTCATGTTTTAGTTTTTTTTGTTCTTTGTTTGGTTGGTTGGGTTTTTTTTTTTCACACATTCCAACACAGTTCTAAAACTGCTCTTTACAACATCTTCATTTATCTGGTATTTTTTTTTAAGTACAATCATGACATACATAGATATTATTGTAGCTGAACTTGTGCTGAATACAAAAAAATTATATGACTTTGAAAATACTGCTTAGATTTGTTGAAATTGACAACAAAATCAGAGCATGCTAAAATCATTAGAGTGCCAGAAAATACCCTCAGACCCCAGAGGGTTAAATAAGGAACACATACTCCAATATAGCTTTGTGGGTCTTCATGTGGAATTAAAACAAAACTGCTGACATCTCATCATCTCCAACCACTTTATCCTGTTCTACAGGGTCACAGGCAAGCTGAAGCCTATCCCAGCTGACTATGGGTGAAAGGTGGGGTACACCCTGGACAAGTCGCCAGGTCATCACAGGGCTGACACATAAACACAGACAACCATTCACACTCATACCTACAGTCAATTTAGAGTCACCAGTTAACCTAACCTGCATGTCTTTGGACTATGGGGGAAACCGGAGCACCCAGAGGAAACCCACGTGGACATGGGGAGAACATGCAAACTCTGCACAGAAAGGCCCTCGTTGGCCACGGGGCTCGAACCCGGACCTTCTTGCTGTGAGGCGACAGTGCTAACCACTACACCACCATGCTGCCCAAATGCTGACATATGAAAAAGAAAATTAAAATGGCCTATGTCTTAAGTGTCCTTCTCCCTTCACCTTGGCATTCTTGGGCTCTCTTTTGGGATAGCACAATCCTGGTTATTCAGGGCATATTCACACCAGGGCCCATCACACTATTTGTGGCCTGATGGGCCTGGACCAGAGCACCCATAGATGTAACCAGACCCAACACTGCTCCGACCGGCTGCCAAGTGTGGGTCATACATGTTTGCGTGTCTTGCCTCATGTCCAGGACGGATGCAGATAGGACCTCAATTTCACTCACCAAGTTCAGCAATTCCTCTTTTAATGCAGTGGTCTGCATATGCTGTTCCTGGAGTAAATGCAAAACACTGCCAATGAGGGGTAGTGGTTGAGTTGAGGGAGTAGATAATAAGGCCAGAGGCAGAGCCTGAAGAACAATTGAAGTCTCCCCTGGCTCAAATTTCAGCATCATCAACTCCAGTTTTAAACTGTGGACAGTTGATGTTTTCCCTGTTAAAATGATAAAATTACACTCACCGGACACTTTAGTGGGACTTCTTCTTGATTCTAAGATTCCTGTTCTTGGCAGGAGTGGAACCCAATGTGGTCTTCTACTGTTGCATGCTGAGATGCTTTTCTGCTCACCACAGTTGTAAAGAGTGATTATATGAGTTACTATATCCTTCCTGGCAGCCATTTTCCTCTGGCCTCTCTTATCAACAAGGTGTCTGTTTCCACACGCAGAACTGTTGTTCACTCAATGCTTTTTGCTTTTCGCACCATTCTGTGTAAACTCTAGAGACTGTTGTGTGTGAAAACCCCAGATCAGCAGTTACTGAAATACTCAAACCAGTCCATCTGGCACCAACACCCATGCCATAGTGAAAGTCACAGAGATCACAGTTTCCCCCATTCTGATGTTTGAAATGAACTTTAACTGAAGCTCTTGATTTGTATCTGCATGATTTGATGCATTGTGCTGCTGTCAAGGGATTGGCTGATTAAATAACTGTATAAAACAGCTGGTGTATGGGTGTTCCTAATAAAGTGGCCAGTGAGTGTATATTAGCTTAGGAAATGCATTGTGTTGATGCTGAATTTTTGAAACATAAAAAACAGACATTTCCATTTACACATGTAGCATAATCTAATTGTGAAAAACTCTCCTGAAACACGTGTTCCAGCAACTCAATTCCATCGACCCCTGTTACTTGCTCTCCAGTGAGCAACTGCTGTGTGGTTTCCTCCAAAGGAGTTAGGAGCATTTCCTCAACAGGACCCCCATCCATCTCCTTTGTCGACGCTTTATTACATGCATCCTTCTCCTTTGTGAACCATCTTAGGTCACGCCATCTTTTTTTTTTTTTTTCTTTGTGGGATGTGCCTTTCCCCATACTGCATTTACCTTTGTGAGCAGGTTGGACATTGTGATTTTGAAGTATTTTACTGATATTGTTAAACTCCTCCACTAACACCTTCAATTCTACTGCCAAAAACTTCTTCAATTGCTTCTTTTTGGTCTGTGTTGCCATGCTGTTTTCTAAGAGAAACACATGCATAAACCAACACTTGTATTTGTCAGATTACAAGTAACAAACTGAGCTTGTATTGTTTGTAGATTACCTACAACCAATTTGTGACCCTACGCTAATTTGTGTTGCTCTTGGTAGATTGTGTTGGTCATTATTACAACATTTTTATATCAGGTCCTCATGCTAACTTGCTCTGGTAAGTAAATCTAGCCTTAAGGTTCCATTCCAAGCACTAGAGTTCAGTCCTAGTTAGTCACCTGAACTATAAAATCTGCTATTTTAAAGGTGCTGACTGCAAAGTCACCTGAAACTTTTAAATATTTTACTGTGCAGGGCATTTCCCTATGTCTCGCAAGAACAATATGATGCGGACGAGACATGATCATTTTGATGTGCTGAGGGTTGCTTTTCTCTGTTTTGGGACCATTTTCCTCCCTCTTGAGGTAAACAGTATGGCCCTACGGAAACAGCCGAACACAAGGAGCTTTAACTCATTAGCATAATTATGGAACTGCATCACACCAAGATTGTAATGTACAGAAACATCATGACTCTGCACTGACTTCGGAGAGTTTTGAGTTACAGGGATGTAATTTGTGGTTGACATTCGCAAATGGATCTGAGAAACAAAAAGCTAATATATCTTTTCTGCTTACTGCTTTTGTGTTATCATTTTTTTTCTCTGTAAGATCAAAACATTAGGTGTACAACTCCATACCTGCTACTATGGAGTCGAGCTCATGCATTCTAAGGCTAAGATAGCTAAGTGCTAGCTAGAATGATTTAGTTATCTGTACAGAAAAAATGACGTCATTGAACCTTGCTCTATCTGGCAATTGCACTCACTAGCCAGGCCTTTCTTTTCTTTTCCACTGGCTTTTAGCTGGCAGGAGAGCGGAGTCCACCATGTTTGTCCATGCTGACTTGTTTTGGTCAAAAGTAGGTCAAATACACCCTACGGTGGTCATGTTGCTCACTTCCTTCAGTAATCTCTGGAACTGTAAAATACAGGATGCTTTTTATCTAGGCAAAACATTTACATGTAGGATACACAGTGTGTGAAGCAGTGAAACATCTCGAAACTCCAACAGCAATAGAAATAGAACATTTTGCCTAGAATTCAATTTTGCAGTCAGAACCTTTCAAGTTCTGTTGAAAATGCCAGAATGTACCTTTAGCTGATGGACCTACTAGAGCATCAACCATTTTATGTCTCTGGCCCAAATGCTAGAATTTATCCCTTGATAGTGTTCTTCTTCTGGGGGGCAGCACATCCAAGAAGGACGCACACAGGCTGGACAAACTGATCAAGCAGGCCGGCTCTGTGGTCGACATGAAGCCGGACTCTCTGGTGACGGTGGCAGAGAAGAGAACTATGGACAAACTACTGAACATCATGGACGATGCCAGTGCACACCGTCATCAGCAACCAGAGGAGCCTGTTCAGTGACAGAATGCTCATTCCCAAGTGCAGGACTAATGCCGCTTTTCCACTACAAACGCGGCTGAGCCGTGCCGTGCCGAGTCGAGCTGAGTCGAGCTGAGCGGGGCTGTTGGAGTTGCATTTCGACTACAACCGCGCTGAACCATGCTGGCTGGAAGTGGGTGGACACATTGGGTGGAGTTAGCGAAAGTGGGTGGACGTCACGTGATGTCATTAAGCAGCGCAAACAGTGACATCAGTGACAGTGGCGGAACAAGTCAGAGCCGGGCCGGGGGCGGGGCAAATGACCGGGCCCTTTATTAAAGCTTATCATAACATCATTTTAGGCTAAAAAATGTCCGCAACTGCGGTGTTCACCAATTTCAACACTACCGGGTGCAACTATGTTATTTAGTACATCAAGTCCTTCAAACGAACATGTAACTCAGAAACAAAAAACATTAGGATACTGTACATGGCTCATAATAAAACAGCAATAGCCTATACTGCGCACATTATTTGAAGGGCATACGAATGAGCGCTCAGAGGTTGCAACGGTGACAGGAAGAGTCAGAAATAAAAGGAGGGCGGTGCAAACCTCACTGAATGCACTGTGTTTACCAATTTCAACACTACGGGGTGCAACTATGTTATTTTGTACATTAAGTCCTTCAAACGAACATGTAACTCAGAAACAAAAAAACATTAGGCGACATACTGTACATGGCTCATAATAAAACATCAATAGCCTATACTGCGCGCATTATTTGAAGGGCATACGATGAGCCTTGCGCTCCGCGAACTCGTCCACGATGCTCTGTATGTCACTGATTCAGTGAGCTTTTAAGCGGTAGTCTCACGACCCGGATAGTAAACAATAAACATGGAGGACATGGAGTCGTTAGTGTTGCTGGTCTTGGTGCTGTGGCTTGTTGTCACCGACAACGTCAACAGATACTGGCAAGAGCGTATAGATGAGGCGAGGCGCATAAGGCTTCAGAAATTCTCGTAATTCATAATTATTCTCCTTCCGGGTTTGCGGTGTTTACAGATCCCAGCGTGCTCGCGGGGCGTGTGTGGGCATGTGAGGACACGCCTCCTCACCAATCAGTGCACAGGGGAGTGTCTGCTCACGCCCCCAACCTCAGTCGGCACAGTTTGGCTCGCTTCAGCCCCACTCCAAAATGGTGCGAGTTTTAGGGGCTAAGCAGGGCTGAAACGAGCTGAGTCGTGCTGGTTTTTGGTAGTCGAAACGCGAGCCGTGTCGGGCTGAAGTGAGCTGAAGCGAGCTGAAGTGAGCTGAAAAAGGGTAGTGGAAAAGGGCCATATCAGACTTAAAAACTCCTTTGTCCCTCACGCCATCAGACTGTACAACTCCTCTATGGGGGGGAGGAGGGGTAACAGGAGGACAGAGGATAGGAAGGAGCAGTAGCCTAGCCTAACAAAAAGCAATAGTACTGGACAATGTGCAATATAAATGTGCAATATAATGTGCAATACCTCTCCTGCTGTTTTTTCCCCATATCTTGTTATTTTTTATGTAAATACTTAATTTAATTTATCTAGAAGTTTTCTCTATTTTCTATTCTCTGTTTATCCTGTATGCTGCTGGAATTTTAATTTCCCTGCGGGAACCCTCCCAAAGGGATCAATAAAGTTCTAATCTAATCTAATCTAATCTAATCTAATCTAATCTAATCTAATCTAATCTAATCTAGTCTAGTCTAGTCTAGTCTAGTCTAGTCTAGTCTAGTCTTGACATAAACATAGGCCATTTTAAGGCCTTGTCCATAACACTACATCTACTACCTAGTTGTGGATTCTTATTAGAACACTGAATAGTTTTTGTCTCTGTCCCAAATTCAGACCTAAGTAGTATTTTTACACGAATTTTTGATATGCTCATTTTCAGGTTCTGTCCCAAACATAAATGCCTAATTAGTGTTCTTATGTCAGCTATTTTGAGGTTCTGTCTCAAATGCCAGAATTAATGACTTACTAGAATTGCTGGGCATGTTCGTTTTCCATCCCAAATGCTGGAGTTTACCTCCAGTTATCACATCCACCATTTTCAACTGTTTTCTCTCCCAAAAACTAAAATCCATGCATACTTACTGCCAGCTATTTTCCCAGCAAACACACAATGTATATATGACGTAGTGGTTAGGTAGTGGTTTGGTAATATCAGGGAAATACGTCGTCGTTACGTAGTAGGCACATCCTAATACAACGTTGTGCCAATACGTAATGACAATGTAGTGGTAATATGTAACGACAACGTAGTGGTAATACCAAACGACAATGCTGTGGTAATACATAATGACAACATAGTGGGAATACGTAACAACAACGTAGTGGTAATACCAAACGACAATGTTGTGGTAATACGCAATGAAAACATAGTGGGAATACGTAACGACAACGTAGTGGTAATACATAATGACAATGTAGTGGTAATATGTAATGACAACGTAGTGGTAATACATAACGGAAATGGCGACCATCCAGTGACGTATGTCCTACTACGTAGTCTACATGTTGTGTGTATTTTCTATTTGATGATTGATGTATTAATAATTTGCTTTCATACATTTTGTTGTATGTCTCTATGAATAACATTAACAATGTGATCTTGGTCTATTGATGAATTGATCATATTTTAACTTTAAAATAGCGCTGAATGAGGCCATTTCAGTGAAATAAAAGTTCGTAGATTCATAATTTTGCAGTTTGTCTTATCAGTTTATCTGCATTGTAACCCTCTAATATAACTATTAGTGGTATTTTTTTTTATCCAAAATCATGTTCAGTACACGCAAAACTTTAACTGAAGGGGAGGACTTTCACATGATCTGTGATTGCCAACAAATTATTTCCGTGACCCGTGATTTGAGCCTGTTTCTATTCCTGTGATGTGTGATTGAGAATGTTTATGTTTGTGACCCCCAGTGGTGGATCTGGGGGAGGGGTTTAACCCCCCACCCTCCTTCAGTGACCAGGGGAGGGGGGGAGGTATAAAAGAGTAAACACAACAGAAAGCTTGAAGCAAGCAAAATTATTCAAAATATGCTCAAATTCACTGAATGAACATGTACAGTTTCATTTTCCAGGGCACTGCCTTCGGGCCATTCGCTGACACTTTTCGTAGAAATTATCAATACAATACAATCCCCGCCCCATCCCATGACCCCCTCCACCACCCCACCCTGTTAACTTGGCGGGAAAAGGGCATATGCTGGCTGACCTCTATCCCATCATCCTTTGTGGCTCCGGATCACGTCGGTCTTTCAAAGCCCGTTGAAGGAGCGACTTCCGGCCTCCCAGTTGTTTTTATTGGTGCAGAGGGAAGGTGTTTGGTTATAATTGGAGAGCTTTGATCGACAGAATCTTTCAAGGTAAGAATGTTACCCTTGCTATTGTTGTTACTATGTGAATGTGAGGTGATTAAGTCTGACGACATATTATATGCAAATGTTATCATTAAATGTTTATTTTAATTAATTTTAGTGTCTGAGTCTCCACCGCAGGAAAGTGCGTGTGGCGCCATGTTGTTTGTGGTGGACGATGAGCGCGTGGTGGAGATCATTTTATGAAAAGATAGAAACACTACTTGAATAAATGACTTACATTTGTGATCTGTCAGTCTAAATATCTGTGTAGTGACATCCAGTACTAATACTATTACTTTTGTGTGGTATTTTATCATAAAATCCAACCATTTTTTTAAATGTATGTCTTTAATTCATAAATGCATAATGCTCACTCATTTTTATGTGGCCCATGACACTAACCATTTCCTTTTTACGTGTTTTTATAGATTATCAGAGAAAGGTTCTGATGCGCCTAGATGAAATTGTGCAGAATTATCTGTAGGTACTTACCTCTTGCAAATATTTTATGTGTACATACATCACAGGCCTAGAAGTTCATATAATTTTTCACCAGCCAGCCGGACTAGTTACCTTCCAAAGTAACTAGCCAAACAGAAAATCAACTAGCCAAAATTTGTTCATGTATGAATTTTACTTCTGTCAAAAATAACACAGAGAGTAGTTACCATTGTTCATGACTAATGTGCATTTATTTCAAAACCCAAGTATTTTGATACTGTTGTTAAATACATAAATGAGAACAACACAGAGCACCATAATATAATATCAACAAATAATAATATATTGGAAAACTTGGCAACTTGGTGTATGAGTATTGAAAACAAATGGGTCATTCCATGCCAAATCAACAAGAGGTTATGCTCGACCATCTCAGATTTCAATGAAATTTGGAGGGCTCAGAGGTACTATTAAAAAGAAGTTAATCCCCAAAACTCAAGCTTCCTATCACCAATAGTTTCAGAGATACAGGCATTGGAATTTTTTGATTTTTTTGTTTTTTGCTCAAAACATACATATTTCAAAGTGCAATATAATCTTTATTATGCAAGATAGAAACCTAAAATTTTGCACAGAGAGACTCAATGTCTTGTACTACAAGCTTCAACTTAGAATTTCAATGGTCATTGTATATTAGATGGTGATTTTAACAAGGAAATTAAAAAGACAAATTTGCATTTTTTGCATTTTTAACTCATTCTGGCAGCTTGCCTGTGGCAGTAATGCTTAAACTAAGAATGTTATTCAAATCTACACAGAAATATCTACCAATTTCAGTTTTACCAAGTCTCCACTATTCCTAGTTTGTCTGTAATAGGGTTTTGAAATTCGCTGATTTCTAAAACATGCCATTTTCAGTAGCAAGAAATCCAATGTGGGATAGCAGTTAGGAACTTGTACATTTTTTTTCAGTAATCCCCAAGACCCATGTTTTATATTTCCAAATTTTTGTTCTGTGTTTCTCAAGTATTTTTAAACTACAGGGGTTTAAAAAAATCCATTTTCACCAAATTCGAATTTTTAATATATTTTCATATAACTGATATTTGAGGGTTAATAAATGCTTCAATAAGGCTCAAGTAGGTTAGGAGACATGTTTCTTCCTCAATTTTAAATAAAATTTCAATTAATGGGGGCGGCACGGTGGTGTAGTGGTTAGCGCTGTCGCCTCACAGCAAGAAGGTCCGGGTTCGAGCCCCGGGGCCGGCGAGGGCCTTTCTGTGTGGAGTTTGCATGTTCTCCCCGTGTCCACGTGGGTTTCCTCCGGGTGCTCCGGTTTCCCCCACAGTCCAAAGACATGCAGGTTAGGTTAACTGGTGACTCTAAATTGACCATAGGTGTGAATGGTTGTCTGTGTCTATGTGTCAGCCCTGTGATGACCTGGTGACTTGTCCAGGGTGTACCCCGCCTTTCGCCCGTAGTCAGCTGGGATAGGCTCCAGCTTGCCTGCGACCCTGTAGAAGGATAAAGCGGCTAGAGATAATGAGATGAGATTTCAATTAATGCTCAGTATTAATTATTTGTAAATTTATTTTAATCTAAGACTGTGTAATATTAGCAATCAATGACCAGCTATTGTGTACCAGTCAACAGCCAGCCTTATCAATATTAACACAGCACAATAGGTGACCTTTGATACCAGAACAGGTGGCTCATATCTTATAGTTTTAGAGTCTGTAAACTGCATACTTGTTCAGATAACATTATATTGCTTGGATTATATTAAATACATTGTAATACAGAGCACTGAGAAAATTTACCAATGTTATTAACTGAATGTGTTTCTTTCCAAGGATTGGATATTTTGAATAGTTGACTAGGGAATTTAATTGTAGTTACTTTCAATTTGAGATCAGTATAAATGAGTTTGTTCTTAGACATCTAGAAATGGCTGAACTTCCTCCCTATTCTATAGGAATTGGACTAAAGAAAGATTCTGACTGCCATAAACTAACATACAACAGAAATTGTAAGTTAAATACACTCTCTCAGTATAGTTTGGAGCAAATTTCATTAATTAAACAGAGAACTGAACTTGAGAACATTTCAAGCACAGACACAGTATGTCTGCATCATGAGAAACTGTTTCTGATGAAATATGAAGAGCTACAGAAAAGTTGTTGTGATCCATATGAAAGGCACAAGAAAAAAGTTAAAACAGAATTAGGTTAAATTCTTCCTGAAACAGCAGATTCACTTTCAAAACTGATAAATAAAAATATTAAACCTGGACAAAAATTGTGTTCTAAATGTTCACAGAGAGTGAAAGAACATTTAAGCCAAGCAGATTCAGCAGGTTCTACAGAATCAGAACAAGAGAGCATGTGTGTAGATGTGGATCCAACATACACTGGTGAGGTAGCTGAATCACTTGACAAAAGCCTTGTGTCAATTGGTTGCTCTCCACTGAAAATTGCCAAGTATAGCCACAAACAGAAAGCTGCATATGGCAAAGCAAAGCTGCAACGAGTAGAAGAAACTTTACGTTCTAAAATGAAATTTTATTAATTAATGAAATTTGCTCCAAACTATACTGAGAGAGTGTCTTTAACTTACAATTTCTGTTGTATGTTAGTTTATGGCAGTCAGAATCTTTCTTTAGTCCAATTCCTATAGAACAGGGAGGAAGTTCAGCCATTTCTAGATGTCTAAGAACAAACTCATTTATACTGATCTCAAATTGAAAGCAACTACAATTAAATTCCCTAGTCAACTATTCAAAATATCCAATCCTTGCAAAGAAACACATTCAGTTAATAACATTGGTAAATTTTCTCAGTGCTCTGTATTACAATGTATTTAATATAATCCAAGCAATATAATGTTATCTGAACAAGTATGCAGTTTACAGACTCTAAAACTATAAGATATGAGCCACCTGTTCTGGTATCAAAGGTCACCTATTGTGCTGTGTTAATATTGATAAGGCTGGCTGTTGACTGGTACACAATAGCTGGTCATTGATTGCTAATGTTACACAGTCTTAGTCTCAATTTACCGGTCGATCTACGTTCCGACTCTCACCTATGGTCATGAGCTTTGGGTAATGACCGAAAGAACAAGATCGCGGATACAAGCGGCCGAAATGAGTTTCCTTCGCAGGGTGGCTGGGCACTCCTTTAGAGATAGGGTGAAAAGCACAGTCACTCGGGAGGAGCTCGGAGTAGAGTCGCTGCTCCTCCACATTGAGAGGAATCAGCTGAGGTGGCTCGGGCATCTTTTTCGGATGCCTCCTGGACAACTCCCTGGGGAGGTGTTCCAGGCATGTCCCCCCGGGAAGAGGCCCCGGGGAAGACCCAGGGCACGCTGGAGGGACTATGTCTCTCGGCTGGCCTGGGAACGCCTAGGTGTTCTTCCCGAGGAGCTGGCCGAGGTGTCTGGGGAAAGGGAAGTTTGGGCTTCCATGCTTAGACTGCTGCCTCTGCGGCCCGGTCCCGGATAAGTGGAAGAAGACGAGATGAGACGAGACACAGTCTTAGATTAAAATCAATTTACAAATAATTAATACTGAGCATTAATTGAAATTTTATTTAAAATTGAGGAAGAAACATGTCTCCTAACCTACTTGAGCCTTATTGAAGCATTTATTAACCCTCAAATATCAGTTATATGAAAATATATCAAAAATTCGAATTTGGTGAAAATGGATTTTTTAAACCCCTGTAGTTTAAAAATACTTGAGAAACACAGAACAAGAATTTGGAAATATAAAACATGGGTCTTGGGGATTACTGAAAAAAATGTACAAGTTCCTAACTGCTATCCCACATTAGATTTCTTGCTACTGAAAATGGCATGTTTTAGAAATCGGCAAATTTCAAAACCCTATTACAGACAAACTAGGAATAGTGGAGACTTGGTAAAACTGAAATTAGTAGATATCTCTGTGTAGATTTGAATAACATTCTTAGTTTAAGCATTACTGCCACAGGCAAGCTGCCAGAATGAGTTAAAAATGCAAAAATGCAAATTTGTCTTTTTAATTTCCTTGTTAAAATCACCATCTAATATACAATGACCATTGAAATTCTAAGTTGAAGCTTGTAGTACAAGACATTGATTCTCTCTGTGCAAAATTTTAGGTTTCTATCTTGCATAATAAAGATTATATTACACTTTGAAATATGTATGTTTTGAGCAAAATGCAAAAAAATCGAAAAATTCAAATGCCTGTATCTCTGAAACTGTTGGAGATAGGAAGCTCAAATTTTGGGGATTAACTTCTTTTAATAGTATCTCTGAGCCCTCCAAATTTAATTGAAATCTGAGATGGTTGAGCGTAAATTTGTCAGATATTTGTTGATTTGGCATGGAATGACCCAAATATACTTACTATCATGACTATAGCACCCAAAATATGTCCAACATGCTTTCTGTATTTAACCATTTATGAGAGAGAAAGCATTAAGAGCTTCATATTGACTAGGAATCAACTTGAAAAAAATTAATTATTCCATAAAAATCATATCGCAGCCAAGGCCTATCCTGCTCCCATGTTTGCTTATAAGTCCTTTGTCATTTCTCCTTCTCATATGCTTTATCGGTGGCCTTTTTCTCCTCTTCAGACTGAGGTCGCTTTGTCCCCGTCTCTGGCGGTTTCTGTACACCTTTCAGAAAATTCCACATTGCAACGTAGCTTTGGCAGATGTAGATGTAAACAACAACAAAAACACGTGTTTAAATGGGTAATTATGTGGCCACATCTATTGAATTTGATAATGTGCTTACCGCGATATTCAACGAGATGCGTTATATGCATGCGCAGTAGTGAAAAAAACGACAGCCTGACTCGTACACGATGTAATTCGGAATTCTTCGGTATTTTCCGTCCTGCCGATAAACACATCGATTAACACAGACACGGCACACGCTTAATATGTGGCGGCTTTAGTTGACAGTGTGTCTGAATTAGGGCTGTGTGATATGGGAAAAAATGAATATCCCGATACATTTTCTCCATTTCACGATATACGATATATTGAAATCTCCTCTAAAGAACCCCATGAAATCTAACTTTTATGCTTTACTGTTTTCACTACAATCCCTGCAGATTAAATAAAATTCTTGGTTAACTTTACAGGTGGTTTTCAACAACGCATTTTAAATTTTCATGTTCGTGATTAATCACAATTGAGTTGAAATAAGACTATTTTTATTCAACAAAGATGTAGCACAAACTGCAAAAACAATCTTGAAAATTGCAACAAAGGGGCAATGCAATACAGAGCTGCTCAGAGCTCAAATCAATAAAGTGCAAGCTCAGCACTGAGAAAGACATTTAGCCTAAATAAGAAAAGTGCTCTTTCATTAAATTATTTTAAAAAATAGAGGTAGATCTCCAAGCTATTAACCTGACTACTGAGAACCACTGGAACATTCACAATAGAGAGAGAGATTGAGGGAGAGAAGGAGAAATCTGCAAAACATAATTTTTCTCTTTGCACACTTTTGAACTGAATGTTTTCTGGCTTTGCTTCTCAGATGTGTATAATTCCGGTATTGCCTTCTCTGTAAAATGTCTGCGACCAGGCAACTCATATTTGGGATAGAGCGTGTTTAGTAATTTTTGGAAGCCTGTTTTTTCCACTATAGTAATTGGGATCATGTCTTTGGCAATGACGTTAGTGATTGCATCCATTATACAGACCCTCCAGGATTTCGCGATGTTGTGATTTGCAACTTCAACGCAAATTCAACCAATCCCCGCTAATTCAGGGTGGTGTTGCAATTATATCCAATCACCGCAACTTTCCCGCAAATTTGACCAATCGTTGGCGTCGTCTTGAGGTGACGTCGACAAACTACCTTCCGCCTTACTTCCGTGTATACGTTCAAGAGAAGCAGCATGTGCGAGTCAGTGTTTATATAGGCTTAAATTCTGTTACTGAAAGTGTGTTATGTTTACAGTGAAGGACTGTGTGCACTTTACATTATTTTTTTACTTAATACAAGAAATTAATGGATGCCAACATTTTTGCCAAAATGGTATTTTACTTTCCATTGTTTAGGCAGCTTCAGTATCATACTGTGAGATTCTGTTCAAATTGTTTTTTTTCTTCTATGAAGCCTGAGCCATTTATTTTATTAGTTTATAAGTGGGCAATTCCATGTAAATGTCAACCTCACCATGCAAAAATAAAGCAACATGTAATACATCAAAACCACTCCCAGAGATATCACCTAGGCCTGTATTTTACAGATGTGAATAAGTTGAACCAATTTGTAACCAACCTAATACGTCACTGTCAGTCTTTCTTTCTTATAATGTAAAACCCAAGCTAAAATCAACTTTGATCATGTACAATTCTATATTATTGCCACAAGCCACAGAAATGTATGCTAAAATCCACAAAACAGCAAAACAATAGCCATCCTAAATATTATTTAAGAACTTTGATAGTTTTAGCTGATATTTAGAGAGTTTTTCAAAGGGTTATGGTGGTTAAATTGCTGATTTTCTAAACATATGCCATGTCTATTTCAGACGCGTCACATCCATAACGGAATTTCGTCGCATCCATAACGCTGACTTTTCCTTCCGAAACTCTGCATGAAATACAAAATATTTTAAACAAAGATTTTTTAATATTCACCTTGGACCCCTCTATCAAATGGATATCTCCATTTCGACATTAGGTTTACAATTTCACAGAGTTTGATAAAAATGTACAGTCACCCAAGAAAAGTGATACTTTTTCTGTCACATCCATAACGCATCTTTTATTGGCGTTTTCTGGCATGCCCTAGATGTACTATGGGAATTGTTCTTGTTCTATCACTTCTCCAGTATGGTACAGCCTTAAAATATGCAACACCTGTTTAAATATTGGGAGACAATAAAACATGCACTGGGTCATTTGTTGCCATTTTGAGTTCAAGTGTCACGTCCATAACGCTGGAATTGCTCAATTATTGATTAATTTAGTCTTCAGGAGAGACTGCCTGCACACAGTACTAGTATTAATAGTTTTTTTTTTCTTACATGAAAGCTGAGGCATTTATATTATATTTTAAGGTAACTTCATGTTGTGCTGTGAGGTTCTATGCACTTTAACTTTTGAACCAACAGGTGCATTTGGATAAGTAAAGCCTATTATTCTGCATTTTTGTAGTCCTAGTAATCTTTTATATTGGTAAAGTTGTTTATAGGACCATTTCTCAGTGTCTTTTTGTTTTTTTTAATCAATAGTTTTTCAGTAATAACTTAATATTTAACATATCACTCAATTTTAATCACAAAAAGAGAAAATTGCAACAATTTCTCGCAACTTTATCTTCCTCCTGCAATGTAATCGCAACAAAAACCTAAAAAACACCGCAACTTTCATCGCAATTTTTAGGAACCCCCCCCCCCCCGCAACATCAGACATTTTAGTTCGCAACAATCACAAAAAAGGCCCGCGAAATCCTGGGGGGACTGGTTATAGCTCTCCATCTCTGACTCATTTTCTCATATGGGGTGGCTTTGGAGAACGAGGCCGCTATGGTCATTTGTTTAGCTTGTGGGGGGGGGGGGGGGTTAGCTCGTGGGCAAGTAGTTCAGAGTTTAAGAGACTCTTCATACTGTACCGAGTGAGTTTTCAGGTGATGGAACATATTTGTAGTGCTGCTGCCTTTTGTGATGACAGTTTCTTTTGCACACTTTACAAACTGGCATTTGCTGTTCCACGTCCTCATCACGATATCCAAAAAAAATGCCAGATGACTGACCTCTTACTAGTTCTTTTAGGAACCAATTTGTCCACTTCCATTTTTAATTTGTCGTTGAAATTGACAGAGCTTACATGGTAGCCTATGCAACACCAGCAATTGCAAGAACTGAGTCAGCGCTGTAAACCAAAACTAGAAAATCTTCCCGCAAGTTCCTTTCGGCACCTAGATGTCGCCCGGGATTGGTTGGCGAGTGTGTGATGTTATTGTTTTTTTTTTTACCCTTAGGCAGCCTCTCACGTTACTGCTTGAGGGACAGGGAGAAAACCACCAGAAAAGGTTTTAAACAAATGCAACAAACACGAAACAAACGCAAGTCAGCAGATGACCATAAAATACTCGATAGTTACGATATAATAATTTTATGTATCTCACACAGAATTTTCGGAGATATATCGAGTATATTCGATATATCGCACAGCCCTAATCTGAACCTTCGCTTCATATATATTTTTTATTTTCAACTAGCCAGCCAGGCTGGCTAGTGACAGGAATTACCCACCAAATGACAAATTAAGTCATCTCGGGCGACCGGACCACCGCGAATTTCAAGCAGGGGCAATAAGAGGCTGGAAAAGTTAAAGGTACAAAAAAGGAACAGCTGGAGGACCAAATTGCAACCCATTAGGTCAATTAACATGACTGGGTATAAAAAGAGCATCTTGGAGTGGCAGCGGCTCTCAGAAGTAAAGACGGGAAGAGGATCACCAATCCCCCTAATTCTGCGCCGACAAATAGTGGAGCAATATCAGAAAGGAGTTCGACAGTGTAAAATTGCAAAGAGTTTGAACATATCATCATCTACAGTGCATAATATCATCAAAAGATTCAAGTCAAGTCAAGTTTATTGTCAAATATGCTATACATGCTCGACATACAGCACAGATGAAATATCAGTTCTCTCTGACCCACGGTGCAAACAGGCAATGCAATAAATAAAAATAGAATAATTGAAAAAATATATATATAAACAGTATAAACACTCTAGATAGGAACTAGATAACATTCAAACAATATAAACAGTGTAAATAAACAGTATAAACACTAGATAAGAACAAGACAGACTAAACACTCAGACAATATAAACAGTGTAAACACTAGATAAGAACTACACACAGACTAAACACTCAAACAGACAATATAAACAGTATAAACACTCTAGATATGAACTAGATGTAGACTAACACACACACACACACACACACACACACACACACACACACACAAATTGGTTCAAATAACCAAACATTCAAGGGCACTTGAGGTATAGCAGGTAAACATGAAACATGAAATAAACAGTATAAACAAACTAGCAGCTGTTAAGATGAGGTAGTGCGGAATAATGCAAATGAGCGAGGTAAAGTGAGATGTGCGGTAAAGTGAGATGTGCAGTCCCTGAGTTCAGTGTGTTAATGAACGATGAGATGTATGTATGTATGTATGTATGTATGTATGTATGTGTGTGTGTGTGTGTGTGTGTGTGTGTGTGTGTTGGGGGGGAAACTGTGAGGATGACATGTCAGATGCTGAAGGGGGGGCAGGGGGGTGTGCGAGCAGAATCTGTGGCAGGGGGCAGAGGGGGGAGGAGGGGCAGAACAGGGAAGGAGTTGAGCCTCCTGACTGCCTGGTGAAAGAAACTGTTCTTGAGCCTGCTGGTTTTGGCCCGGAGACTCCGCAGTCTCCTCCCCGATGGCAGCAGGCTGAAGAGACTGTGAGATGGGTGGGTGGGGTCACCTGCAATCGTGATGGCTTTGCGGGTGAGGCAGGAGTTATAAATATCCATTAGAGAAGGGAGAGAGACACCAATGATCCTCTCAGCTGCTCTCACAATGCGCTTCACAGACTTGCAGCAGGACACGGTGCAGGAGCCGTACCACACGGTGATGCAGCTGGTCAGGATGTTCTCGATGGTACCTCTGTAGAAAGTGTGCATGATGGGGGCTGGAGCTCTTGCTCTCCTCAGTTTGCGGAGGAAGTACAGACGCTGTTGGGCTTTTTTGGCCATGATGCGGTGTTGTTGCTCCAGAACAGGTCTTCAGAGATGTGTACACCCAGAAACTTGGTGCTGCTCCCCCTCTCCACTGCAGCACCATTGATAGATAGTGGAGCATGCTGGGTGTGCTCTCTCCTGAAGTCCATAACAATCTCCTTTGTCTTCTCCACGTTCAGACGGAGATTGTTGTCCTTGCACCACATGGTCAAGCGGCTCACCTCACTCCTGTAGATTGTCTCATCGCCATTGTTGATGAGACCCACCACAGTCGTGTCATCCACAAACTTAATGAAGAGACTGGAGCTGGATGCTGGTGTGCAGTCATGGGTCAACAGAGTGAATAGGAGGGGGCTTAGCACACATCCTTGGGGGGCCCCCGTGTTCAGTGTGATGGTGCTGGAGGAGTTGCTGCCGACCCGTACAGTCTGTGGTCTCCCTGTCAGGAAGTCCAGCAGCCAGTTGCACAGGGAAGTGTTGAGTCCCAGCTGGTCCAGTTTGTGAATGAGCTGCTGAGGAATGATCGTGTTGAATGCTGAGCTAAAGTCTATGAACAGCATTCTGACATACGAGTCTTTTGTCTCCAGGTGGGTGAGGGCTGAGTGGAGGGCAGTGGAGATGGCGTCATCGGTCAAATGGTTGGACTGATATGCAAACTGGAAAGGATCCAGGGCGGGGGGGAGGGCAGACTTGATATGCCTCATGACTAGCCACTCAAAGCACTTCATGAGGATGGGAGTGAGTGCGACAGGGTGGTAGTCATTGAAGCAGGAGGGAGACGGCTTCTTCGGGACCGGGATGATGGTGGTGGTTTTGAGGCACTTGGGGGACAACAGCCTGGCTCAATGAGATGTTGAAGATGTCTGTAAAGACATCTGTGAGCTCCTTGGCACAGTCTCTCAGGACACGACCAGGAATGTTATCAGGACCCGGGGCTTTTCGTGCATTTGTCATCCTGAGAGCTCTCCTCATACTGTCTGGGGACAGCGTCAACACCTGGTTGCCGGGAGGTGGTGGGGTCTTCTGTGCCGTGGTGCTGTTGTCTGCCTCAAAGCGAGCGAAGAAGTCGTTCAACTGATTCAGAAGAAACGTGGCGTTGTCACAGGTCTGTGGCGAGGGCTTTCAGTCTGTGATGGTCTGAATCCCCGCCACAGGTTCCTGGTGTCTCTGCTGTCGTTGAAATGGTCAGCAATGTGCCTGGAATACTGTCTCTTGGCCACCCTGATGCCACATGACAGATTGGCCCTAGCTGTCCTCAGGCCCACCTCGTTCCCAGCTCTGAAGGTGGCGTTCCTAGCCCACAGGAGCCTATAGACTTCCCCTGTCAGCCATGGCTTCTGATTGGCCCGAATGGAGATGGTTCTGGTGACCGTAACGTCGTCCATGCACTTCCTCATGTAGGCAGTGACGGTCTCCGTGTACTCCTGGAGATCTGTGGTGTTGTTGTAGGTGGCCACCTGTCTGAACATGCTCCAGTCAGTGGTGGAAAAACAGTCCTGGAGTGCCTCTGAGGACCCCTCTGGCCACACACGTATCTGTTTTTTAGCTGGTTTGGTGATTTTAACCAGCGGCCTGTATGCTGGCATTAGCATAACAGTGGAATGATCTGAGGCCCCAAGGTGGGGGAGGAGTAGGGCTTTGTAGGAATCTTTATACATGGTGTAAACATTGTCCAGAGTATTGTTTCCACGTGTAGGAAAGTTGATATGTCCATAGAGTTTTGGAAACACGCTTTTGGGGTTTGCATGATTGAAATCCCTAGCCAGGATGAGGAAAGCATCTGGGTGGGCTGTCTGCTGCTCACTGATGTGCTGATAGAGTTCATTCAGTGCTTCACTCCTGTTGTTATTGGAGCCGGGAGGGTTGCTACCAGCAATATGGCTGTAAATTCCCTTGGCAGATAGAATGGCTGGCACTTAATAATCATAAACTCCACCAGTGGTGAGCAGTGTTTGCAGACCACAACAGCATCATGGCACCAGGCATCACTGATGTAAACACAGAGTCCTCCGCCGCGAGTCTTCCCCCCCTCGACTAGCGCTCTGTCTGACTGGTAGCATGTTAGCCGGGCTAGCTGAATGGCACAGTCCGGGACGCTGTCATTAAGCCATGTTTCCACAAACACAAGGACACAACACTCACTCACAGACTTAAAAGACGAGAGGAGCAGGCGGACATAATCCAGCCTGTTGTCCAGCGAGCGTACATTGGCCAGAGTGATGGTAGGGATAGCCGGCCGGTGAGGGCTAGCTGCTAGCCTAGCTTGAACACCTCCGTGTTTGCCTCTTTTCTGCTTCCGCATGTTCCCCATGTGGCGCTTCCACTGCGGGCTGGATGCAGGAGTGGGGGTCGGTGCTTGAGCAGGCCTCTGGAGCAAACCGTAGCTGCATAGCACTTCTGAATCTGCTGGATTTATATCCATGAATATAGTTCTGCAGATGTCGAGCAGAAACTCACGGGAGTATGTGTGCCTTGAGACTAATGGACGCGACAAAGACGAACAGATACACACTGTTTTAAAACACAAAAAACACGAAAACACCATTCTGTTGGGACAGAGAAGAGCCGCTGTGTGTGTGCGTGCCATCATCTTGGAAACTAAATCTGGAAGAATCTCTGTGCATAAGGGTCAAGGCCCGAAAACCATACTGGGTGCCCGTGATCTTCGGGCCCTTAGATGGCACTGCATCACATACAGACATGCTTCTGTATTGGAAATCACAAAATAGGCTCAGGAATATTTCAAGAGAACATTATCTGTGAACACAATTCACCATGCCATCCGCCGTTGCCAGCTAAAACTCTATAGTTCAAAGAAGAAGCCGTATCTAAACATGATCCAGAAGCGCAGACGTCTTCTCTGGGCCAAGGCTCATTTAAAATGGACTGTGACAAAGTGGAAAACTGTTCTGTGGTCAGACGAATCAAAATTTGAAGTTCTTTATGGAAATCAGAGACGCCGTGTCATTCGGACTAAAGAGGAGAAGGACGACCCAAGTTGTTATCAGCGCTCAGTTCAGAAGCCTGCATCTCTGATGGTATGGGGTTGCATTAGTGTGTGTGGCATGGGCAGCTTACACATCTGGAAAGACATCATCAATGCTGAAAGGTATATCCAGGTTCTAGAGCAACATATGCTCCCATCTAGATGACATCTCTTTCAGGGAAGACCTTGCATTTTCCAACATGACAATGCCAAACCACATACTGCATCAATTACAGCATCATGGCTGCGTAGAAGAAGGGTCCAGGTACTGACCTGGCCAGCCTGCAGTCCAGATCTTTCACCCATAGAAAACATTTGGCGCATCATAAAACGGAAGATATGACAAAAAAGACCTAAGACAGTTGAGCAACTAGAATCCTACATTAGACAAGAATGGGTTAACATTCCTATCCCTAAACTTGAGCAACTTGTCTCCTCAGTCCCCAGACATTTACAGACTGTTGTAAAGAGAAAAGGGGATGTCTCACAGTGGTAAACATGGCCTTGTCCCAACTTTTTTGAGATGTGGTGTTGTCATGAAATTTAAAATCACCTAATTTTTCTCTTTAAATGATACATTTTCTCAGTTTAAACATTTTATATGTCATCTATGTTCTATTCTGAATAAAATATGGAATTTTGAAACTTCCACATCATTGCATTCCGTTTTTATTTACAATTTGTACTTTGTCCCAACTTTTTTGGAATTGGGGTTGTATATAACTACAACACATGACCTGTTATGATTGTCAAGTGTACTAGTATACATATATATATATATATATATATATATATATAAGGTAGTATATATATATATATATATATGTAAGGTAGTAGAAAGGATGTGAAAATGTAAGGTGGTGAGAACATGCCCATATGAGTGTGAAAGTATCCATAGTATAATGGGAAGGTCCCCATAGGGTAGTGGGAAGGTGGTGGGTATATAGTTTCTCTACGTAACTTTACAACGTAGTAAAAACGTTGCTGGTAGTCCAGAATTTTACATAGTAACTACGTAAAAACACTACGCAACATCTACCAAACCACTATGTTGTAAGTACGTAGTTACTATGTAAAATTGTTACCTGGGTTGAGGTTCTCTTACTAGGGTGGCACAGTGGTGTAGTGGTTAGCACTGTCACCTCACAACAAGAAGGTTCTAGGTTCGAGCCCAGTGGCCGATGGAGGCCTTTCTGTGTGGAGTTTGCATGTTCTCCCCATGTCGGTGTGGGTTGCCTCTGGGTGCTATGGTTTCCCCCACAGTCCAAAGACATTCAGTTAGGTTAACAGGGGGTGGCCTTAGGCTGAGGTACCCTTGAGCAAGGCACCTAACCCCCAACTGCTCCCTGGGCGCTGTTGGTATGGCTACCCATTGCTCGGGGTATGTATATGTGCTCATTGCTCATGTTTGTGTGTGTGTTCACTGCTTCAGATGGGTTAAATGCAGAGAGGAATTGCACAAGTGTATGTGTGATGAATAAAGCTGTCCTTCTTCTTCTACTTTATGACTAGTTCTTACTTCATCATCAGCCAACTTAGGACTGAAAAGTCAGAGTTTATGACTAGTTAGTCTACGAGAATGTCAGATATTTTCAGGCTCCATCCCAAACACTGGTATTCACACCTAATGAGTTTTCTTACTACGATGGTGGACATATTCATTTTAATGTTTCACTGACAGAGTTCATGTTTATTTAGCATTTTTGTGAGAAAGTCATCCATTTCAGTGGTGTGTACCAAATGCTAGAACTCACACCTAGTTAGTGTTCTTACTAGGACTTTTTTGGGGCCCCATCCAAAACACTAGCATTTGAAATGAGTTAGTGTTCTTATGAGAACATCAGCTATCCTGCCTCGCTAGATTGCTAACTTTGGAAAACTTTCTTTCTAATTCCGTATGCTAATGTTAATATTTTGAGGGCCCTATATTTCCAACCTACATGGCTAAAATGTTCTATGCTAAATGTTCTCGTTCATGTTCTAGTTAATTCGCTATAATGTGAGTATGACTCCTTGGTTATTCATCTCTTAGAAGCTAACAGGCAATGATAATACAATATTCAAGTGTTTTTCTTCATTGTGCATACTATCTGTGTTCTTTTCCACAGAATAAACTCTTATAGTCAAGTGTCAGCATTTGGGACGTAGGCCTTGATCTGGTGAGGACACGCTTAGCTGAATTAAAGGGGCCAAGTGTCTTAATTAGCTTCAAATATTATAGAGCCCTCTTGACCTAGCATTACCATTAGCACTTCTCTAGATGTGTCAAAGTGTGTGTGTGTGTGTGTGTGTGTGTGTGTGTGTGTGTGTGTGTGTGTGTGTGTGAGAGAGAGAGAGAGAGAGAGAGAGAGAGAGAGAGATGTAAAAATAATTAAGTCTTTGTGCTAGACTCAACCATTCACTTCTTATTTTACTGTCAGCCATTGTCCTTTGGGTTTCTCTTCGTCTATTTTTAACATCCCATCTCATTAGCAGCATGTGGTGTGAATTGCTAACTTTGCTGATGAGACAAGGCTGTGGAAAAGTCTGGAAGTGAAAAAAAAAAGCTTCTGATTCACACTTGCAACACTTACAGGTTTCAAAAACAGTGTGTACGTGTGTATGTGTTTTGTTTCTTGATGTCAGTCCCAGTTTGTTCATAGCAAGGATTTCCTCTGAGATAAAATTAGTGGCTCTTTATTTGAAAATAACAGATGTCCTGGCAGTTACAACTTCACACCCAAATAATTCGGTATTCTCTGGTTCATTTTGCTGTTGTGTAATCTCTCACGTCAGAACAGATGGCTATGTTTTCTCATCCTCCATATCACCCCATGCAGAATTCAAAGAGTTTCCAAAACCCACTCATGTTCAACTTGGAGTGCAGAACAAACAAACCAATCATTCAGGTTCAGCTTTTTTTCCCAGTATTCTACATTCCCAGGATCGTATGTCTCCAGGGCTGTATATTTCTAGCACCCTAGGTGTCCAGGGCCCTGCATTCACAGTGCACCACTATATGTATTTAGGACCCTACATTCACAGCACCTTATGTCCTCACTCTCTCAGAAAATAAAGTACATTGTTTTTCATCCAGGACACTTTTTTGATGGAATAAAAACATGTATTCTATTCCCTTCTAGCGGGTTTAATTCATTTAGTTTGATAGCATGCAATATTGTTCACATATCACTTATCCTAGATGTATTACATCATTATACCCAATGGAGAATGAGCATTGAATATGGTTTACTATATTGCATGGTTGTCAAGACAACATAACATCATACATCAGAGATGTAAAACTTCCATGCTAGTGAGCGACTGTGATAATTTGTAAACAAACATGGCTGTGGCAGTGGGGGCGTGGTCAAGCGTTGGTCTGTGACCGGAGGGCGGAGTTAGGGAAGGTAAGTGGCAGAATCACTACACCTGATGTGAATTAACCTGTGTTTGTGTGTCTTCCCAGCAGCCGCGCCCTATTTAAGGAAGAGAGCGAGAGCAGAGCGGGGTCTCTCCCGACCAGAACACATGTGTGTGTGGTGTGTGTGTGTGTATATAAAGATATATGAATAAACGTGTAGAAGCTGAAAAGCTGATAATAAACGGTTTTGTGAACTCAGTTCTGGCCTGCCGTCCTTCTGTGCTCCACCCACCCATCCAGGTTGCTACAGTGGTGCCAAAACCCGGGATCTGGAGCACCGAAGCAGAACAGCCCCATGGAGTCCTCCCCATTCGCCGAGCTGGTCCACGCCCTCGCCACAGCCCAGCAAAGCCAGCTCTAGGCACTAGTCGCCCTCCGGAAGGATCAGGAACAGCGGTTCGAGGCCCTGGTGCTGGCTCAGCAGGAAGAGCAACAGGCGTTCCGGCACCTCCTCGCATCGGTGGGGTCCACCGCCGTGGAGCCGTCCCCCTTCACCCTGACGAAGATGGGCCCGCAGGACGACCCCGAGGCCTTCCTCACATTCTTTGAGCAGGTGGCAGAGACCTCGGGGTGGCCGATGGAACAGCACGCGGCGCGCCTCCTCCCCCTGCTAACGTGAGAGGAGCAGCTGGCCGCGCTACAGCTCCCCGCCGAACACCGGCTGGCCTACGCGGACCTTCGCCGGGCCGTTCTCCAGCGTGTGGGGCACACCCCCGAGCAACAACGGCAGCGTTTCCGCGCTTTGCGCTTGGAGGAAGTCAGCCGGCCATTCGCGTTTGGCCAGCAACTCCGGGACGCCTGCGGGCGGTGGTTGAGGGCCGACAACCGCGACACCGAGGGGATCATCGACCAGGTGGCGCTGGAGCAGTTCATCGCGCGTCTACCAGCCGGAGCTGCAGAGTGGGTCCAGTGCCACCGACCGGCATCACTGGATCAGGCAATCGAGCTGGCGGAGGGCCATTTGGCGGCTGTCCCGATGGCAGGACAGCAGACAACCTCTTTTCCCCTCTCCTCTCTCTCTCCTCCCATGTCTCCTCCTTGCCCCGTTCCCCCACCACGGAGGCGGGGGCCGGCCCCACCCCAGCCAGCCCGCCGCACCCACCGCGCCCTCCCATTTCTCCCTTCTGTGTCTGTCTCTCCCCCCCCTCAGGTGAGTGAGCCCCAGAGCACCAGTGCAGAGAGGAAGCCCGGGCTGGTTTGCTGGCGCTGCGGGGAGCCGGGCCACCTCCAACAGCAGTGCTCGGTGATGGAAGTGGGCGCAGTGGTTCGGTGCCCTCGCATTTCTCCCTTCTGTGTCTGTCTCTCCCCCCCCTCAGGTGAGTGAGCCCCAGAGCACCAGTGCAGAGAGGAAGCCCAGGCCGGTTTGCTGGCACTGCGGGGAGCCGGGCCACCTCCAACAGCAGTGCTCGGTGATGGAAGTGGGCGCGGTGGTTCGGATCCCCGACGCGCCAGAGGCCGCCCTCAATCGGGCCGGAGCATATTGCATACTGGTGAGTATCCAAGGGGATACATATCAGGCGTTGGTGGATTCTGGTTGTAATCAGACCTCAATCCACCAAAGCCTGGTGAAAGACGAGGCATTGGGGGGACCACAATTGGTGAAGGTGTTGTGTGTGCACGGGGATGTTCACAGCTACCCTTTAGTGTCAGTCCACATTTTTTTTTCAAGGGGAAAAATTTATAGTGAAGGCGGCGGTTAATCCTCGCCTTACCCACTCAATAATTTTGGGGACTGATTGGCCGGGATTTGGGGAATTAATGAGGCACCTAGTAAAGAGTGGGTCCTGCAGTAGTTTAATAAGGGGAGGTCCCGGTGTCGCGTTGGTGGGAGCAGCTGTCACAGGGCCGTCTACATCAGCTCTGCATCAGAGTGAGGAGCCGCTGGCCCCTCCTCTCTCTATTGGGGAATCCCTCGCAGATTTCCCGTTAGAGTAGTCGCGAGACGAGACTCTGCGGCATGCATTTGACCAAGTGAGAGTAATCGATGGTCAAACGCTCCCGCCGAACACCACCCTGTCCTTCCCCTACTTCGCGATTATGAAGGATAGATTATACCGAGTGACGCAGGACACTCAAACTAAAGAGCAAGTCACGCAGCTTTTGATTCTGAAAAGCCGCTGAGAATTGGTATTCCAGGCGGCTCACTTTAATCCCATGGCTGGACACTTAGGGCCGGATAAAACACTAGCCCGAATAATGGCCCAATTCTATTGGCCGGGGATTCACGGCAATGTCCGTAGGTGGTGTATGGCGTGCCACGAATGCCAGTTAGTAAATCCAGCGGCCATTTCAAAAGTGCCTTTGCGCCCTCTCCCATTAATCGAGACCCCATTCGAAAGAATTGGGATGGATCTCATCAGGCCATTAGATCGGTCAGCACAAGGGTACTGCTTTATATTAGTTCTGGTGGACTATGCAACGTGATACCCAGAAGCAGTGCCTCTTCGTAATATCTCAGCATGCATTATTGCGGAGGCGCTCTTCCGCGTCATCTCCTGAGTTGGAATCCCGAAAGAGATTCTGATTGACCAAGGCACCGCGTTTATGTCACGTACACTAAAGGAACTGTATGGGTTATTAGGTATTAAGCCGATCCACACCAGCGTGTATCACCCACAAATGGACGGTTTAGTTGAACGGTTCAATCGCACCCTCAAAAATATAATTAAAAAATTCATAAGTGAGGACGCACGTAATTGGGATAAATGGCTCGAACCCTTGTTGTTTTCAGTGCGAGAGGTTCCCCAAGCCTCCACGGGGTTCTCCCTGTTTGAATTGTTATATGGGCGTAAGCCGCGTGGCATTCTAGATTTGCTGTGGGAAAATTGGGAGGAGGGACCTTCACAAAGTAAAAATGAAATCCAATACATTATTGACCTGCGCGCAAAACTCCACACACTCACCCACCTAACCTAGGAGAATTTGCTGCAGGCCCAAGAATGACAAACCCGCCTGTACGACAAGGGCACGCATCTCAGGGAGTTCGCACCAGGAGATAAAGTACTCGTATTGTTGCCCACATCGAGCTCCAAATTAGTCACCAAGTGGCAAGGACCCTTTGAGGTCACACGGTGAGTCGGGGACGTTAACTATGAGGTGAGGCGAACGGACAGGGGTGGGGCGTTACAAGTTTACCACCTCAACCTGCTCAAACTCTGGAACGAGGAGGTCCCCATGGCATTGGTGTTGGTGGTTCCGGAGAAGGCGGAGCTGGGGCCATTCAAAAGGGAACATTGGCATCGCATAACTCTCTGGTCCCCTGTGGAGACCACCTCTCCCCGAGACAACTCGCGGAGGTTGCCCAGTTGCGGACCGAGTTTTCAGACGTATTCTCGCCCCTGCCCAGCCGCACCAACCTCATAGAACACCACATCGAGACGCCCCCGGGGGTGGTAGTGTGTAGCCGCCCTTACAGGCTACCTGAACACAAGAAAAAAGTGGTTCGGGAAGAACTCGAGGCCATGCTCAAAATGGGCATCGTCGAGGAGTCCCACAGTGACTGGAGCAGCCCGGTGGTCTTGGTACCCAAGGCCGACGGGTTGGTCCGGTTCTGTGTGGACTATAGAAAAGTCAATGCGGTGTCTAAATTCGATGCATACCCAATGCCTCGTATTGATGAGTTGCTCGATCGACTAGGCACGGCTCGCTTTTACTCGACACTGGATTTAACAAAGGGTTATTGGCAGATCCCCTTGACTCCATTATCCCAAGAAAAAACGGCCTTTTCCACACCGTTCGGCTTACACAAGTTTGTCACACTTCCTTTTGGGCTGTTTGGGGTGCCCGCTACGTTTCAGCAGCTGATGGATAGGGTCCTTCGCCCCCACGCCACCTATGCGGCCACCTATCTCGATGATATCATTATCTATAGTAATGACTGGCCGAGGCACCTCCAACATCTGAGGGCCGTCTTTAGGTCGCTGAGGCGGGCGAGTCTCACAGCCAACCCGAAGAAGTGTGCGATTGGGCGGGTGGAAGTACGGTATCTGGGCTTCCACTTGGGCAACAGGCAGGTGCGTCCCCAAATTAACAAGACAGCGGCAATTGCGGCCTGCCCGAGGCCCAAGACCAAAAAGGAGGTGAGACAGTTCCTGGGGCTGGCTGACTATTATCGTAGGTTTATACCTAATTATTCGGACATCACCAGCCCGCTGACTGATCTCACTAAAAAGGGGGCACCAGATCCGGTCCAGTGGACGGAGCAATGCCAGTGGGCTTTTTCTAAGGTAAAGGCTGCACTGTGTGGGGGGCCACTGTTACACTCCCCTGACTTTTCTCTTCCTTTTATATTGCAGACGGATGTGTCGGACAGAGGGCTGGGGGCTGTTTTGTCCCAGGAGGTGGAGGGAGAGGATCGCCCAGTGCTGTATATAAGTCGGAAGCTGTCAGTGCGTGAGGGGCGCTACAGCACCATAGAGAAGGAGTGCCTGGCCATCAAGTGGGCGGTCCTCACCCTCTGTTACTACCTGCTGGGACCCCCTTTCACCCTCTGTTTGGACCACGTGCCCCTCCAGTGGCTCCACCGCATGAAGGATGCCAACGCATGGATCACCCATTGGTATCTGGCACTCCAACCCTTTAACTTCAAGGTGGTCCACAGGCCGGGGGCGCAGATGGTCATGGCGGACTTCCTCTCCCGTCAAGGGAGTGGGGGAGTCGGCTGCGGGCCGGACGGCTGCCCGGCCTGAGTTGGGCGGTGGGGGTATGTGGCAGTGGGGGCGTGGTCAAGTGTCGGTCTGTGACCAGAGGGCGGAGTCAGGGAAGGTAAGTGGCAGAATCACTGCACCTGATGTGAATTAACCTGTGTTTGTGTGTCTTCCCAGCAGCCGCGCCCTATTTAAGGAAGAGAGCGAGAACAGAGCGGGCTCTCTCCCGACCAGAACACGTGTGTGTGGCGTGTGTGTGTATATATAAAGATATATGAATAAATGTGTAGAAGCTGAAAAGCTGATAATAACCGGTTTTGTGAACTCAGTTCTGGCCTGCCGTCCTTCTGTGCTCCACCCACCCATCCAAGTTGCTACAATGGCCACCAGGTTTGCTTTGTTAAATACAGAAGACTTTGAGAGAATTTTGAAAGAGAAAAACACATTGAAAACCCAATAGGAATGTGCATGTATTATAATAATAATAATAATAATAATAATAATGGGGCGGCACGGTGGTGTAGTGGTTAGCGCTGTCGCCTCACAGCAAGAAGGTCCAGGTTCGAGCCCCGTGGCCAGCGAGGACCTTTCTGTGCGGAGTTTGCATGTTCTCCCCGTGTCCACGTGGGTTTCCTCCGGGTGCTCCAGTTTCCCCCACAGTCCAAAGACATGCAGGTTAGGTTAACTGGTGACTCTAAATTGACCGTAGGTGTGAGTGTGAATGGTTGTCTGTGTCTATGTGTCAGCCCTGTAATGACCTGGCGATTGTCCAGGGTGTACCCCGCCTTTCACCCGTAGTCAGCTGGGATAGGCTCCAGCTTGCCTGCGACCCTGTAGAACAGGATAAAGCGGCTCGAGATAATGAGATGAGATAATAATAATAATAATAATATTTGCTGGCTTTTTTGTGGTATATCAGATATATTCCTTTCAGCTACTCATCTTTGACTCATTCAATATCATGCTAGCTGAATGAAATATATCTGATATACCATTCAACACCAGCCAATATTATTTAATTATTGTATCTTTAGGGGTACAATGGCTTGTCACTGGGGCAGTACCCTCTAAGGTACTTATTTGTATGCTTTATATACTGTTTGGGAACATGTATGTAATTTTTTGGCCCTAAAATGGTACACATAGTTACCTTGAGGTCCAATAATGAGCCCTAGGGGGTACATCTGTGTAGACTGTATCTTGGGGAAAAGAAATGGATTCCAACTGTACCCCTATTTCTGACAGTGAGGGGTCTATATTCCCAGTGTCCTACTATATGTCCCTATGTCCCTACATTCTCAGAATACTATGTCACCCAGGTCCAACATTCCCAGTGCCCTATTTTTCTAGGGCCCTACATTTCCACCACCCTATAGGCTCTTTCAGACCAGAGGAACATTTTCATATTTCTTAGAACCATTGGAGGAAGTTCCCCCTTTTTTTGTGTGTCTGCACAGCAGGAACTGAGAATGATCATAGTTCTTAGATAGAACACCCTTTTGAGGGACTTTTTAACCTCCAACTTCAGGTTAGGTATTCATTCAGCACAAGAGGAACCATGAGTGATGTAAGTGCACAGTGGCTCATCTAGATGTAAGTATACATTGATTGGTCAAACATGAGGCATTGCAGTACTAGCAACTGCCATTTTTAAAAATATGTGTAAAATGTTAGCTTTGCAAACAGCTCTTAACATTAGCTTTAGCAAATTGGGGGGAAAAAACACAGACAAATGGCCCAACAGAGAAGGCCAGGCTTCATTGAATGTATATGTGATGGAGGAAATACAGCACAACTTTGATGTGTCTAAGCAAAATGATGCTAGCAAGCCAGTTTATGGCTCTTTGGTATTCCTACTGGTGGTGCGACTGTACCATGGGAAAAGGCCCTTGAAGATACACAGTTCTTCTGGAAGCTCCCTGGTGGGTAGGTCCTCTCAATGAGTCCCTAGAACTGTTTAGTCCAGAAGCACCTTATGTCTCTCAGGCCCTACATTCTCAGCACCCTTATGCCGCTTTTCCACTACAAACGCGGCTGAGTCGGGCTGAGCCGTGCCGTGCTGAGTTGGGCTGAGTCGAGCTGAGCGGGGCTATTGAAGTTGCATTTCGACTACAACCGCGCTGAACCATGCTGGCTGGAAGTGGGTGGACACATTGGGTGGAGTTAGCGAAAGTGGGTGGACGTCACGTGATGTCGTTAAGCGGCGCAAACAGTGACATCAGTGATCTTTTAAGCGGTAGTCTCACGACCCGGATAGTAAACAATAAACATGGAGGACATGGAGTCGTTAGTGTTGCTGGTCTTGGTGCTGTGGCTTGTTGTCACCAACAACGCCAACAGATACTGGCAAGAGCATATAGATGAGGCGAGGCGCATAAGGCTTCAGAAATTCTCGTAATTCGTAATTATTCTTCTTCCGGGTTTGCGGTGTTTACAGATCCCAGCGTGCTCACGGGGCATGTGTCGGCATGTGAGGACACTCCTCCTCACCAATCAGTGCACAGGGGAGTGTCTGCTCACGCCCCCAGCCTCACTCAGCTCGGTTTGGCTCGCTTCAGCCCCACTCCAAAACCGTGCAAGTTTTGGGTGCTAAGCAGGGCTGAAGCGAGCTGAGTCGTGCTGTTCTGAGGTAGTCGAAACGCGAGCCGTGTCGGGCTGAAGTGAGTTGAAGCGAGCTGAAGTGAGCTGAAAAAGGGTAGTGGAAAAGGGCCATATGTTTTCCAAAGCCCTACATTCATAACATCCTAATTTCCCATGGCTTTAACATTTTGAGCATCCTGTACTGTATTGTAGGTCCCCAGGACTCTAAATTACCAAGAATTAAATATATGACCATTACAATGTATTAGGTGTTAATGTTAGCATGGTGGGTATTAGTTATGTTAGCAATAAAACTGAGCTAATATTAAATAGCATTATGTAGTATTAGTGTTAGCTTTCCCCCCTCATGCTAGCTGTTAAACATCTATCTTTGCTTCCTTCCATTTGTCCCATGAATGTGTGCTTAAGGTCAGCAGCTAATGTTCTTGTCTAAAAGAAACAGATTAATCAGGAGTACAGTCTCTCTGATGTACCATCCATCAATCCCACAATCCTTTGGGGCTTTCTGTTTCTGGGAGTAGAGGTTTTGGTGTCAGCTTCACTTGTCAGATTTTTTGTAATTAACTGTAGCAGATTGTCTTTGCTCCATCTAAGCCTGTTCATCAATATGCAGCTTGCCTTTTTTTCATAGCTTATGTGCTAATAATCAATGTTTGTGGTATGTAGCATTGTGATGTATCAGTTTGCCACCTCTTCCCCCAATGCTAATCTGATGTTCCTCCTCTAGAAAACAGTGTGTAGGAGATCATGCAATGTTTAATCCTTTCTGGGTTTTTTTTTTTTTTTGGTTTCCCCCCCACACATGCTTAGTAACATGTTTAAGAAACCTGAGATGGCACTGATGGCCACACATTCATCACACCACAGACATTTACATGGAGCCCCATCATTTGCACACTGTGACACAATCTGTTTTCCTCCAAACCATTTGCACCTTCTCAAGGCCCAACACTGCTTCAATCTGTAGGTGAAAATCCATGGTAAGGGGACAGCCAAGGGCACACTCAGGTTGACGAGGGAGCTTTAAAAATAAAAGCATGTCCTTGTCTTTCATAATGTGTCCATAATTCATAGCATATGCAGTGTTGTTTACTTGCCAGAGGCAGGAAACACTCAATGATGAATCTGTGCCACTGTTCATTAGCATAACAATCAACCCTTCTCAAAAATCGCCCCCTCCACCCTCCACACACTGAGAGATCATTTAGCACAGGAAGTTCATCAGCTCTGAGAGAACCTACAGTGCAATTCATCACACAGAACCTGCCTCGCAAAGTTCCCTATTTCAGTTCACTCATATTTATTCATGTCAAATTCAGGACCAATGGAAAGCCAAAATTTGAGGATATAAACAGTGAGCATTTCATCCTTCATTCATTCCATTCTTCCATCCATCCATCCTTTGTATTCTTTCTTCCTTGAAATAAATAAATAAAACATACATATAAGCAAAAAAGAGAGAATGAAAGACTGACCCACTTTAATTTCACCACCCACTGAAACATCAAAAATACACAAAAGTACCTGTATATAATACACACACACACACACACACACACACTCTCCCTTTCCTAGGAGTGGAACACCCACACTGTACAAATACAGCTGAAAATGGTGTGTTGTTTATATGCACTTGCCATGTTTCAATAGCAAATACCAGAGATGACCGTACTGCAGGATATTTTTACTCTCATGCTGGGGTTAGAAATGGAAATTACAAAGAAAGAAAACACTATGACAGTGTGTGTAATATTAGACAAAGTCTGAATGTGCACTTCATGAAGGAAATATGGCATGTACAAGGTGAAAGAAAGAAAGAAAGAAAGAAAGAAAGAAAGAAAGAAAGAAAGAAAGAAAGAAAGAAAGAAAGAGCAGGAATAGTTCTACAGAGGACACTTGATGAAGCTAAGCATGAACTACTGACTATTTTATCATCCTGTTTCATCTGGTTCTGAGTTGATTTGAATGAAACATTTCTGGGTCAGTGAAGGTAGAGCATACAATAATTTAACTAACCTTAAGTAGCTTGCTAGCTCACTACACTACTTAATGTCAAATTTCTACTACTTGAGTGGTAACATTAATTTAACATTAACATAGAGCTAGCAGTTTATTGTGTCATTAAATCCAGCACTTTTCAATAAGCCCTTCTCTGAGCTGAAAAGTAAGACTAGTGGTAATGTTTGTAATAAGGATGACATGAGCAGCTAATAACCAAAGATTTTGACCTGGCAGCATTCATTTTGAAATCTTGCGCAATTAAAAAAAAAAAATACAACTATTCTATACAGCAGGTGCAGTTCTTGTTGCCACAGTCACAGTGTACAGGACTAGCATTACAAAACATTAATGGCATTTAGCAGATGCTCTTATCCAGAGTGACATACAACATATTCAGAGCAGCCTGGGGAGCAGTTGGAGGTTATGTACCTTGCTCAAGGGCACTTCAGCTGTTCCTCTTGGTCTAGGGAATCAAACTGGTGACCTTTGGGTCCCAAAGCTCCTTCTGTAACCTTTAGGCCATGGCTTTCCCCATCAAAGTCCCTCCTGTGTCAGGACCTGGTCTTCCCAGGCAGTCTCCCATCCTAGTCCTAACCAGGCCCTTAACGCACATTGGGCAGTGATAATCTCCATTTCTATAGCTCTTGGCCTATTACATAGCTCGGATTACAATGGGGAGCTAGTCCTCTGGTAACCGCAAGAGTTTGACTCCCTACTCACATCTGTATTGTGGCGTGTCTCACCGGATGGTAGTAGGTACCATTTTTATGATGGTCTTTGGTATGACCCAACCGTGAAAAGAACTCGCAGTTCCTGGTTGAGAGGCGGACACGCTAACCACTATGCCAGCTTGCAGTACAGAACTAGCATAAAAGAGGTAATATAATTAAGGTAGATGCTAGCTGCACCCAGGTGTCAGTAGCCAACAAATCTATTTGTACCCAATGTCGCTATTTAGACTCAGGTGTATATAGCACCACCCAGAGACAAGACAAGCATCAAGGTGTACTGTACTATTTATGCCCAAACCCTAACACAAGCGCTAACCAGCTATAAATAGCTGAATAGCTGCCATATGACTATTTTCTGTGTTAGCCACATGATAGACTGGTGACCTGGCCAGGGTTTACCCCACCTTTCACAAAATGTCAGCTAGAATTGGCTTCAGTGGTCACCCACAACCAGCAATGAATAAGCGTCAAAGAAAATGAATGGACAGATGGATGACTGATATATATGGTTGGGCTCTGCCTCACCTGGCCCTATGGATGAGCCTGAGGTCTGGTTTCTCAGCAAAATCTGGATGAAACATCTGTTGTAATTTATCATTTTCAGTTAATTTAACAAGTGAATGTTCTTGTTTTACCTCCAGTGTTTAGCAGAAACAAAATTTTCTATTTTCATTTTCTAGCATGTGGACAGACGCTCCTCTTCCACCTCACCTCACCTGTCTCACTGCATAATTGTGTGTGTGTGTGTGTGTGTGTGTGTGTGTGTGTGTGTGTGTGTGTGTGTGTGTAAAGGTTGGCTGCTTCCAGTCAGAAGGTTCAGCAATGAGCTGGTTACCATGGCAACGAGCAGGACCTCCAGAACCCCTCCCCGATCCATAATGGGTTACAGAATCACCAGAGAGATATAGAAAGGGGAGAGAATGATACACACACACACACACACACACACACACACAGAGAGAGAGAGAGAGAGAGAGAGAGAGTCAGATCCAGAAAGAGAGACAGATACACAGAGCAAGACAGATATAGAGAAGACAAAGAGACTGAAGAGAGACAAATACAGAGGAAGACAAACAAGCAAAAAAAATTCACTCATCTAATAAAACCTGTCACTCCTGAACAAAGAGAAATTAGAGAACATTACACTGTACTTCTCCTCTCTTTTTTTTTTTTTTTTTGGGGGGGGGGGGGGGGGGGGGGTAACAGGAGGACAGGAAGGGAAGGAGCAGTAGCCTAGCCTGACAATAAGCAATACTGAACAATTTGCAATATAAATGTGCAATACCTTTCCTGTTGGCTTTTTTCTTCTTTTTCCCCCATATCTTGTTCTTTTTTATATTTGTATATGTAAATACTTAGTTTAATTTATCTAGAAGTTTTTCTCTATTTTCTATTCTGTTTATCCTGTAATGATGCTGCTGGAATTTTAATTTCCATGAGGGAACCCGCCCAAAAGGATCAATAAAGTTATATCTATCTATCTATCTATCTATCTATCTATCTATCTATCTATCTATCTATCTGTGAAATGGAAACTGCTATCAAAACACAGCAGAAATCCAAAATTATAAAATGTCACTTTCTATGGACCAGATAACATCAACAATGAAATGATTGAATTATTATAGCAATAACAAAATGCATGAGGTCAATTAAGTAAGTTTAAAGTAAGTTACTCAACCTCTTCCTTGACACTGGCAGTTTCCCTACAATCGAGAACCATTTGGAACCATCATGCCCTTTTTCAAAAATGGTCACAAATTTAGAAGAAGCAGCCTTTATTTGTCACATGCACACTCAAGCACAGTGAAATTTGTCCTCTGCATTTAACCCATCTGAAGCAGTGAACACACACACGTGTGCACGCACGCGCACACACACACACACACACACACACAAAAGTGAACAGTGAACACACACACATGCCCAGAGCAGTGGGTAGCTATGTTACAGCACCTGCGGAGCAGTTCGGGGTTAGGTGCAAGGGCACTTCAGCCCAAGGTTGCCCCATATTAACCTAATCACATCTTTGGGGGAAACTGGAGCACCCAGAGGAAATCCATGCAGACACAGGGAGAACATGCAAACTCCACACAGAAAGGTCCCCATCGGCTGCTGGGCTCGAACCCAGAAACTTCTTGCTGTGAGGCGACAGTGCTAACCACCAGAGGTGGGGACTTGAGACTTGGGGACTTGGACTCGAGTCGACTCGAGTCACTGTTTTCATGACTTGTGACTTGACTTGACAAAACATGAAAATACTTGAGACTTGACTCGGACTTGGAAGTTTAAGACTCGGGACTTGACTTGACACACGATGACTTGAGTGACTTGGGTGTTATTTCCATCGTGTTTTTATTGTGAAAATAAAATGTAATATGCACATACTTCAGTAATTTTGATTGCACTGCCGTTGCGTTGTCACCGCCCTGTCCATCAGGCATGCTCTTTGCGTGGGCTATATACCGGCACGCCCCATGCCACGATGTGTTCACAGATTTCACATCATATCATCATGTCAGCCATCCCAAGAGTAATCACTTTCGGCTTCAAGGGCTACTGCCTAGAAGGTAAATGACGAACGGCGCAGTGCAAGATTTGCAACATGACGATTTCTGACAGCCAGACCACGACCTCCAATTTCGTCCGGCATTTGAAGATCCATTCTGCCCAGTAAGTTTATTAATGTGTTGTTATTTGGTGATAGCAGCTAAACTCCTCGTTAGCCAATGTTAGCCATGAGAGTGAGCGGTAAGAGGATTTTAGCCGTTGCAGATGTAGCTAGGGATTCAGTTTATTATTGTGAAATTCTTATGTGAATGCTGGTAAGCAATGTAGTTACGTCAAGTTTAATGATATTGTATATCAGTAGTAGTAAGTTGATTGTGCACTTTGCAGTCGTGATGCTGAATAACATAAGCAGCTTCCTACCCTGTTGTTCTTTTTCAGGGTTAAGCTAATGGTCAGCTTGTGAACATGTACACGTTCATGAGCAGTACAAATTCGTGTGTGTTCGTGTACATTAGCCAGACTGTCCATAGGGCATAGAGGCAGGGGAGTTTATCATAGCCGTTTGAAATAGCAGTGCAGCAACCTGCACATTTTTTTCGTCACACTACCCGATCAAAAAAGAAAAGAAAACTCCGTCCCACTGCCTATCATGCACTATTGAAAAAAGCGCCACGATTTGGATTCACCGGCATGCCACTCGCTGTTTGAATACAGGCTAGCAGCAATACTAAACTCTGCAAAATAGGCTGACTGTGCGCGGGAGTCTCGGTTCTCGCTGTAACACAGTGTTACGAAAATAAATTGTGCAGTCATCCAAACCATGAATTTACATTTAGTATATCAGGCTACCAGGCCGCCAAAACAATGGTTTGAATGACTACAAAGCACAACTCTGTAACTGAACAGGTGCATTGGATATTTCCCAGTGAGGTAATTTAAAAAGTCTCTGGCTAATTGTTCAAGGAAAGATGAATCCCGCGCACTGTCCTTTCCGTATTGTTCCCGAAACGTTGCACTTGTGGTAAGGAGGACAGTGCGTTAGCCACGACCGAAACGTTGTGAGCAAAGTTCCTGTGGAAAGGAATGCGTGGGATGCATATTTCATTTAACATTTATTTTCGTAACAATCTATTATAGCGGGAACCAAGACTCCCGCACCAAAGTCATATGTCCCCGCTCCGCACAGGCTGAGGCAGCCTCGGAGAGGGAGAGAGCGAGAGAGCGCTTTTGCACACACCTCTGTAGCTTGTCATATGGGGTAAGATGATGTCACTTTTGCACGAGCGAACAGGTCTTCTTTTTGAGACCTAAATTATGTTTGACACATTTCTCTATCCTTTGGTTTTTTTTTTTTTTACTGGCGCAAACATACATCGAAGTCACTTCACGTCTCATCTGACGTGATTAGAGATTGGAGGAGCTCATGCCCCTGTTAACCCAAGGTGTCGTCCTACCCTCTTTTAACTACGCACATAACAGAATGCCAATTCTCTGTTTATTTTTCTTGTTGGCTGATGACAATGTGAGAAACTTAGTTGGCTTTCAATCTTGCAATCAATTTTGCCATCAATAAATAACTTTGTGACATTATTACTGTTTTATGTATTTTACAGAACATGAGTATTTAAAATGCAAATATTTAACAGGTTGGGCACATGTGCCAGGGATGTTTACTGACATTTACTTATGTATTGCCTTTTCAATGTATTAAATTCATATTCTGCTGCTAAAATTACGCCAATATGCCTAAGGTGACTTGACTTGGACTTGACTTGACTTATTATAGGACTTGACTTGACTTGACATAGCCTGTGACTTGACTTGACTTGCCCAAGACAAAAAAGACTTGGGACTTACTTGGGACTTGAAGGTTAAGACTTGAGACTTACTTGAGACTTGCACATGTGTGACTTGGTCCCATCTCTGCTAACCACTATACCACCTTGGTGTCCTAAACTCGTCAATTGTGTTCAGAAATATGGGTAAAGTGCTCTGAGGTATTCTCAAAGCATGCATTCTCACCTTTATCCAAAACCATAACTGTTCTGTAAACAGGAATTATATATGTTATGTTCGTGGGGTCACACGGACCTATACTGTATGTATGTAACACACCCGGAGTTGAGTTGTTCAGTAAAAGCAACAAGCGCATGCAACACATCTCCTGAATATTCTTTATTAACAGGCTTAGCCTAGTTATTTAACATGGTGTCAGAATAAAACAAATTTGTGAGGAAGACGAACGAAACCTGCAGAGTGGATGAACGACTCGTCGGGAAAAAAAAAAGAAGATGCAACAGGAGCAGCGAGCAGCAGCAGCGGCACCTGCACCGCTAGCTTTGCCACAGCTAGCTCCGCCAGGCAAGTTCGACTTCTCCAATGTAAACGAATGGCCGAAGTGGATCAAACGTTTCGAACGCTACAGGGTGGCTTCAGGACTGAACACGCAAACAGAAGAATTTCAGGTGAATGCTTTCATGTATGCAGCCGGCGACGACGCCGAGGACATAATGAGCATGCTAACGTTAACTGAGGCACAGAAACGTTCATATAAAGCTGTAACAGACGCCTTTGAGAAGCATTGTGTTAGCAAAAGAAATGTAATCTACGAGAGGGCACATTTCAACCACCTAGTCCAAGAGCCCGGCAAGAGCGTGGAGTCCTTTTTAACTGCCGTACATGCTTTGGCTGACTACTGTGAATTTGGGACTTTAAGAGAACAGTTGATAAGGGACCGAATTGTAGTGGGCATTAGAGACGCCAAGCTTTCTGAAAATCTGCAGCTAGATGCCGCATTAACACTGGAAACGGCGATGACCAAAGTGAGGCAAAGCGAAGCAGTAAAAAAGCAGCAGCCTGCTATGCATGGGACGGAGCCCATGGCGGGAAATGTCGAGGCGATACAGAAAAGGCAAAGCAGACGGCCAGCTAGAGAGAAAGGATCAACGAAAGATCAGACAGCGGCGGAGCAGGCAACGGCGTGCGGGAGATGTGGAAATGCAAAAAAGCACCTGTGGAAAGATTGCCCTGCTCGAGATGCGGAGTGTAGATGGTGTCACAAAAAGGGCCACTTTGCCAAGAAATGCAAATCCAAAGGCGGAGTTCACGACATCACAGAGGAACGCATGGATAGTTTGGAGGGAGAGGATTATCTTTTCCTGGGAGAAATGGTGTCAGGGGAAATGGCGAGTGGAATGAACTGCTGCAGCTGAACGGCGAAAAGACTGTGTTTAAACTGGACACGGGCACAACGGTAACAGCAATTCCAAGCAGCGCATTCTCCCCCAAAAGACATGGAGCTCTGCAGCCAACAAGAAAGGTGCTGTATGGACCAAGAAATCACAGACTGGAGGTGAGAGGCTGTTTTAAGGGGCAGTTAAGCATTGAGAACAGAGAGACTGAACAGGACATTTACGTAATTGACAAACTGTCTAAGCCCATGTTTACATTAGACCGTATCAGCGGATCATCAGATTAACGTTTTTAAAACGATTAGTGTGCACACAGCAACACCAATACACGATTTGCGTGCACACAGCAACACCAATACACGGATATGCTCGGCTCCGCAGGCATCCTCCGCTCCAAATCACTCCGCCCTGAACAGCGAGTGCCCTCTGGAGGGTGCGCACTCCGGCCTTGCGCAGCTCACAGAGCACGCGAGTGAAGTGCACAAGCTGTGATTCGGGACTGAGCCGCTGTGTGTGTGATCCCAGCGCATATCACTTACCACTTGCAAGTGGAAGAATGGCAAGCCTAAAGACAATCATAACTACACAATGGGCAGTATTTGCATCAGTATTTTCATACTTTTATACTCTTTAATGAAAGGTGATACAAGGCGGAAGTCCGCACCGTTTTTCAGCAGTCGCGTCACATGACCAACGCCAGCGAATCAGGAAGGTGGATGTCACAGTGACGTTGTCCAATGACGACACCAGCTAGAGCTCAGCACAGCGTATCCGCGTATCTCAATGTTCACACAGCACCGGAGCTGACACGATCTGGATTGAATACGTGGACCCTGGCAGATTCCCGTTTCCCGGCATTTCCAGGCGGTTTAATGTAAACGGACAGTGCATCCGTGAAGAAAACGAGACAGATACGGTCTAATGTAAACTTGGCCTAAGCCTCTGTTAGGCCTGCCTGCAATTGAAGCACTTACCTTAATTCAGCGACTCCACACTGTTAAAGCAGAGCAGGATGACATCATAGCTCAGTACCCCAAAGTTTTCAAGGGCTTAGGGAAATTAAAGGAGCCATACAAAATTGAGTTGGAGCCAGGGGCAGTCCCCTTTGCACTGTCGTCTCCACGGCGCGTGCCACTGCCTATGCGTGAGAAGATGAGTGCAGAATTCAAGCGCATGGAGGACATGGGGGTCATTTCGAAAGTGACCCAAGCTACACCATGGTGTGTGGGCATGGTCATAGTGCCCAAGGCTTCAGGCAAGATCAGACTGTGTGTCGACCTGACGCACCTGAACAAGTGGGTGCGGAGAGAGAGACACATCCTGCCAGCAGTAGACCACACACTGGGTATGTTGGCAGGGGCAAAGATGTTTACGAAGCTAGATGCAACAAGTGGCTTTTGGCAAATCCCATTGTCAGAAGAGAGCTCACTTTTGACAACATTCATCACACCGTTTGGCCGCTATGCATTCAACCGGCTGCCATTCGGGATTTCCTCAGCCCCTGAGCACTTCCAACGCCGCATGTCACAGATGCTGGAGGACTGTGATGGGGTAGTGTGTCATGCAGATGACATACTGGTTTATGGCAAAGACACCCAGCAACATGACGCACAGCTCCATCGGGTGCTAAAGAGACTGGAAGCCGAGGGCTTGACCCTGAACGAGAAATGTGAATTCTCCAGAGACAGCATCATGTTCATCGGTCACCATGTCTCAGCAAATGGTGTAGCACTTTCCTGGGAAAGTAAAAGCCATAATGGACGTGCCTGAACCGACCGACGTGGGGGGAGTGAGGAGAGTGATGGGGATGGCCAATTACAGTACCTGGGGAAGTTTTTACCCCACCTGGCGTCATACACAAGGCCCTTGAAGGATCTTCTCTGCGAGAAAAATGAATGGTGCTGGGGCACAGCACAGAAAGAGGCCTTTCAGAAACTGAAAAGCGAACTGAGCTCACCATGTGTGTTGGCGCCATACTCACCAGCAGCAGAGACATGCGTCTCTGCAGACGCTTCATCGTTCACGGTGGGGGGCGTCCTGACACAGTGCCAGACAGATGGCAAGTGGAAACCAGTGGTGTTCATCTCCAGAGGGTTGTCCGATGCTGAAAAACATTATGCACAAATCGAGAAAGAGGCTTTGGCCGTTACATGGGCCTGCGAGCAGCTGTCATCTTACCTTCTGGGGTTGAAATTCAGACTCGAGACGGACCATAAGCCACTGGTACCACTCCTGAGCACCAAAGCTCTGGATGAGCTTCCCCCAAGAGTCCTCAGATTCCATCTGAGGTTACTTAAATTCAACTTTGACATCACGCATGTGCCAGGTAAGGAGCTGGTAACAGCAGACATGCTGTCCAGAGTGCCTGTGAGACAGGTGTACACACAGGAAGAAAAAGACAAAGAAAGAGAGGTCGCTGTGTTCGTGGATGCGGTCATAAACAGCCTACCAGCTACAGAAGCAAAGCTGAAGGAGATTGAGGAAAAGCAAAAAGCAGACTCAGTCTGCGCCAAGCTCATAGAGTATTGCTCAACAGAGTGGCCAGAGAAAAATGCCCTTCCTCCCGAGCTGGGACCTTACTGGCCAGAAAAGGACAATCTCACGCTGGCTGATAAACTGCTCCTCAGAGGAAACAGAATTGTGATTCCCCGCTGCATGAGACAAGAAGTTCTCCAGGACATACACAGTGGTCACCAAGGCATTGTCAAGTGCAGAGCAAGGGCCCGCCAGTCTATCTGGTGGCCAGGTCTCTCCGTACACATCAGCCAATTGGTAGAGAACTGTGATATTTGCTCCCAACACAGGGCTGTGCACAGAGAGCCCCTGATGTCCACACCAGTGCAAGACCGCCCATGGCAGCGAGTGGGGACAGATTTATTCTTCTGGGAGAAAAAGTCATATTTGCTGATAGTTGACTACTTCTCATGTTACATTGAGGTGGCCCACCTCAGTGTCACTTCAGCTCATACAGTCATAGCAGCCCTGAAAGACACTTTCAGTAGACATGGAATTCCACAAACAGTTGTGTCCGACAATGGCCCAGAATACAACTGTGCTCTCTTCAAAGACTTTGCCAAGGAATACGGATTTACTCACCTCACCAGCAGCCCGAGGTATCCCCAGGCGAATGGAGAGGCAGAGCGTGCAGTGGCGACTGTAAAAGGGCTGTGGAAAGGTGGAGGTGAGAAAACAAAAGCTTTGTTAACTTACTGTGCTACACCACTGGAAAATGGCTACTCCCCAGCCCAGCTCTTGATGGGGAGACAGCTACGCACTACCGTCCCCCAGCTTCCAGTGCACCTGCAGCCACGTTGGCCAAACATCAAAGGTGTCAAAGCATCAGAGAAACGGGCAAAGGAGAACCAACAGCACAACTACAATCACCGTTACCAGGCCCAATCCTTACCATCACTTCTTCCTGGCCAAAACGTGTGGCTCCAGAGAGAAGAGGTGAAAGGTACAGTTGTGCAACCAGCCTCAACACCTCGCTCCTACATTGTACGGACTGATGAGTGACTGATGAGGAGAAATCGCACACACTTGCGTGCACTCCAACACCCACACTCACAACCACAGGTAACACAGGCACAAATACCTGTCACAGACACAGAGCCAGGTAAAGTTAATACACCTGCTCTCACTCACACGCCACAAGATCAAAACACATCCAATTCAGACAACACACATTACATTACATCTTCAGGCCGAGTCTCCCGTCCTCCTGTCCGTTTGGATTTGTGAAGAAAAGAAGGAAAAAGGACTGGAGAGAGTGAAAAAAAAGAAAAAAAGTGGGGAAAGAAAGGGGGGTTAAGAGAAAATTGTTCGTGTTCAATGAAAAGAATGTAAGAGACATTGTGTTTATGTTCTATGAGAATGTCTTGAGGAACAGAAGTAAGAGACATTGTGTTTATGTTCTATGAGAGTCTTAAGGAACAGGAGTAAGAGTAAATGCTTTATTTTATGAAGTTAGCCTTGACATAAATATGAGTTTAAATTCAGTTGGTAATAAGATTACAGTAAATCCCAAGTACCCCCTAAAGTTTATGTTAATGAGATTTTCATCTAAGAGGGGGAGGTGTTCTGTAAACAGGAATTGTTTGAATATGATATGTTCATGGGGTCACACGGACCTATATGTATGTAACACACCCGGAGTTGAGTTGTTCAGTAAAAGCAACAAGCGCATGCAACACGTCTCCTGAATATTCTTTATTAACAGGCTTAGCCTAGTTATATAACAATAACGTCCTAAATAAGAATCAAATCAGCTTTCTACCAAACACCACACCACAGACCACATCTACCCTCTTCACACCCTCATAAACGCAATCAGCAAAAACAGAGTAAAATCTTTGTTTGCTTTATAGAAGTTATTTGACTCAGTCTGGCATGGATGACTGATGTTTAAATGCCTCCAGTCTGGCACAGGTAGGAAAGTGGAACGTCTATGATGATATTAAGTGAACGTACCAAGAAAATGAGTGTGCTGTGAAAATTAACCAGAAAAGACATGAGTTTTTGAACAAGAATTTGGGGTGAAACAGGGATACTGTCAAAGTCCAATTGGGTTCAATATCAGTGAATTAGCTACAATGCAAGATAAATCCACAGCTCCAGGTCTCACCCTCCACCACACTGTTCTATGCAGATGATTTAGTCCTGCTGTCATTTACACCAGAAGGTCTCCAGTGGAACCTGTCCATACTTGAGGAGTACTGTCATAAATGGGCTCAATCAATAAATAAGAACAAAAGCAGCATGATGGTGTTCCAGAACAGAGCAAACAAGAAAAACACATCACTTCACTTCACATTAGGTAACACATAACTTCGACAGAAATCATCTTGCTTGTACTTCAGTGAAACCCTCAGCTTTAACTTGGCTGTACAGAGGCTCACAGATAAAACACAATCAAATCCATATTCAACAAAACAATCTGGATATCATTTAATAATTAAACTGATACTTCTACATGGGTAAATTAAGCAATGACAAAAATTGGGACAGCGGTATTCCTAATTCAAATCAGCAAAACTCAACTGAAAATGCCCCACAATTCACCCAACAATGCCAGCTTAGAGGTTCCCCCTCTGTTTAAAAAAAAAAGAGAGAGCAGCAAAATTCTTTCTTCACCTAAACCAATCTCCAAATCCCTAAAATACAAAGTCTGCTTTACTAACCAACAAAATACTCACACAAATGCATGCCCAAACATAAACATTTACCCCAAAACAAACACCCGCTCAAACATAAACATTCACCCCAACACAAACACCCGCCCAGACATATTCACCCCAAAACAAACACCCACTGAAACACATTCACCTAAACACACTCACCCAAACACAAACGCTCACCCAAAGACCCACCCATACACACTCAACCACTCATCAAACCACACTCAGCCAAACACACCCACCCAAACACTCACCCGAACTCAATCGGCCAAATACAAACACTCACCAAAACACACTCACCGAAATACAAACACGTTTACCCAAACTCACCCAAACCCAAGCACTCAGCCAAACAGACTCACCCAAAAACAGCCACCCAAACACACACACACACACACACACAAAACCACAAACATTCACCAAAACACATCTACCCAAACCTAAACACTCAGCCAAACATACTCACCCAAACCCAAACACTATGTATATGAGCAATCGCATGCTCTGATTGTCTACTCTATTACTAGGATATCAGCTCATATCGTAAGTAGAGAAAAACAAAATGGCAGAGCACATCAAGTCAGACATATCACTTTGTTATCAAGAATTTAAAAGAAACAGAAATAGCTAAAAGAATATATCCCCCCTCCCCAATATTGCCTGTTCCACACTCCAGCCCAGTTGGTGACGCTAAACCGCCAAAAACCCTAAAAAAGAAAAGAAAAATGGCGGACCATGTTACTGAACCAACCGAGGATGAAATAAAAACTCTACTCGAAAATCTCATCTCATTATCTCTAGACGCTTTATCCTTCTACAGGGTAGCAGGCAAGCTGGAGCCTATCCCAGCTGACTACGGGCGAAAGGCGGGGTACACCCTGGACAAGTTGCCAGGTCATCACAGGGCTGACACATAAACACAGACAACCATTCACACTCACACCTACGGTCAATTTAGAGTCACCAGTTAACCTAACCTGCATGTCTTTGGACTGTGGGGGAAACTGGAGCACCCGGAGGAAACCCACGCGGACACGGGGAGAACATGCAAACTCCACACAGAAAGGCCCTCGCCGGCCCCGGGGCTCGAACCCAGGACCTTCTTGCTGTGAGGCGACAGCGCTAACCACTACACCACCGTGCCGCCCTACTCGAAAATAAAACCCAAAAAAATACAAAAAAAGCAACATAATATGGAATAAAATAATTTGATGGTAAGAATGTGTCTTTTTTCTTTTTCAAGAATTATTATTATAGCATTTTTCAACAAATTGCTACTGTCATTTTGCTAGTTTGTTTACATTCTAAGCAGAAACAATTTTGTCAGACATTTTGTATAAAGTATATATATATATATATATATATATATATATATATATATATATATATATATATATATATAAATAAAGGGCAGCACAGTGGTGTAGTGGTTAGCACTGTCACCTCACAGCAAGAAGGTCTGGGTTTGAGCCCAGTGGCCGACAAGGGCCTTTCTGTGTGGAGTTTGCATGTTCTCCCCATGTCTGCGTGGGTTTCCTCCAGGTGCTCTGGTTTCCCCCACAGTCCAAAGACATGCAGTTTAGGCAAATTAGTGCCTCTAAATTGACTGTAAATGTGAATGGTTGCTTGTCTCTATGTGTCAGCCCTGCGATGACCTGGCGACTTGTCCAGGGTGTACCCCGCCTCTCGCCCATAGTCAGCTGGGATAGGCTCCAGCTTGCCTGCAACCCTGTACAGGATAAGCGGCTACATATAATGGATATATATATATATATATATATATATATATATATATATATATATACACACACACAGTGGGGCAAAAAAGTATTTAGTCAGCCACCAATTGTGCAAGTTCTCCCACTTAAAAAGATGAGAGAGGCCTGTAAATTTCATCATAGGTACACTTCAACTATGAGAGACAGAATGGGGGGGAAGAATCCAGGAAATAACATTGTAGGATTTTTAATGAATTAATTGGTAAATTCCTCGGTAAAATAAGTATTTGGTCACCTACAAACAAGCAAGATTTCTGGCTCTCACAGACCTGTAACTTCTTCTTTAAGAGGCTCCTCTGTCCTCCACTCATTACCTGTATTAATGGCACCTGTTTGAACTCGTTATCAGTATAAAAGACACCTGTCCACAACCTCAAACAGTCACACTCCAAACTCCACTATGGCCAAGACCAAAGAGCTGTCAAAGGACACCAGAAACAAAATTGTAGACCTGCACCAGGCTGGGAAGACTGAATCTGCAATAGGTAAGCAGCTTAGTGTGAAGAAATCAACTGTGGGAGCAATTATTAGAAAATGGAAGACATACAAGACCACTGATAATCTCCCTCGATCTGGGGCTCCACGCAAGATTTCACCCCGTGGGGTCAAAATGATCACAAGAACGGTGAGCAAAAATCCCAGAACCACACGGGGGGACCTAGTGAATGACCTGCAGAGAGCTGGGACCAAAGTAACAAAGGCTACCATCAGTAACGCACTACGCTGCCAGGGACTCAAATCCTGCAGTGCCAGGCATGTCCCCCTGCTTAAGCCAGTACATGTCCAGGCCCATCAGAAGTTTGCTAGAGAGCATTTGGATGATCCAGAAGAGGATTGGGAGAATGTCATATGGTCAGATGAAACCAAAATAGAACTTTTTAGTAAAAACTCAACTTGTCGTGTTTGGAGGAGAAAGAATGCTGAGTTGCATCCAAAGAACACCATACCTACTGTGAAGCATGGGGGTGGAAACATCATGCTTTGGGTCTGTTTTTCTGTAAAGGGACCAGGACGACTGATCCGTGTAAAGGAAAGAATGAATGGGGCCATGTATCGTGAGATTTTGAATGAAAACCTTCCATCAGCAAGAGCATTGAAGATGAAACGTGGCTGGGTCTTTCAGCATGACAATGATCCCAAACACACCGCCCGGGCAATGAAGGAGTGGCTTCGTAAGAAGCATTTCAAGTTCCTGGAGTGGCCTAGCCAGTCTCCAGATCTCAACCACATAGAAAATATTTGGAAGGAGTTGAAAGTCCATATATATATATATATATATATATATATATGGGCGGCACGGTGGTGTAGTGGTTAGCGCTGTCGCCTCACAGCAAGAAGGTCCTGGGTTCGAGCCCCGGGGCCGGCGAGGGCCTTTCTGTGCGGAGTTTGCATGTTCTCCCCGTGTCCGCGTGGGTTTCCTCTGGGTGCTCCGGTTTCCCCCACAGTCCAAAGACATGCAGGTTAGGTTAACTGGTGACTCTAAATTGACCGTAGGTGTGAATGTGAGTGTGAATGGTTGTCTGTGTCTATGTGTCAGCCCTGTGATGACCTGGCGACTTGTCCAGGGTGTACCCCGCCTTTCGCCCATAGTCAGCTGGGATAGGCTCCAGCTTGCCTGCGACCCTGTAGAACAGGATAAAGCGGCTAGAGATAATGAGATGAGATATATATATATACACACACACACACACACTACCGTTCAAAAGTTTGGGGTCACCCAGACAATTTTGTGTTTTCCATGAAAAGTCACACTTTTATTTACCACCATAAGTTGTAAAATGAATAGAAAATATAATCAAGACATTTTTCTGGCCATTTTGAGCATTTAATCGACCCCACAAATGTGATGATCCAGAAACTCAATCTGCTCAAAGGAAGGTCAGTTTTATAGCTTCTCTAAAGAGCTCAACTGTTTTCAGCTGTGCTAACATGATTGTACAAGGGTTTTCTAATCATCCATTAGCCTTCTGAGGCAATGAGCAAACACATTGTACCATTAGAACACTGGAGTGATAGTTGCTGGAAATGGGCCTCTATACATCTATGTAGATATTGCACCAAAAACCAGACATTCACAGATAGAATAGTCATTTACCACATTAGCAATGTATAGAGTGTATTTCTGATTAGTTTAAAGTGATCTTCATTGAAAAGAACAGTGCTTTTCTTTCAAAAATAAGGAAATTTCAAAGTGACCCCAAACTTTTGAATGGTAGTGTGTATATAGATATTCATCGTCATTGTTCATAATATAAGAAATAGCAAAAAGCCTCATTTAATCCAATTATATAACCCCAATTCCAAAAAATGTTGAGATGCTGTGTAAAATGTAAATAAAACCAGAATGCAATTGTTTGCAAATCCTTTTTGGCCAATACTCAATTGAATATTGAAAGGTATTTAATGGTCAAACTGATAAACATATTTTTTGCATTTGATACCTGAAACACATTCCAAAAAAGCTGGGACAGGGGCATGTTTACCACTGTATTACATCACCTTTTCTTTTAAAAACACTCAGTAAGCATTTGGGAATCAAGGACACAAATTGTTGAAGTTTTGAAAGTAAAATTCTACCCCATTCTTGATTGATATTCAACTTCAGTTGCTTAACAGTCCAGGGTCTCCATTGCCCTATTTTTCTTTTCATAATGTGCCATACATTTTCACTGGGAGACAGGTCAAGACTGCAGGAAGACCAGTTTAGCACCCCCACTCTTTTCCTATGAAGCCACACTGCTGTATTACATACACAATGTGGCTTGGCATTGTCTTGCTGGAATAAGCCCCAAAAAAGACATCTGGATGGCAGCATATGTTGCTCCAAAACCTGTATGTACATTTCAGTATTAATGGTGCCTTCACAGATGGTTACCCATGTCTTGGGCAATATGCTGGTAACAATGCTGGTAACAATCTGGATGGTCCTTTTCCTCTTTAGCTTAGAGGATGTAATGTCCATGATTTCCCAAAACAGTTTAAAATGTGGACTCACCAGACCACAGTAGACTTTTTCACTTTGCATCAGTTCATCTCATCAGCTTGGGCCCAGAGAATTCAGTGGCTTTTCTGGATGTTCTGCAGGGTAGTGGAGTAAGTTGTATGTGTTTAAAGCAGCACCAAACTGTGTTTACCAATAATGGTTTTCCCGAACCTATGTAGTCATGGCCTTTATACAATCATGTCAGTTTTTAATAAAGTACTGCCTGAGAGATCGAAATTCACAAGCATTTAATGTTGTTTTTTGGCCTTGCCCTTTACATGAAGAGATTTCTCCAGATTCTCTGAATCTTTTGAAGATATAATAATAATAATAATAATAATAATAATAATAATAATTCGCGCTTTTCACAAAACCCAAGGTCGCTTTACAGTTATAAATAAACAAACAAACAAACAAACAAACAAATAAATAAAGTAAGTCAGTCCACTGAATAGAGGCCAGGATGTCATTCCAATATTGTAACACCACAATCCCACCAAAAGGCGCATGAAAACAAGTCCCACACAGCCAGCACAGCTGCCACGCCGCTGCCGGCAATATCACTCGGAACACCACACCATGGATCCACAAAGCGAGCACAGAAGCACCGCCACGCAGAGCGCCGGTACGTCCCAAACCGCCTGCACAGCTGCTGCGATGCCACCAAGCAACATCGCTCGGAACACCACGCCAAGCACTAAAGCACAAAGCGCTGGACAACCCCGGTGTTAAAATGAGCAACAAGCTCACTACAGTCCATAGCTAGGAGCACAGGCATCACCCACGGTGAACCAAGGCCTGGAGGAAACCAACACCCAAAACTGGGTCCAGAGCTACACCACAAACGGCGGACAAAAACACTCAAATGAAAACAAACATCAAACTACACAAACACAATTTTTTTAAAATTATTATAATAATTATGGATTGTCAATTGTGAAATTCCTAAATTCCTTGCAACTGTACATTAAGAAACATTGGTCTTAAACTGCTGGACTATTTGCCAATGCAGTTTTCACAAGCTGGTGAACCTCACCCAATCCTTGCTTGTAAATGACTGAGCTTTCTAAGAATGCCCCTTTCATACCCAATCATGATACTGTCCTATCACCTGTTACTAATTAACCTGGTGGGTTTTTGTTTGTTTGTTTGTTTGTTTGTTTGAATTTAAGCATTCAAGAACTTTCATAGTCTTTTATTCCCCCTGTCCCAACTTTTTTTGGAGGCATCAAATTCACAACAATAAGAAAAAAAATCAACATTAAATATCTTGTCTTTGTATTGTATTCAATTGAATACAGGTTGAAAGGGATTTGCAAATCATTAAATTCTGGTTTTAATTACATATTACAGTGTCCCAACTTTTTTTTTTTTGAATTGGGGTTGTAAAACAAGCAATTATAAAGTTTTATGTTTTTTAGAATTTATATTTACTACATTTCTCATCTCATCTCATTATCTCTAGCCGCTTTATCCTTCTACAGGGTCGCAGGCAAGCTGGAGCCTATCCCAGCTGACTACGGGCGAAAGGCGGGGTACACCCTGGACAAGTCGCCAGGTCATCACAGGGCTGACACATAGACACAGACAACCATTCACACTCACATTCACACCTACGGTCAATTTAGAGTCACCAGTTAACCTAACCTGCATGTCTTTGGACTGTAGGGGAAACCGGAGCACCCGGAGGAAACCCACGCAGACACGAGGAGAACATGCAAACTCCACACAGAAAGGCCCTCGCCGGCCCCGGGGCTCGAACCCAGGACCTTCTTGCTGTGAGGCGACAGCGCTAACCACTACACCACCGTGCCGCCCTTACTACATTTCTTTAATTAAATTCTTATTAAGTGTATATTCTTGTGTAAGACACATTGTGAGGGAAACAGTTACAGAAAGAGATCAAGAGAAAGTTGAACAAAAAGAGAGTTTAAGAGACACAGAGACTGAAACAGATTTAGTAAAGAGAGACAGACAGATATTGAGAGAGAGACAGATACATAAAGACACAGAGAGAATTTAACAGACTAAGCTCTTCCATCCAAACCTTTAATAAATGCAGGGTTTAGTCATACACCATATGCCCCATCCCCTCGCCCTCCCTTGTCCCCCCAGGCCCACCCTTGTCAGCACTGTAGTGATCCTTGTGCAGTTTTTATGAGCGTGCCTTTACTGACCGTACAGACACCACAACAACAGATTAATAATTTACACCACAGCACCACAGTCATGCAGGCTACTCTCCCACCCATCCACACACACACACACACACACACACACACACATACATATAAAAGACTTCTGGGAGGGAAAAAAAAAACATTATACGAGCACACTGCTCCACTCAGGGTTCTTTAACCAGAGAATGCGTCCACTCACTTGTTTTTGTTTTGTTGTCAAAGTGTCATTAGTGCACAAGCTGAAGGCGACACCCCGAGTGCGTAATCAGACGCAGCCAGGCTTAATGCACACAATGATCAAAGACATCCGCAGGAAAACACACAGTGCCATTACAAATATACAGAGATAATAAGAGCTGATGTACAGACAATTTAAATCAACAACTTCTAAGGATGCTGGATGTTTCCTTGCATTTCATTTATTCATTTATTCAAATTGGGTTTTATTTTTCTTTACAGCCCTAAAATTGATATTTTTGCAGTGTATTTTGTTGCAGTTTTTAAGCATAGTTTGCACACTTCCCACTCAGAAATTCCCACTCAACCAGTTTGCTCATTTGCACTACTGTTTATATACACCTCATAAACTGCTCTTCTAAGCACCTTCTCCATTAGATATTGTACTGTATTTGCACTACTGTTATTTTGTACACTTATTTTAGAGTGTATTTTTATCTATATTACATATATTTATAAATATTTACAACCCCCATTCCAAAAAGGTTGGGACAAAGTACAAATTGTAAATAAAAACGGAATGCAATGATGTGGAAGTTTCAAAATTCCATATTTTATTCAGAATAGAACATAGATGACATATCAAATGTTTAAACTGAGAAAATGTATCATTTAAAGAGAAAAACTAGGTGATTTTAAATTTCATGACAACAACACATCTCAAAAAAGTTGGGACAAGGCCATGTTTACCACTGTGAGACATCCCCTTTTCTCTTTACAACAGTCTGTAATGTCTGGGGACTGAGGAGACAAGTTGCTCAAGTTTAGGGATAGGAATGTTAACCCATTCTTGTCTAATGTAGGATTCTAGTTGCTCAACTGTCTTAGGTCTTTTTTGTCATATCTTCCGTTTTATGATGCACCAAATGTTTTCTATGGGTGAAAGAACTGGACTGCAGGCTGGCCAGGTCAGTACCCGGACCCTTCTTCTACGCAGCCATGATGCTGTAATTGATGCAGTATGTGGTTTGGCATTGTCATGTTGGAAAATGCAAGGTCTTCCCTGAAAGAGATGTCGTCTGGATGGGAGCATATGTTGCTCTAGAACCTGGATATACCTTTCAGCATTGATGGTGTCTTTCCAGATGTGTAAGCTGCCCATGCCACACACACTAATGCAACCCCATACCATCAGAGATGCAGGCTTCTGAACTGAGTGCTGATAACAACTTGGGTCGTCCTTCTCCTCTTTAGTCCGAATGACATGGCGTCCCTGATTTCCATAAAGAACTTCAAATTTTGATTCGTCTGACCACAGAACAGTTTTCCACTTTGCCACAGTCCATTTTAAATGAGCCTTGGCCCAGAGAAGACGTCTGCGCTTCTGGATCATGTTTAGATACAGCTTCTTCTTTGAACTATAGAGTTTTAGCTGGCAATGGCGGATGGCACGGTGAATTGTGTTCACAGATAATGTTCTCTGGAAATATTCCTGAGCCCATTTTGTGATTTCCAATACAGAAGCATGCCTGTATGTGATGCAGTGCCGTCTAAGGGCCCGAAGATCATGGGCACCCAGTATGGTTTTCCGGCCTTGACCCTTATGCACAGAGATTCTTCCAGATTCCCTGAATCTTTTGATGATATTATGTACTGTAGATGATGATATGTTCAAACTCTTTGCAATTTTACACTGTCGAACTCCTTTCTGATATTGCTCCACTATTTGTCGGCACAGAATTAGGGAGATTGGTGATCCTCTTCCCATCTTTACTTCTGAGAGTCGCTGCCACTCCAAGATGTTCTTTTTATACCCAGTCATGTTAATGACCTATTGCCAATTGACCTAATGAGCTGCAGTTTGGTCCTCCAGCTGTTCCTTTTTTGTACCTTTAACTTTTCCAGCCTCTTATTGCCCCTGTCCCAACTTTTTTGAGATGTGTTGCTGTCATGAAATTTCAAAATGTCTCACTTTCGACATTTGATATGTTGTCTATGTTCTATTGTGAATACAATATCAATTTTTGACATTTGTAAATTATTGCATTCCGTTTTTATTTACAATTTGTACTTTGTCCCAACTTTTTTGGAATCGGGGTTGTACATATATATTGTTTTTCTTAATATAATTTTTTTTGGTAACATTTATCTGTTTTTACAATTAAGGTGAGAGAGAAACGGCATTTTGATTCTCCTATATGTCCTGGATATATAGTGAATTGACAATAAAAAAAATCTTTGAATCTTGAATCTTATTCCACTTCCTATGAAATATAATTTCACTCATGTTTTTGTTAACTGCACAATACTACACTACTTTTACTGTAATTTTTTGGAAACTTGTAATATGGCACCCTTAATCAAATCAAATCAAATCAAGTTTATTTGTATAGCGCTTTTAACAATAAACATTGTCGCAAAGCAGCTTTACAGAATTTGAACGACTTAAAAAATTAGCTAATTTTATCCCTAATCTATCCCCAATGAGCAAGCCTGTGGTGACGGTGGCAAGGAAAAACTCCCTCAGATGACATGAGGAAGAAACCTCGAGAGGAACCAGACTCAAAAGGGAACCCATCCTCATTTGGGCAACAACAGACAGCCTGACTATAATATTAACAGTTTTAACAGGTATAGCCCTCAACTGTCCTCATGGGGCCGTCCTTCACAGGAGCGGTGTGATAAAACTCCGACCAGACACAGGGCACCAGGATGGATCAAGCAGGTCTGAGGGGCAGAAGAGGCCAGCATCTCAATCCCAGGATCAACATGTAACTCAGAGGGACAGATTGGGGGGGGGGGGGAGAGAGAAAGAAAACACAGGTTGTTAGGTATGCCCTAAAAATGACAAGTATTAAATCTGTGTGGTAGGCTCGCAGAGACGAGAGTCTTGACATCAGGCATAACACACAACAATGGCATGTTAATATAGTAAAAAATATATCATGACCTGCTCTGGCTGGATGCTTGATTGGGTGATGGGAGCACACTCCTCAGCAATGATGAGATGCAGATGGGACCCTTAGGGCTGGCCAAGACAATTCAGTTACATTTCACTGGGTCTGGGACATGCGACAGAATGTCTGATGGCCGATTCCCTGCAGGCCACGATAGCCAGTCGAGGTCTCCACCCTCTCCACCAAAAGATTTCCTGTTGACTCCATGTAACTCAGAGGGACAGATTTGGGGTGGGGGGAGGGAAAGAAAACACAGGTTGTTAGGTATGCCCAATGTCACCTGAATAAGTAGGAGCAGTATACATATTGCACCGAGTACAAGCAGGGACTCTGGCAACTAACTATGACAGCATAACTAAAAGGAGAGAGCCAGAAGGTAACACAGGCATGAGGGAGCCCCGGGACATAAAGCAGCCAGCCACTACACCGTCAACAAACTCGAATGAGCAAGCGAGTGGGGACTGACAGCATCCATACATCCCAGTTTACCAAACCACTCTATGTCTGAGGACCCTCCAGATCTACTCCTTTACCTCATAAACACCATTAACAAAAGGCTTGACTAAACAGATATGTTTTCAGCCTAGACTTAAATGCTGAGACTGTGTCTGATTCCCGAACATTACTTGGAAGGCTGTTCCATAACTGTGGGGCTTTGTAAGAAAAGGCTCTGCCCCCTGATGTAGCCTTCACTATACGAGGTACCAGCAGATAGCCTGCACCTTTTGATCTAAGTAGGCGTGGCGGGTCATAGAGGAGCAGAAGTTCACTCAGGTACTGTGGTGCGAGACCATTTAGTGCTTTAAAGGTCAATAGTAGTATTTTATAATCAATACGAAATTTAATTGGGAGCCAATGCAGTGTAGATAAGACAGGCGTGATGTGGTCATATTTTCTAGTTCTAGTAAGGACACTTGCTGCTGCATTTTGAACTAACTGGAGCTTGTTTATGCACTTATTGGAACATCCAGACAGTAAGGCATTACAATAAGCCAACCTGGAGGTAACGAAAGCATGGACTAGTTTTTCTGCATCATGCAATGACATTAAATTTCTTATCTTTGCAATATTTCTGAGATGAAAGAAAGCTATCCGGGTGATGTTATCAATGTGAGTTTCGAATGAAAGACTGGGGTCAATAATCACTCTGAGGTCTTTTACTGCTGCACGTGAAGAAACAGAAAGGCCATCCAGAGTCACTGTGTAATCAGAAAACTTACTTCTAGCTGTATGTGGTCCTAGCACAAGTACTTCAGTCTTGTCAGAGTTAAGCAGAAGGAAATTAATAAGCATCCAGTGTCTAATGTCCTTAACACATTCCTCAATTCTATTAAGCTGGTGTCTCTCATCAGGTTTTGCAGAGACATACAACTGTGTCATCAGCATAACAGTGGAAACTAATACAATGTTTACGAATAATATCGCCCAGAGGTAACATATATAGAGAAAAAAGCAGTGGACCCAAGACAGAACCTTGTGGAACACCAAACTTTACCTCGGTACATCTAGAAATATCACCATTTATATCAACATACTGATAACGATCAGTTAGATAAGACCTGAGCCAGGAGAGGGCCATTCCCTTAACTCCCACAACATTTTCTAGTCTATCCAGAAGAATGGAATGATCAATGGTATCAAATGCTGCACTAAGGTCAAGCAACACAAGTAGTGAGACACAGCCCTGATCAGACGCCAACAGTAGGTCGTTTACTACTTTAACCAGTGCTGTCTCTGTGATATGATGAGGTCTAAATCCTGACTGATACATTTCATGGATGTTATTCCTATGTAAATATGAGCATAACTGCTGTGCCACAGCTTTTTCAAGGATCTTGGAGATAAAGGGGAGGTTTGATATTGGCCGATAATTGGACAGCTGACAGGGATCAAGGTCAGGTTTTTTAATCAGGGGTTTGATAACTGCTAGTTTAAAGGATTTGGGTACATAGCCAATCATAAGAGAAGAATTTATTATTTTTAGAAGTGGTTCAATTACTCCAGGCATTATCTGTTTGAATAGATGTGTACAGTAGGTAAGGGATCTAGTATGCAAGTTGAGGCTTTTGATGTAGAGATTAATGAAAGTAATTCAGTTTCTTTAGGGGAGTAAAACATTCTAACTGATGATCTGATACAGTTATATTGTTAACTACAAGGTCACTTTCATTGTCTCACCTTAAATTAGTAGTTTGAATTTTTTGTCGGATATTCTCAATTTTGTCATTAAAAAAATTCATGAAGTCGTTGCTACTACATACTGCAGGTGTGCATGTGTTGATAGTGGACTTATTCCTGGTTAATTTTGCTACAGTATTAAATAGGAATCTAGGATTATTTTTGTTATCTTCTATTAGGGAGGAGAAATATGTTGATCTCGCAGCACTAAGAGCTTTTCTATACTTCAGGAAGCTCTCCTTCCAATCTAATTTGAACACTACCAATTTTGTTTGACGCCATTTACGTTCCAATTTTCAAGTGGTCCGTTTTAAAGTGCGAGTGTCATCATTATACCAGGGTGCTAATTTTTTGTCTCTGACCATTTTCCTTTTTAGAGGAGCTACATTATCTAAAGTATGGCGGAATGTTGACTCTAAGCATTCAGTTGCCTGATCAAGTTCTGCAGGGGCTGACAGTGACCCAATCAAAGTTGACAGCTCTGGGAGATCATTTATAAAGCTCTGTGCAGTAGTTGACGTGAAAGTACGTTTAATACAGTAGCGTGGTGAGGTGCATATATTATTACTCAGACATAGTTTGAATGAGATGAGACAATGATCTGAGATAACTTCAGACTGTGGAAGTATGACTATATTGTCTACGTTTAATCTGAATGTTAGTATTAGATCAAGGGTGTGACCACCATTATGGGTCGGTCCTATGACATTCTGCTTAATCCCGACTGAATCTAAGATGGACACAAACGCTGTTTTTAAAGGGTCTTCTGGGTTATCGAAGTGAATATTAAAATCTCTGACAACTAAAGCTTTGTCTAAGGAAATAACCAGATCTGAGATAAAATCTGCAAATTCAGAAAGAAACTCAGAATATGGCCCCGGGGGCCTGTAAATAATAAGCAATGGAATTAACTGGGTAGACTTATTTTTCGAGGCTACATACATTATATGAGTATGAAGAACTTCAAATGTATTAAATTTATAACCAGGTTTTTGTGTTACACCTAGATAATCGTTATAAATAACCGCGACGCCTCCTCCTCTGCCAGTTAGACGAGGCTGGTGTATATAACTGTATCCAGGAGGACTCGCTTCATTTAATGCTATATATTCATTTGGCTTAATCCATGTTTCTGTTAAACACAGTACATTAAACTCCTGATCAGTAATGAGTTCATTAACCATTAGCGCTTTAAATGAAAGAGATCTAATATTTAATAGCCCCACCTTTAGATCAAAGGTGCTGGCAGCAGCTGTACAGTCAGTATGATCTAATTTTTTATTGATTAGGTTACTGGAACAAACTCTCTGAAAATTTCTACCTTTTTGTTGAGCTCGGGGAACAGACACAGTCTCGATGTAGTGGACCCTGAGTGACGACTCTGTGCAGCTAGCAGACAGTCAGTTTAGCCTGTTCGTCTGCTCCCTGGCCTTGGCTCTGGATTGTCAGAAATTAACTAGGCCTGTTCTGAGACTATGACCTATGCTGCAGGAAATGACAGCAGCACCTTCCCGAGTGGGATGGATACCGTCCCGCCCTAACAGGCCAGCAGTGCCCTCAAAATTAGCCCAATTATCTATAAAGCCCACACTGTTTTCAGAGCACCACCTGGACAGCCAGCAGTTCAGCGACCATAACCTGCTGTAAGCTACATCGCCATGCCGCATTGGGATGGGGCCAGAGCATACTACAGCATCAGACACCGCCTTCGCTAATTTAAACACCTCTACAAAGTTACTCTTAGTAACCTCAGACTGACAAAGGCATATATCATTATACGCCTTAACCTACCCAGGGTGTACCCCACCTCTTACCTGAACTCAGGTATGATTGGCTCCAGCTTCCCCTGCAACCCTGACAGATAAGTGGTATACAGGATGGATGGTTGGATGGATGGGTGGCATCCCTCAAGGTTCTGCTATAGTTTCTCTGGTAGCTTTTCTTTTTTTTTATATATGGTCCATGTCACTTTGAAAAACATGGAAGACTAAACTGCCATATCATAAGTAAGGAATAAAACATTTGGGGTATAGGAAAATAATAAACAGTGGGGCGGGGCCTAACATGGTGGAGTTATTTTTATCATCCACAAGCGTTTTATTCCTCTTAAAGCACAGCAATTTGCCACCAAGAACACAACGTACTTTTTTTTAATCCAATAATACAATATTTAATGTTGTGGAACTGCCAGGACACAAGTTAGTTCACATTATCATTTCTGTTATAGCAGCTATGAACACTCTTTCCCTCACCAGCCTCTCTTTTTTTTTCAAACTTGACATTAATAGGACAAAAAAGTTGCAGCATGTTCATGTTACAAAACACTTTCATTGAAGACTCCTTCCATAAATGTTACAGTAAATAATCATCTATTTACAGAAAGCTTATGCATTTTCTTTATTAACCCTCTTTACCCCTCTTTCTTTAGAATTTTCTTGCAGCTACCTGCAATGATTTTTAAAGCTATATCTGTGTAAGCTTCATAAGCCATGGCCTAATGGTTAGAGAAGCAGCTTTGGGACAAAAAGATTACTGATTTGATTCCCTGGACCAGCAGGAATGGCTGAAGTAACCCTCAACTGCTCCCCAGGCTGCTCTGGGCACGTTGATCTGGATCAGAGCATCTGCTAAATGGCATTAATCCAATGTAATGTACTTCAAAAAGTTCTGAGTTCTCACCCAGAAAATGTCATAGGAGGAAGACTGTTCTTGCATTATTTTTCAACATACACTTTCAGAAAACAAAGTACATTATTGTACCTTTAGGGGTACAACAGCTTGTCACTGGTGTGGTACCCTCTAAGGTACTTATTTGTACCCTTTATATACTGATTGAGAACAGGTATGTAACTTTTTGACCCTAAAAAGGTCCACATAGTTACCTTAAAGGGCTGATGACACGAACATGACTCTATGCAATTTCTTAAATAAACTATACAACATGGCAAACATGTTAGATTTCTGTTATAATTACGTGAAAAGAAGCTGTTGTTACGCGAATATCCAACTTTTAATTGCACAGCGCAAGAAAACTGGGTCCGTGGCTCGCGGCCATGTTGTGACGTCAGCGGAAGAACACGCTGCGGTTCACTGGCTGTCTACTCAATGGAAATGGCGCATGAAAACGCCGGTGAACTCTCTAGCTCTTCCTCTTCTGGGAGTCTAGAATTGTGTTGTGAGTGGGATAGATCAGAAGAATCAAGTGATGACAAACACGGGTGCATCCAACCGTACAGGTTTGAACCTGTTACTGTGCAATCTGAGAGCGACTCCGACCCCGAGATGGACAGCGGACAGGCAGACAGCCCAGCATTGAACACCACAAGGTTGGATAACAAGGATTGGTAGGTCAACCCGTATTTGTTCAAAATGTTACGGAATCAATATTTTAATATTATGTATTGTTGTCTTGCATGTGTAAACACTGCTTATATCATGTAAGCCGTATGCTACACTGAATACATAGTTCCTAAGGCAGCTGGGCCATAGAAGGTTCACGCTGCACGCTGCATGCTGCACGCTACACGCTACACGTTCACGTGAAGAACCGGACCCTGGGCCATTAAACTTCATGCTTGGATGTTCACGTGTTGCGTCTGTTCTACTTTGACCGAGTAACCAACAATACGGACTCTTCGGATGACGACGATTGCCTCATTCTGCTTTTACTGAGACAGAGGAAGAGAAAAAGGAACAGAATTTGGAGCCGAGAACACTTCCTTCTGAGAGAAACCCGTGGTGAATTTCACCGAACATTCTATAATCTGCTTGACAATCCCGATGAAGAACTATTTTTCAATTATACCATTCAATTATATTTTTTCTGAAGTTTTCCCCTGAAAGCATAGAGTTATCTCCCTAGACCCGTTCTGATTGGCTGGCGCGGCGGTGACCGCATGCATTGACTGGAATTTCCATCTTCACGCCTAGAAAAAAGTGTGCATGTTCATTTCTCGCTTCACGCGTGAAGTGTGCAGCGTGCAGCGTTCACGTTGCACGCTGCACACTTCACGCGTGAAGCGTGAAATGAACATGCACACTTTTTTCTAGGCGTGAAGATGGAAATTCCAGTCAATGCATGCGGTCACCGCCGCGCCAGCCAATCAGAACGGGTCTAGGGAGATAACTCTATGCTTTCAGGGGAAAACTTCAGAAAAAATATAATTGAATGGTATAATTGAAAAATAGTTCTTCATCGGGATTGTCAAGCAGATTATAGAATGTTCGGTGAAATTCACCACGGGTTTCTCTCAGAAGGAAGTGTTCTCGGCTCCAAATTCTGTTCCTTTTTCTCTTCCTCTGTCTCAGTAAAAGCAGAATGAGGCAATCGTCGTCATCCGAAGAGTCCGTATTGTTGGTTACTCGGTCAAAGTAGAACAGACGCAACACGTGAACATCCAAGCATGAAGTTTAATGGCCCAGGGTCCGGTTCTTCACGTGAACGTGTAGCGTGCAGCGTGCAGCGTGAACCTTCTATGGCCCAGCAGCCTAATGGAGCATGCAAACGGCTAACATAATAAGCTTACGACTATGCCTGATCCGTGATACATTTAGGATAATATTGGCAGGCACGTCTTCTAGTTTATGGCTTCTTAGTTTTATCCTTCAATGAAGCAAAATATTTGATAACCTACATCAGCATAAGCAAATGACAATCTGTAGCCTACTTGTCTGGCTAAGTTAGCTTTCCCTCAGTGTTTGCTTTGAGAAACAAATTCTTTCAACTTGGCAATAAGAGACCACAATGCAAAGGCAAAATACTACAACTGCTACTACAAATCTGTCACATCAACAAACCAGCAAGTGAGGAGGAAGACTAGGCAATATGATGCCCATACCCATAGATCAGTTTTTTTTGTATTAGTACTAAGAAGACGTAAACAAACCATCCAACACCATCGAAGACAGTGCAAGCTTTCACAAGCAAATACATGACTGATATCACGCCGACTCTATGTTTACATTTATGATTATCATGAATGTGTACTCTATGATGTGTACTCTATGAGCGCTCTGGAGTGAGTCACTTCCAAGATGGCCGCGCAGACCGCATGGTTACTATTTTTAGCATTATGTCGGAGCACTCTATAGCTCTACGTACCTTTATCTTATGTCGTTTCACAACACATGTTCTGACAGTTGGACTGTCTTTAGAGGAGTCGCCTTGTCCCAGGCGACTGCTGGATCCGGCATAGCTACTAGTAGACCCCCTCCGGAATACTGTAGGCACTGCTGATGGTAGTAACACACGTTTGTGCTGAACTGAACACCCAAGAGATTCTTTTAAGCTGGGAAGGGTGTCAAAACAATCCAAATCGAAGTGTTCAGAGCACAGGACGGATGTTGGTGAGGGCTCCCACTTGTCACGAGTGCACCTGACTTGCTTCACCCACTTCGCATGCAGCTTGGGATCTCTGGGAAACTTGAATAAACTTACCCCATCCTTGTGGGTTTTGGAGCAAAAGCCGGCAACACAACGCGAAGGCATAATAACTATATATATATATATATATATATATATATATATATATATATATATATATAATTATAATGTATAATAATAATACTAATAATGATAAACTGAACACCTCTCGCATCAACAACAAACTGGTAAGTGAGGAGGAAGATTCTTTCGCTGATGTCATATAGCCCCTCCTCTTCTCCTGGGTGCTGCAGCCCCGTCAAATTTGCCCAAATAGCCGCGTTTTTTATCATAACTTGTAAAATAGGCGCCTTCGTGAATTAATATATGGATCATCGGGAATTACTTTTTATGTTATAAAACATCGCCAAAGATGTCAAAAACGTGTCATCAGCCCTTTAAAGTCCAATAATGAGCCCTAGGGGGTTCATTGATGTAGATTGTACCTTGGGGGACAGAAATGGACTACAACTGTACGCCTATTTCTGACAGTATTATCTCCATTAACTTCAAAGCACTTGGTCCACTGATGTTCATGTTTCGCTCTGCCTTTACGGAAGAAGGTCACATCTTGAGCTTCCAGATCCTCTTCAACAGCATAGATGACTTCATCATCACTCTGAAAATGGTCACCATGCAAGTGGGATTTAAGTTTGGGAAACAGATAGAAGTCAGATGGTGTCAGGTCGGGTGAGTAAGGTGCAGGGGGCAACAGTTCAAAGCCACATTTGGCTGCTTCTGCCCCTGCCATCTGTGTTGTGTGGATGGGCACATTGTCCTGGAGCAACAGCAGACCAGCTCAAGACATTTCTCTCCTTTTTTCTTTGATGGCTTCTTTCATTTAAGTTTGTGTGGACTGTGATATAAGGTATTATAGTACATAGTTATGCCCCAAAATGTGAGTTAAGCACCTTGTTTCCAGGTGAGGCCATGAACTTTTTGAAGTACCCTCGTAGATACATGAGAAGCATACATTTATTGAGAAAAAAAGGAAACAAGATGTGTTGTCTTTGACATTTCTGACATTTTTGTTCATTATATTTTGCTAGTGACTGACCAGCTGAGGAGTTACAGTGTCTCTAGGAGTTATGGATATAACTTAAAAGCACTCACGTGTTCTCACTGAATAACACAGTATTTATGTGCACCGATTTCAACAATCCACTATGTTTGGATAATAGTAATGATCATATTGATGTAAGAAATGTTTGAGAGTAATACAATATTAGCATCCTCCATTTTGTTTTAACTAGCTAACTCTCACAGTTCCTAGCTAGCTATCACTCACAAAATAAATAAACAAGTTATTTATTACCAGACTTAAACTTTTATATATATATATATATATATATATATATATATATATATATATATATATATATATATATATACACACACAACCCCGATTCCAAAAAAGTTGGGACAAAGTACAAATTGTAAATAAAAACGGAATGCAATAATTTACAAATCTCAAAAACTGATATTGTATTCACAATAGAACATAGACAACATATCAAATGTCGAAAGTGAGACATTTTGAAATTTCATGCCAAATATTGGCTCATTTGAAATTTCATGATAGCAACACATCTCAAAAAAGTTGAGACAGGGGCAATAAGAGGCTGGAAAAGTTAAAGGTACAAAAAAGGAACAGCTGGAGGACCAAATTGCAACTCATTAGGTCAATTGGCAATAGGTCATTAACATGACTGGGTATAAAAAGAGCATCTTGGAGTGGCAGCGGCTCTCAGAAGTAAAGATGGGAAGAGGATCACCAATCCCCCTAATTCTGCGCCAACAAATAGTGGAGCAATATCAGAAAGGAGTTCGAAAGTGTAAAATTGCAAAGAGTTTGAACATATCATCATCTACAGTGCATAATATCATCAAAAGATTCAGAGAATCTGGAAGAATCTCTGTGCGTAAGGGTCAAGGCCGGAAAACCATACTGGGTGCCCATGATCTTCGGGCCCTTAGACGGCACTGCATCACATACAGGCATGCTTCTGTATTGGAAATCACAAAATAGACTCAGGAATATTTCCAGAGAACATTATCTGTGAACACAATTCACCGTGCCATCCGCCGTTGCCAGCTAAAACCCTATAGTTCAAAGAAGAAGCCGTATCTAAACATGATCCAGAAGCGCAGACGTATTCTCTGGGCCAAGGCTCATTTAAAATGGACTGTGGCAAAGTGGAAAACTGTTCTGTGGTCAGACGAATCAAAATTTGAAGTTCTTTATGGAAATCAGGGACGCCGTGTCATTCGGACTAAAGAGGAGAAGGACGACCCAAGTTGTTATCAGCGCTCAGTTCAGAAGCCTGCATCTCTGATGGTATGGGGTTGCATTAGTGCGTGTGGCCTGGGCAGCTTACACATCTGGAAAGACACCATCAATGCTGAAAGGTATATCCAGGTTCTAGAGCAACATACAGTGGTGCTTGAAAGTTTGGGAACCCTTTAGAATTTTCTATATTTCTGCATAAATATGACCTAAAACATCATCAAATTTTCACACAAGTCCTAAAAGTAGATAAAGAGAACCCAGTTAAACAAATGAGACAAAAATATTATACTTGGTCATTTATTTATTGAGGAAAATGATCCAATATTACATATCTGTGAGTGGCAAAAGTATGTGAACCTCTAGGATTAGCAGTTAATTTGAAGGTGAAATTCAAGTCAGGTGTTTTCAATCAATGGGATGACAATCAGGTGTGAGTGGGGACTCTGTGTTATTTAAAGAACAGGGATCTATCAAAGTCTGATTTTCACAACACATGTTTGTGGAAGGGTATCATGGCATGAACAAAGGAGATTTCTGAGGACCTCAGAAAAAGTGTTGTTGATACTCATCAGGCTGGAAAAGGTTACAAAACCATCTCTAAAGAGTTTGGACTCCACCAATCCACAGACAGACAGATTGTGTACAAATGGAGGAAATTCAAGACATTTGTTACCCTCCCCAGGAGTGGTCAACCAACAAAGATCACTCCAAGAGCAAGGCGTGTAATAGTCGGTGAGGTCACAAAGGACCCCAAGGTAACTTCTAAGCAACTGAAGGCCTCTCTCACATTGGCTAATGTTCATGAGTTCACCATCAGGAGAACACTGAACAACAATGGTGTGCATGGCAGGGTTGCAAGGAGAAAGCCACTGCTCTCCAGAAAGAACATTGTTGCTCTTCTGCAGTTTGCTAAAGATCATGTGGACAAGCCAGAATGCTATTGGAAAAATGTTTTGTGGAGAGATGAGACCAAAATAGAACTTTTTGGTTTAAATGAGAAGCCTTATATTTGGAGAAAGGGAAACACTGCATTCCAGCATAAGAACCTTATCCCATCTGTGAAATATGGTGGTAGTAGTATCGTGGTTTGGGCCTGTTTTGCTGCATCTGGGCCAGGATGGCTTGCCATCATTGATGGAACAATGAATTCTGAATTATATGAGCGAATTCGAAAGGAAAATGTCAGGACATCTGTCCATGAACTGAATCGCAAGAGAAGGTGGGTCATGCAGCAAGACAGCGACCCTAAGCACACAAGTCGTTCTACCAAAGAATGGTTAAAGAAGAATAAAGTTAATGTTTTGGAATGGCCAAGTCAAAGTCCTGACCTTAATCCAATCGAAATGTTGTGGAAGGACCTGAAGCGAGCAATTCATGTGAGGAAACACATTACCATCCCAGAGTTGAAGCTGTTCTGTTCAGATACTGAAAGCAAAGGTTCACATACTCTTGCCACTCAGAGATATGCAATTTTGGATAATTTTCCTCAATAAATAAATGACCAAGTATAATATTTTTGTCTCATTTGTTTAACTGGGCTCTCTTTATCAACTTTTAGGACTTGTGTGAAAATCTGATGATGTTTTAGGTCACATTTATGCAGAAATATAGAAAATTCTAAAGGGTTCACAAACTTTCAAGCACCACTGTGTGTGTGTGTGTGTGTATATATATAAGTTCCTGTGAATAAGCTTTAAATATTGGAAGGAAATCTTATTCGAAGAAGCACATTAATATCAACCTTTGATTTCAGCCAGAACTATTGTCAGAGCTGAAAATTCATCAATGTCTTCTGACCAAACAGGATCCAGAATTCAATGTCACTGTGTTATAAATCATGATAAATAATTGAGACAAGAAAAAAATGGATTATCTCTGCGTACTTAGTATCTCAACTTAGACATACAAGTCACGTTCCTTTTACAGAGATTGGAAAAGTCTTGTGAGAAATCCTTTGGCACATTTCTCAGCTTGAGAATTTGGAAGCATCCTTGTATCAGTTTCAGAGAGGAGCTATCTGAAACCGAATGAATAATCGATCGATGCTGCATTATGCATGAGGGAAATCGCCAGTTCTGCAAAGAGGCCCCTCAGTTTTAATGACCCTAACTGTTGATTTATGTCATATCAAGAATCTTAAGTGCTATTTCATCAATCATTATGAAAATGTTTTAGTTTTAGATATTGTTTTGATACAGTCATAATACATTTGTAATCATCCCCCCACCCCCATGACCATTGTAAGAACATTCCACCAACTAGAGAGTACAGAAACGGCAACATTAAAAGATGAAATATGGAACAAAACTAAAGATGCTGAGGTCACTTGTGGCCTTTAAATGTGGTGGGATGAAATATGATAAACTTTTGAGTCTGGGGGAATCTGGCTCCAGGCTTCATGAAAAATATCTAATTTCAATTCACAACAACTATCTTCAATGAAATATAAAATTCAAACTGACAGACTTGTTCCAGTGGCTATGAAACATAATCTCACAATCTTTTTCTGACTTTTTGTGAACTTAAAAATACTACTTCTCTAAATTTCGGGGTTGGAAGATTACTAGATGATCACCATTTGTATAAACCTAGTCCATGGTTTAAATAACAATTATAGAAGTCAAATTATGATTTCTGCCCTGTGATGACCTGGCGACTTGTCCAGGGTGTACCCCGCCTTTCGCCCGTAGTCAGCTGGGATAGGCTCCAGCTTGCCTGCGACCCTGTAGAACAGGATAAAGTGGCTAGAGATAATGAGATGAGAAATTACGATTTCCACAAAGGTGTATACTCACTGGCCACTTTAATAAGAACTATGCGTGATTTTAAGATTCCTGTTCTTGGCTGGCAGGAGTGGAACCCAATGTGGTCTTCTGCTGTTGCATGCTAAGATGCCTTTCTGCTCACCACAATTGTAAAGAGTGATTATATGAGTTTCTATATCTTTCCTGGCAGCTCGAACTAATCGGGCGATTTTCCTCTAACCTCTCTTATCAACAAGGTATTTGTTTCCACCCACAGAACTGTCTCTCACTATTTTTTTCCCCACACTATTCTGTGTAAACCAGGGGTCACCAAACTTTTTTCTCTGGGGGCCACATTGTCGTTCCTGACTGTGATGGGGGGCTGGGGTCGGGTCATCTATATAACATAGAATTGTATGACCCAGACAAATATGACCACCAGCAGGCCTCATTGTGTAGTAGAGATTACTAGCCTGGCACAGCCATCCCCACTACTATATTCACACTACTATATCAACACTTGATTCCTGGCACATATTTGTTTATCTTTACTAGTGGTTGGCAAAAGTAGTCATTGAGTCTTCACACCCTGTTTTAATTTGAAATACCACAGATATTCTATTTATTTATTTTCTAATAAAAATAATATCAAAGTTGTCAAGGTAAGAAACATCTGCCTGGTTGAGGTGATTGACACTGGCAAAGGTGAGTGAAAAATTATAAATTGTAGGTAGGCTTGTTGATATTATTAATAATATTTATAATAATTGTGTGCAGCACTTAATAAAGGTCAAATAAATAAGCCTATAAAATAAATACATTTAAAAAAAACAGTGAAATTATAATATGAGCAATAGATCAATAGATCACAGCAGTTGTGCTGTGTCCTGCATGTCATTGCTCTCATCCATGGCCAAAGCAAAAAACTCGAATTCTGACGCTTTCTCATTCAGCTGGTCATACACGTTGTCCCCCAAATTTTCGGTTCGCCTGGTCATACTAGGACGACCCAAGTTGTTATCAGCGCTCAGTTCAGAAGCCTGCATCTCTGATGGTATGGGGTTGCATTAGTGCATGTGGCATGGGCAGCTTACACATCTGGAAAGATGTGTAATCAATGCTGAAAGGTATATCCAGGTTCTAGAGCAACATATGCTCCCATCCAGACGATGTCTCTTTCAGGGAAGACCTTGCATTTTCCAACATGACAATGCCAAACCACATACTGTATCAATTACAGCATCATGGCTGCATAGAAGAAGGGTCCGGGTACTGAACTGGCCAGCCTGCAGTCCAGATCTTTCACCCATAGAAAACATTTGGTGCATCATAAAACGAAAGATATGACAAAAAAGACCTAAGACAGTTGAGCAACTAGAATCCTACATTAGACAAGAATGGTTAACATTCCTATCCCTAAACTTGAGCAACTTGTCTCCTCAGTCCCCAGACGTTTACAGACTGTTGTAAAGAGAAAAGGGGATGTCTCACAGTGGTAAACATGGCCTTGTCCCAACTTTTTTGAGATGTGTTGTTGCGTTGAGCGCATCCTTCTTGTCGGGACACACCTCAGCCACAGCAAGCATGCATACTTTAACAAAGTCCCCATCAGTAAACAGCTTTCCATGGGTAGCTAGTAGGTGAGCTACCTTATAGCTAGCTCGGACAGCAGCCTGGTTGATCTGGGTTTGGCGAAGGAATACATTCTGTTGTGCAGCCAGTCCGCATTTCATCCTCTGAATCCTGTCTTCTCTTGTTTGCCCTCGCAAACTAGCATACTCTTTGTGGCGGGTTTCGTAGTGACGACACAGATTATATTCTTTGAAAACCGACACACTTTCTTTACATGCAAGACAAACTGCACAGTCCTTACACTGAATGAAAAAATAATCGGTGTTTCACTGTTCTTTAAAAACTCTGCACTCTCTGTCAGCTTTTCGCTTACCGCTAGCCATTTTGCTGTCCTGAACACCGACAGTTCTCTGCGCATGTGCTGCCTGTCACTGCTTGATCGCGAGCATATGAAGAAATTCGGAAAATATGAATAGTTCATTTTATAACTAAATATCAATTTTAATTGATAAAATCAACAAAATACAAGATGCAGACATGTTGTTATTTGCCAAAAAGCAATTTAAAAAAATAGGCCATGACCACTTTTGGGGATTGCCTCATAGGGCCGGTTCACGTGGTGGGGGGCAGAGGGGCTGAGGGGCCGGTCAAAGGGGGGTGGCGGGCCAGAGTCGGCCCGTGGGCCGTAGTTTGATGACTCCTGGTGTAAACTCTAGAGACTGTTGTGTGTGCAAACCCTAGGGGATCACCAATTTCTGAAATACTCAAACCAGTCCATCTGGCATCAACACCCATGCCACAGTGAAAGTCACAGAGATCACAATTTTTCCCATTCTGATGTTTGAACTGAACATTAACTGAAGCTCTTGACTTGTATCTGCATGATTTTATGTATTGTGCTGTTGTCAAGGGATTGGCTGATTAGAGAACTGCATAAAACAGCAGGTGGATGGGTGTTCCTAATAAAAGTGGCCAGTGAATGTATGTGTGTGTGTGTGTGTGTGTGTAATATATATATATATATATATATATATATATATATATATACTGGGTGCGATTTGCTGGGGGGGATGGTGGGGATCATCCCCCCCCCTCTGGTTTTTATCTCTGCTGAAAAAAAATCCTCGGGGACAACCTGTTGTGACACAGTTTTCTATGGTCTACATTGCACTCACTTTCAAAATGACCCAAAATGGCAGCTTTGATGTTCACGAACGTCTAGGGCTGCCAACCGTCCCGTATTGGGCGGGACATCCCGTTTTTTGGGTAATTTTAATTTGTCCAGTCAGGGACAGGTCCTGCCCTCACTCCAATGCTGTGGTGTAAATCGCGTAATTGCCGTGAGAAGCGCTATTACCGCGAGTCGCAGTCATCTGCGATTTAAAACCATTCACTGTTGCCATATCCTGAATTTTTAAGCTATACTGACAAAATAGGCATCAAATTAAACTAGAGCAGATGGTGCAGCCAGTGGATACAGCCTAACTGTTCGATAAGGATAGCAGATAGCTTAAAAAAAAAAAACTTCCGACTCCTACCTTTGTGATGTCTTTCTCTCTTCTTCTTCTGCTATGAAGCATTGCAGAAGGTTCTTAGGGTTTTCAAATGGACAATTAAGCAAATATCAGGGTTTTACAGCTACAGCAAATCATTTTTCAGTTTATGACATTGCCTTCATAAATATGGCCTGATGAATTATTTGGCCAAAGTTTAAAAGAGAAAAATTAGACAATAATATTAGAATTGTTTGTTATTTTGCATTAAGTTGCTTAAAAATATCCATTAATTGGTCTATTAATTTTTAAAAGCTCTATTTTAGAAATGAATTTGTAGTGGCCTACATTTGAAACACTCACCTAAAGGCGATTCGGTACTGTAACTATTTTGGGGCGCTGGGGTGCGTGTACAGGGCCTGTACCGGTACTTGTCCGCACCCGGAACAAAGTGTCCCTCATTTGGATATGAGAAAGTTGGCAACCCTGCGAACATCTCATCTCATCTCATTATCTCTAGCCGCTTTATCCTGTTCTACAGGGTCGCAGGCAAGCTGGAGCCTATCCCAGCTGACTATGGGCGAAAGGCGGGGTACACCCTGGACAAGTCGCCAGGTCATCACAGGGCTGACACATAGACACAGACAACCATTCACACTCACATTCACACCTACGGTCAATTTAGAGTCACCAGTTAACCTAACCTGCATGTCTTTGGACTGTGGGGGAAACCGGAGCACCCGGAGGAAACCCACGCGGACACGGGGAGAACATGCAAACTCCACACAGAAAGGCCCTCGCCGGCCCCGGGGCTCGAACCCAGGACCTTCTTGCTGTGAGGCGACAGCGCTAACCACTACACCACCGTGCCGCCCCCCCTGCGAACATCCCCAACAAATAGATACATTGTAGATAATCAAAGTGTGAACGTGGATTTAGCGCCATGAATCACATCCTTACTGATGAGCGCAACAGAATGAATGTATCCACACTGAACAGCCTTCTTTTCCTCGCTGTCAATGGGCCAGACGTGCGTTCCTTCCCTGCTGAGAAATTCGCAGAAATGTGGATTAAAGAAGGGCGAAACGCGGCGGATAGCGCATCGACGGGAAAGCAGAAAAGGCCACATGAACTGCACCATCAGAGCAAACTGTTCATTTAGTATTCATGTATTTCAGTGATTTTCAAGTCACTGTCCATTTAATCCGGAGGGAGAGAAACATCACAGCAACGCGACAAGCAATGCGAACTTTGTTGTGTGTTAGTGTTCGTGTATTTAGTCAGAGAGATAGGAAGATGAATTTACTATCTCTGGTTTAGTGTTCGTTTTCATTTAGTGTTATTCATTTGATATCATCGGATGTTATTGAGCTGTTAGCCTATTGTTACCTTAATTTTGTGACGTTTCATGATTAAAAAAAACCCCATCCCCCCTTCTGTTTTTTTGACAAATCGCACCCTGTATATATATATATATATATATATATATATATATATATATATATATAATTTCCAAGAAACAAAAACAGAATCCATGTAGTTTGCTAGCATAAACTGTGAGCTCATATGAAAGTGCAGTAGTTCTTTGAACAAAACACACCTCGACAAATCAAATTGATGTATTTCTTGTGACAGCCTGTGAGAAAAACTGAAAGGAACCTCAAGGACATGACAAACCCTCTGATATGTGACAGCAGCATCAAAACTCACTCGCTGCCCCCTCACACCCTTCCACACTTGTGATGTGATTTGAGTCATTCCCTGTGGCTGCGAGGGTGGATCAGACAGGATCGCATTGCTCCATCACACAAACCCTATGATTAGAGAGAAGCAAATGTGCATGTGTTTAGCAGTGACCTCAGCGTCATCTAATCTTCTCTGATGGAGTGTGAGGTCAAGTGTTTTATAAGTCGGACACCTTGGCTACGTTCTTTCCAACTTTACTTCACCTGTCTGAGTTACTGAGGCACTGTTTAACCCTTTAATAACCCAAAAAACATGTTAACTCATTATTCTTATGCTAACGCTTGCTTCTTGCTTACTAATGGGGAATAGAAGCCATTTGACCTGCTAACCTTTGGTTAAAAATTGAACAGCAAACACCATTTAGCTGTCTAAACTGCCTCAATTGTTGTAACAAACCTACATGTTGCATATAATGAACATAATGTCTTTTTACAGTATGCTAATTAGCTCCTGGTAGATGTCCTAAAAGGTTAGGAAAGGAAAAAAATTGTCTGAGATGTCATAAACCTGAATACATGGTTTCTCTCAATACGCTAATTCATAAATAAACTAGAGAACTTGGAAACATGAAATGAAAAATCTTCCTCTTTGCTAAGCCATTCTTACTCTTATTATTTATGCTAAGCTTGTTAAAACTAAAAATATACAGTATGGTTGTACTTGAAAGTTTGGGAACCCTTTAGAATTTTCTATATTTCTGCATAAATATGACCTAAAACATCATCAGATTTTCACATAAGTCCTAAAATTAGAAAAAGAAAACCCAGTTAAACAAATGAGACAAAAAAATATTATATTGGTCATGAATTTATTAAGGGAAATTATCCAATATTACATATCTGTGAGTGGCAAAAGTATGTGAACCTTTGCTTTCAGTATCTGGTGTGACCCCCTTGTGCAGCAATAACTGCAACTAAACGTTTCCGGTAACTGTTGATCAGTCCTGCACACCGGCTTGGAGGAATTTTAGCCCATTCCTCTGTACAGAACAGCTTCAACTCTGGGATGTTGGTGGGTTTCCTCACATGAACTGCTTGCTTCAGGTCCTTCCACAACATTTCGATTGGATTAAGGTCAGGATTTTGACTTGGCCATTCCAAAACATTAACTTTATTCTTCTTTAATCATTCTTTGGTAGAACGACTTGTGTGCTTAGGGTCGTTGTCTTGCTGCATGACCCACCTTCTCTTGAGATTCAGTTCATGGACAGATGTCCTGACATTTTCCTTTAGAATTCACTGGTATAATTCAGAATTCATTGTTCCATCAATGATAGCAAGCCATCCTGGCCCAGATGCAGCAAAACAGGCCCAACCCATGATACTTCTACCACCATGTTTCACAGATGGGATAAGGTTCTTATGCTGGAATGCAGTGTTTTCCTTTCTCCAAACATAATGCTTCTCATTTAAACCAAAAAGTTCTATTTTGGTCTCATCCATCCACAAAACATTTTTCCAATAGCCTTCTGGCTTGTCCACATGATCTTTAGCAAACTGCAGACAAGCGGCAATGTTCTTTTTGGAGAGCAGTGGCTTTCTCCTTGCAACCCTGCCATGCACACCATTGTTGTTCAGTGTTCTCCTGATGGTGGACTCATGAACATTAACATTAGCCAATGTGAGAGAGGCCTTCAGTTGCTTAGAAGTTACCCTGGGGTCCTTTGTGACCTCGCCAACTATTACATGCCTTGCTCTTGGAGTGATCTTTGTTGGTTGACCACTCCTGGGGAGGGTAACAAAGGTCTTGAATGTCCTCCATTTGTACACAATCTGTCTGACTGTGAATTGGTGGAGTCCAAACTCTTTAGAGATGGTTTTGTAACCTTTTCCAACCTGATGAGCATCAACAATACTTTTTCTGAGGTCCTCAGAAATCTCCTTTGTTTATGCCATGATACACTTCCACAAACGTGTTGTGAAGATCAGACTTTGATAGATCCCTGTTCTTTAAATAAAACAGGGTGCCCACTCACATCTGATTGTCATCCATTGATTGAAAACATTCACCTTCAAATTAACTGCTAATCTTAGAGGTTCACATACTTTTGCCACTCACAGATATGTAATATTGGATCATTTTCCTGACTAAGTAAATTACCAAGTATAATATTTTTGTCTCGTTCATTTAACTGGGTTCTCTTTACTTTTAGGACTTGTGTGAAAATCTGATGTTGTTTTAGGTCATATTTATGCAGAAATATAGAAAATCCTAAAGGGTTCACAAACTTTCAAAGCACCACTGTAGCTCTTTTTCATGAGGTTTTTACAGAGATATGTTAAAAATAAAGAAATAAAAAAATTCTATTTCAATAAAATCTTAAAACATGCTAATTGTCCATCCTAATGCTGACAAATAGCCCTCAAAAACATGATAATTTAGAATTTTTGTTTGTTTGTTTGTTTGTTTGTTTGTTTGTTTGTTTGTCTTCTGAATTAAGAGTCTAATAAGCAACAAAAAGCAACTTTTTGTGTTAGTCTGTGTATTAGCATGGTGACGGACAGAAACAGTTAGCATGTGTCTATGTTCCATTGTTAAAATTGATGCATGTGAATATTGAGTTAGCATGTTTAGCGTGATTTTTTCAGGGTTGAGGCACCTGTCATAGGCTATCATAGAATTTAGCATGTTCTCAGAGTTTATTTATGAGTGCCGCAGTGCCTCTGTAACTCGACCAGGTAAAGCGAAAGAGTAAAGAAACCTCACTGAGATGTCTGAGTCACTGAAAACTTGACCTCACACTCCATCAGGGAAACATCAGATGACACTGAGGTCACCGCTTAACACGCACACACACTTTAGTTCCTCTAGTCATGGGCTATGTGTGATAGAGCAATGCAGTTCTGTCCTTTCTGCCCTCGCAGCCACAGGGAACGACTCAAATCTCATCACGGAAGTGTGGAAAGGGATGCAGAGGCAGTGAGTGAGTTTTGATGCTGCAGAAGCATACTAGAGGGAGGGTTTCATTCCAAAGTGTCTACTTTTGTCAGCTAAAACATGGCAGCATATAAGATCATAATACTTCACTCAAAATTATGGGATTGCCTCAGGGTTTATCTCTTATTAGGGTGACCAGACATCCCGGTTTTACCGGGACAGTCCCGATTTGGGGTTGTGTGTCCCAAGTCCCGACAAAAGTCTGTCGGGACATGGATATGTCCCGGTTTTCGCCACTCACGGCATTTGCGACTGAGCAGCGTGGGAATCATTAGCGGAGAAATGTCTGCATTTACTGTTTTGATGAATTGACAGGAATCGCAAACTTTCCTGGTTACTGCCCCCTGGCCCTGTGGCATGGGTGTTTATTTAGCCACATTATTCCAGACAACAGAACATGTTGTCATGCAACAATAAAATAAACATTAACTGGCGCGAATGTTCTTTGTCTAGCAGCTAGCAGCAGTAATGCCAAAGCAATTATGCCGAAAAGAAAATGTACCTTTTCCAAAGGTTTACAGGGCACCTACCCCTTCCTCCGAGAGGTGCAGAACAATGCGCACGAAGCCTACTGCACACACTGTAAGTGCTTTGTTCTTGTACTGAGTTGGGTAGCCTATGTTGCAAATGCTGTGTGCTCCTGTGGGGTCTTTCCTCGGGCTGTCGCCCCTCTCCTCCTTTATTGCTGTTTTGTTTGAGTGTATATTTACGGAAGCCGCAAGAGGCCCTTCATATAATCTTTTTTTATTCACCTTGTTATCCCGAGATAACGACATAATTAATTCAGGATCTCGAGAAAACAACACAACTAATTCGAGATCTCGAGAAAACAAAACCGTTATTCCGTGATCTCGAGAAAACAAAACAATTATTTCATGATCTCAGCTGGATCACCATTCTGACAGTTTGGCCATATTGCTGTGTTGAACAGCTTGTTGTACCTTCCATTAAAGTGTTCACTTTTGTACACATCTTCTTGCTTTATTCATTCAGTTGTGGGGAATGGTTAGTAAGGTTGATTCTGACCTAGGCTATGTTGAGGTCACATATCTACTTTTTAAGTTCATGCTATAGTGCATACAATTTTAGAGATGTAGCCTACATGTGCATATGCATTCTTCTTGGTGTTCTCACAAACAGGTGAAATAAATCAGTTTAAATTTGGCCTATGGACATAGCCTGGCCTATTCTCAGCCATTACAAAATCTGTTGTCTGACCATAATTTAACTGATCTGTATACCACTATGCTACTAGATAACAAAATGCCTGTTTGTTTTATTTCATGTGAGATGTTGATAAATGTGAGCTTCAACAAAATGATAAGAGCACCTCTCTGAGTGTCACGTTTACATAAAAAAAAGGTGTGCGTGCACGAGCATGGTCGCGCGCAAAAGTGTCCCGGTTTCAGACTAGGGAAATCTGGTCACCCTATCTCTTACACGTGTTCAGTCTCATTCCTCATGCTAACCCAGAGGCAAGGTAACCTTGAAAGAACACCACATGTTTGTGTTAACTCTGGCTTCATGCTGATACATGTTGTTACTGTTGTTCTTGTTCTTGTTTCTGAACACACAAAACTATTCTCAGGGTTAATAAGCCAATGTTATAATGTGAGGAAAGAGTGCTAGCAAATTTTCAGAGGTAGGAATCTCGTATATAGTAATTCTGCCCAGGATAAAAGAATGAATAAATGAGATCCAGCATGTTTTTAGCATAAAGATACTGTATACGAGAATGAGGAATGAAACCTAGCATGTTTTCAGTGGTAATAATCTACACATTAGCATTAGGAAAGGGAGCTAGAGTGTATTCAGCGTTAAAATACTGTATTGCTGGGTTTCAGTCACATGACTTTTCTTAGCAGTTTTACTGGAAGTGAAATAGCTGGTGGTCTAAGTGGCTGCCATAGTGCAAACAACTAGCGATGACTTAGAGTATGCTTGTAATCTAGAAGCCACTGCTCGCTTTAGATATGTTCAGAAGCAGTGGCGGCTGGTAGTCTTTCAAACAGGGGAGGCTGGTCGGTTACAATATTTCCAGATTTTAAAAGAAAAAACATCAATTTTGCCCATACTCTTGCCTCTGTTCTGGCTGATTGTTGGCAGCGTCACAAACTGTGAAATAACAGGTTCTTTTGGCCCATTAGCCTACTGTCCAATATACATGATGGTGGTGTTGGGGGGGGGTATATTTTAACATTTTATATTTTAAAATTGTGGCATGTTGTTTAAAAATTGATCATTATTGAAAGCAGCTCTTTGTCAGGAACCTCAGCAGTAACAGCAGAGTGTTCTGGAATAGGCACAAGCACTGACCTTGGGGAGCCAAACATAGAGCTGGGTGCCACACATTTCATTCAATGACACTTTCCCTATATTTTACTTATTTTGACTGAGAAATGTTTTATTGACAATTTTGATAACCCTTCACTTTTAATCCAGGTCTGTAGTGTGAAATGTTCTCGGCTGTGTTTTTGTTTAAAAATGTTTTCCAAATTGTAGCTGTGTTTAATTCATATCCGGAGAAATATATATTCCAATATAATATACTCAGCATAAACATTTTAAATAGATTCTATATTTTTGTCCATCCATGACATATTACTAAAGTAGCCTATTTACTGTTGTTGATGTGGGTCACTTGCCCATTCACTTTCTCATACCAGGAGAGCTGAAAGGAACGAGTATTATTCCCTACCTTTTTCACCAAGTCAATTTGAGGCGTTGGTCTACCCTGCTCTTTAATTTTAATTTTTTCCTCGAAAGGAAGACGGGCAAATGGCTTCGCCAAAATTAAATCAGCAATGCTTGGTATCCGTGCGCAGCTTTCTTGCTAGCTGACTAGCCCCCTCAAGTTCAAGTTCAGTCACTCAAATAAACGACATTTCTGGAACTAAGATAGCAAACTTGACAACACTTTATTTACAATGAAAATATATACAAACTAAAAAAGCCGGTAGAAACCGTATGTAATGAATGAAATCGAAATGTAAGCTGATCTCTTACAATACACCACAGCACTCGCGAATCCGCATGGGACTGAACTGATGTTGCCAGATACTGCTGACGTTATCCAGCCCAAAATATGTTCAAAACCCGCCAAAATGCGGTAAATCGCCCAATCTGGCAACACTGTCCGCTGCCTGTCTATAGTTGAAACGAGCTGTCAATCAAAGAAAATATCCGGCCGCTTTCACCAATCACCAGTCTCCTCGCGGAAACTGCCATGTCCCTCCCATGTGAGGCTCGGAGTCCGTGGGCAGGCATTTTCGCAGTATTTGTCCAATAACCATCTTGCATTTTGATATTGAAAAGCGCAGAGCTCCCAAATGCCGTTGAAGTCCATTGAGGCTGGGAGTCCGTGAGACTCCGTGGGCGGGCATTTTCGCAGTATTTGTCCAATAATCGTCTTGCATTTTGAGATTGACAAGCGCATAACTCCCAATCCACTGAGGCTGGGCTGCATCGCGCTGTCACGAGGGGGAAAAACTCACGCACACATTAGGCAAACTGGGGAAAGTTATAATGGAATGATTTCGCACTGTAGTTGGGTTGAGCACATATATTTCTATGATTCTGGATCTGAAATAGCAATGTTATAAGGTTGGCTATAACATAAGCCTAGCGCAATTCATCCTACACGATGTTCATCATTTTTAGAGGAGGCTGAGCCTCCCTCGTTGTCTTAGAGCAATCGCCCATGTTCAGAAGATTGCTATGCGCAATGGAATTGACCCCTACAGTCTGGGAAAGAAGGATTTGTCATACAATCTTGAAAACTACCCTTCAGTCGAGTTCCCCGACATCTCGAACTATCTGGTGTTACAGACATCCTTCTACACCGCAAAACAGATGAAAGCATGGAAGAGTATGGAGGCTTACAACTTTTTTGTATGTGGTTGGGTGAAGGACCTCAGTATCAAGTTGCTGCCAAATGAATCCTGTATTGTTTTTGCCCATGGTAAGTATCTCATCTCATCTCATTATCTCTAGCCGCTTTATCCTTCTACAGGGTCGCAGGCAAGCTGGAGCCTATCCCAGCTGACTACGGGTGAAAGGCGGGGTACACCCTGGACAAGTCGCCAGGTCATCACAGGGCTGACACATAGACACAGACAACCATTCACACTCACATTCACACCTACAGTCAATTTAGAGTCACCAGTTAACCTAACCTGCATGTCTTTGGACTGTGGGGGAAACCGGAGCACCTGGAGGAAACCCACGCGGACACGGGGAGAACATGCAAACTCCACACAGAAAGGCCCTCGCCAGCCCCGGGGCTCGAACCCGGACCTTCTTGCTGTGAGGCGACAGTGCTAACCACTACACCACTGCGCCGCCCCATGGTAAGTATGGTGGGTTTTTTTTTTAGCTTTTCGTTCATGTCTTTACAATGAAGTGCTGCAAGTTGAAGTGTAAACAAACAACAGTTTGCTTGATTCTCACTTGTGTTGGCTCTTATCTCAGGTAAATCATTCACAAAGATCATCAGAAACCCCTTTAAAGACCTGGAGCTTAGTTCAACAAAACGGAGAAGTGATCACAGTGCATTGTAACTATATAGCTGGGTAACAATTTTGTCACGACCTTCATGCATATGGACTTTGTGAGGCGTAAACAAAGAAACAGCTGGGGACTTTAGCACTTCATGAGCAAAAAAAAGTACCATAAAATAACAACACATAGCAAGAAAAGTACTTGGAAAACACTAACGACATGGCTGAGAAGGACATACAAACCTTTCACGAAGTGATTACTGCAAACTCGAGCATGCTTTGACCCGGCTCCCTTCGATTTCAGTGAGAGGTTCAAAGGCCACCTTTCTTGATGTTGTTTTGTGAAATCCTGTGTTTGTTCACCCTTTTTTATTAGTTCACAGGGAACCCTGAAGAAACTTTTCAGTTTCATGGTTTGATCGATTTAAACAACCTAAAACAACACAAGCACAAGGCATTTTTCATGCGAGCAATGCACCTTCACCATACAAACACTTTGTCAACTGAGCTTTGGTAGACCACCAGCTAATGTTTTGAATAACTAATGAGGCAGATGTGACATCATGTGAAACCCAGCAATATTAGAATGAGGAAAGAGATCTAGCTTGTGTATAGTGAGGAAAGGGAGCTAGCATGTTTTCAGTGGTCAGAGTTGAGATGTTTATTTGAGGAATGAGCATGCATTCAGTGATCAAGGTCCTAAGTGCTATCATCAAGAAGTGGGTTAGCATATTCAGAGTTAAAAAGCATACACCGATCAGCCATAACATTGTGACCACTGACAGGTGAAGCGAATAAGATTGATTATCTCATTACAACGGCACCTGTCAAGGAGTGGGATATATTAGGTAGCAAGAGAACAGACAGTTCTTGAAGTTGATGTGTTGGAAGCAGGAAAAATGGGCAAGCATAAGGATCTGAGCAACTTTGACAAGGGTCAAATTGTGATGGCTAGATGACTGGGTCTGAGCATCTCCAAAATGGCACATCCTGTGGGGTGTTCCCAGTATGCAGTGGTTAGTACCTAACAAAAGTGGTCCAAGGAAGGACAACTGGTGAACTGGTGACAGGGTTATGGGTGCCAAAGGCTCATTGATTCACATGGGACAGGAAAGCTAGTTCACATAGTACCAGAGGTGGAAAGAGTACTAAAATATTATACTCAAGTACAAGTACTGTTACTCTGATGAAATTTTACTTAAGTACAAGTTACCAGACAAAAAATCTACTCAAGTAAAAGTAAAAAGTAGATCATTTAAAATGTACTTTGAGTAAAAGTAAAACGTTACTTTTAACAATGGGTGTTTTCTGCCTCCATTGTGTTGTGCAAAAATGAAAAAGAAGAGGAAACAAGGATATATGTACATCTCAACCCAGATGTTTTATTTAAAGGAAGTGTATCAAATTGAATGCTTAGGATAATGCTGCATTAAAACTGAGACAAACAAAAAAGGTCAATACACAAAGTCATGTCGTTTACATCGCCCTGACCACACACAAAGCATTGTACACGAAATATGAAAGTGAAATGTTGCACCGAAATCTCGTAGCTTGCCTGTGTGCACTGTGTGTTATTGAACAATTCAATTCAAACATTATTTGTTTTGCTTAGTATTCCTTTCTGGCCTGTTGGATGTAGAATGGTAGGAGGACTGATCACGTCAGGTTGGCGAGCTAACTTGCTTGCATGATTAGCCAACCGAATAACAGACTAGTTACCGTTATGTTACAGTACCAACAGGTTGCTACTTCAACATTAGCAATGCCATCCACTATTTTTGGAATATAACCAGCCTATTGTCGGTTTTACTATGGAAAGGAAACATTATGATCAGGGGTGCAGATGCGTTTTTTGAACTGGGGGGGACAAAAAACTGGGGGGGACAAAGCTGCCAGCAAACCAACCCCAACCCCGATATGCCTGTCAAACTTGTTGTGGGTAACCATAGCAACCAAGCTCGAGCTCGCAACCTGTGCAGTCTACGCAGCTCAACCAACCGAATATCAGTCTTTGTTTTGTTTTATGTGAGTTGTTGCAACTATGTATACACTGCTGTGCACCTCAATAAACCGAATGGTAATTAGTCTTTTGATTTTTCCGTGAGGTTTGCCTTATGCAAAGAAAGACAGTATAGACGTTTTTTTCCTCCCTATAAGTGGGGGGGACCGAACGAGGTGAATTTAAATCTGGGTGGGACGAATCCCACCCATCCCACCCTCTATCTGCGCCCGTGATTATGATGCCAATGACAATACTTACCTCAACATGCTTGCGCAGATTAGACGTCGAATTTTTGTATGCCGCAATGGTTGTCTTCTTGGGCACACAATCTGCATTGCATAATGAAACTGTCACCCCTTTTCTCTACGAAGCTGAAGTGATCACGTATGTAGGGCCAGGGGTGCACTTCATTACTGGAAGAAATTGCGTTTTCTGCAGGGTCGTCCACCACAGGTTCCTTGGTCTCCTCCATGTCCGCAGGGGCGCTTTATCAACACCCGTGGCCCAGGGGCTAGGCCCCTCATAGGCTACCTGTCAACCCTACCCTTACCGTTGGCCAGGAAAACACTCTTATTTTATTTGCAATACGTGTCAAGCATTTACAGTGTAAGTGCGTAATTAGCCTAGAAGCCTACGATAGGTTACGTTTGGCTCAGCATAGCTGCGCAAGGCCCACGCTCACATCGCTCAACACATCCGACCACAGAGGGAGAGAAGAACGCGCGCATTATCATTACAGAGCCAGTTCTGATTATTACCACGGACAGGACAGTGATACTGCGTAACTTTCACGCAGGGGCATGGCCAGAGATAACCACACAAGCGCGCGTGCGCTAATGTAGACCTATGTGTTGTAAACATAAAACACACACACCTACAGACAAGTCCTTTTAAAAAATAAAATACATAAAAATAGCTCGGCGGCATGAAAGCAAACATTCACTGCAAGACAAGGTGCCCTAGAATCGCCATCAGTTTTTAAATATCTATATGGACTTTGTTGTCAGGATTGCACAGCATGAGATATCAAAACTGTACCCAGATACAGGCTTCAAGTTCAGATATTGCATTCCAAATGAGGTATCCACAAGAGAAATGCGTACGAAAGCACGAGCATCAGGAGAGGGTTGCATAACAGAGATTCTATACGCAGATGATCAGGCCATACTCGCTGGATCCATCGAGGAGCTTCAGAATATTCTTCAGTTGTATGATAAGACCTACACCCGCTTTGGTTTACAAATATGTCAAAACAGAAACAATGGCTTTTAACGTCAATGAGGATATCAAATGTAAACCAAGTATCACTTCCCTTGGCGGCACTAATATTAAAAACGTCCGCACCTTTAAATATCTTGGTTATAATGTCAGCAACTGTGATGAATCCTCACACTTCCTGCATGCTAGGATAAGTGCTGCATTCATGAAATGGAATGAACTGAAACACGTTCTAACCGACCACCGAATACTACTAAAAACCCGTATAAAGTTCCTAGTGGCATGCGTTCGATCTCGTCTCCTGTACAGCACACAGGCATGGCAACTATCATCCAGTGAAATTCACAAAATTGAGGTAGTGTGGCACGGCTTCCTAAGGAAAATGATTAAAGGTGGATATAAACAAAAGAATGCCCCTGACCAAAAGAACACTACAAATGAAGATATAGACTGCAGCTACAAGATGTCCAATGCTGACCTCCGGAAACTGACAGGAACCCAGGATATAAAACTATCCTGCTACGTACAACAACTAAAATATATTGCTCACGTTTGCCGGATGGGCAATAACCAAGTGCAAAAGCAGCTCCTGTTTGACAAAAATGGTTACAAATGGACGAAATGGGAAAATCTGCTGGGCATAGACACCCAACAGATAAGACGTATGATGATGGACAAATCAAACTTTGAGCAACTGCTGCAACTGCTACAGCAGAAGCACCCCTAGAGAGTTTAACTTTTGACAGGGGAACATGATGATGATGATGAAGGTACTTGGCTCGGCGGCCACATGAAACGTAAACACCATGGACAGCGGCCAAACTCATAATTCTACAGACTGAAATACACGAAACCAAGTCCTACTAGGGTCTATTTTACCGATCTATGTTCAAGCATCATGCAAGTCTTCCTTCTCCTTGAATAAGACTGTGCATTCAACTGCCTTTTTGACATGACTGCATCGAAATACCACTTGCAACAATATTTCACGCACTCCATCAAGAAAAAAGTTAAACATGATGAACACGGGCATACTGTTTTGAGCATACGATTTTTTAAAAAGAAACTAGCTACATCAAAGTCCTTCAATAAACCCATCCTTTAGCGCAAATGAGCTTAACCTAGTTCAAAGCATGACGCTAGCAGTAGCTGCATAAGGCAAAATCGCGTGGGCCTTTCATCAACAACAAGCCACGGCGGGCAAACATTAATAATCAAGCGTCCTTACCTTAAAACGTTGTCTTGACCACAGAACTTCTCAAGTATTTCACTTAAATCCACACGGGTTAACAACACACCCAACACAGATAGCGAGAAATGTGGATCTGCGCTAGCTTTGTATTGCTATTCCCCTCAGTATGCTTACACTGTCTGCTGCCCGAACTGTGAAAATTATAGGCTACAATCTTTTCATCAATTTCTTCAGTAGATGCCGTTTTAGACATTTTATTATCCCCATCGAAATATGCTATTATACTAACAGGATTATAACTCAAATCACACGACACGTATTCAAATCACAACTGATTTATTTTACTGTTGGACAGATCATAGCATATCTAGCCTAGCTGCACATAGCCTAGCTGCTGGTAGGCTGATAACTGATAAGTAGCTGATATTCTGAACAGATTGGTGATCCTTACCTTAAAAAAGTCTGTGACTTTAGGCAACGATTCTATCATTACCTGCATCTCTCTTTTTTTTTCCTTTTATGCGCCCCGCTAACATGTGAACGCTTCATCTTTCAAAGCCTCTAAATTTGTGTCTCTGCAGTCTGCAGTCTTTGGCGCGCTTTCGTGCGTGACGTTACATTTTGTTACATTTTATTCTGGTACAGTTGTGGGTGTTCGTTTTGCGAACCACATCCACCATGTCTCTTACAGCAGGCTACTGTGCGCTCATTTATTTCTGACCTTATTTCTATCCGTACATTAATGTAGGCCCACGATTCCAACAGTTTATTATTTTATTAATATTACAAGGCCCCTGATTGGCTGTGGCCCAGGGGTTTGAGCCCCCCGAAGCCCCCCCCCCCAAAGCGCCGGTGCATGTCTGCCATCGTCTGTGTGAGACTCGCGCGCGCGACAACTGTCCTTCCCGTGATTCATTTCCAGAACGCATTTCCCCAGGGGCGTCAGAAGCATTTTTAATGTGGGGGGGACACACTGGCGGGGGGTCCTCCGCCAGAAAAATTTTAATTAATTTTCAACAATAAGTCCTCATTCAACTAGTCCATATATTCATCAGCCTGTTTTTAAACCCACCGCTACGCCTAAGATAATGAGATGAATGTGACACAATTTATCACCAACAATGACTTTATGGGTGCATTTTACTTTTTATTTTGTGTTTTCTATTTAGTTTTAGATGTAACACAACATGCCACTGGGCCAAGCAACAGTGACACTCAACTGTATGTTTAAAAATAAGAATATTCATAATCTCACACAATGACCAGGCATGACATGGCATCATGCAAACTTCATAACACAAAATCACACTGTGTCAAGCAACGGTGACGCATAAAAAATAACTTCACACAATGAACAGGTGCAATTTTGTTCACCACCAACAGTGACTTTAGTGGGTGCATTTTACTTTTTTCCGATTTAGCGATACTCATAACAAAAATGGCATGGCATCATGCAGTCTTCATAACACAAAATTACACTGGGTCAAGCAATGACACATAAAAGAGAACTTCACACAATGAACAAGTGCAGTTTTGTCAACCTACATGCAATGGTGGTACTATAGTAACATTTACAGATTAGTATAACAAATAGATTTATAGATATACTGTAACTCCTTCTTACATTGGTGCCACCACAATTTCTACCACTTCATAACTTTTATCCCCCTTTCCTTCACAATCCACCTGGAATAACATCCATCTCTCTCCATCGCTTTCCTTTCTACTATTCCTTCCCCATACACTGATTTCCCATCTTACTTTCCAGAAAACTGCCAAAGACCAGACAAAACAAGGAATCAATAAATATCATCAGAGCAGACTTGACCTCATTCTTGGCATTACAGTAAGGCAGGCCTACTGGGTTTGAATTAAATGATAGCTAACGTTAAGCTAGCTGATACATCTCCTAACATTGATTAGCCAGCTAACTGCACTAACATTTCCATTGGGACAAAAAAACCCTGTCCTGTGGGGAAATTTTGACTGACTTTCCACTTCTTTGTAAAGAATGTCCTTATGTCCATTGTGTCTGGGAGCAAATACTGCAAACAATTCATCATCAATCAAGAATACCCCATTAGGCTAAGCTTATTTCACTGTTTAGTTGAATATTAATTTAACGTGTCCTAGGGTTAATTTTGAGGGCAGATAACAAAAGAATAAGGTTTTAGCAAAAGCTAGACATTGTGAGGTTGCAATGGGGATGACGTCACCTCCTCCACTTTCCAGCAGCTGCACCAACATTTCTGCGCTCGCGCTGAGATTCCCTTCACTCGCGCGCGGTGAGCTGTTGTAGGGAGCGCCCGGAACCCGGCGTGGATTTTCAGTGCTCTGTGTTTTCTCTTATCGATCAAGTGGAATGGATTCTTTCACGAAGCAATAGAAACGGCGCTGGGTGAACTCATATTTTATGTTAAATGTGGGGGGGTCCAAACGAAGAATTATGAAATGTGAGGGGGACATGTCCCCTTCACATTCAATGGTGGCGACGCCCATGCATTTCCCCTTCTCTGTTTTAGCCTTTTTTTAATTTATTTTTTATTTATTTATTTTTTACTCAGTAACGGTTGTGATGTAAAATGTACCGAAGTACACTACTTAAAAGAAAACATACTTAAGTAAAAGTAAAAGTACACTCTTTAAAAATTACTTGAAAAAGTATAAGTACACAAAAAAGCTACTCAAGTACAGTAACGTGAGTAATGTAATTCGTTACTTTCCACCTCTGCATAGTACAACCCCACAGAAGAGCAACTGTAGCACAAACTGCTGAAAAAGTTAATGGCAAACCTTCATGCCCCATGCAAATCAATGAGGCTTCGACAACTATGACCCTGTCACCAGTTCACCGGTTGTCCTTCCTTGGACCACTTTTGGTAGGTACTAACCACCGCATACCTGGAACACCCTACAAGATGTGCAATATAGTTTGGTATTCATTAGCATGTTTAACATGCCAGTATATCAGCATTATGATGGTGAATTTACATCTTATGACATATCATGAAGTAAATATTATTTAGGAAGATTTTAGGATTATTTTGTGAATGTTTTTGCATGGGGCGGCACGGTGGTGTAATGGTTAGCGCTGTCGCCTCACAGCAAGAAGGTCCTGGGTTCGAGCCCCGTGGCCGGCGAGGGCCTTTCTGTGTGGAGTTTGCATGTTCTCCCCGTGTCCGCGTGGGTTTCCTCCGGGTGCTCCGGTTTCCCCCACAGTCCAAAGACATGCAGGTTAGGTTAACTGGTGACTCTAAATTGACCGTAGGTGTGAGTGTGAATGGTTGTCTGTGTCTATGTGTCAGCCCTGTGATGACCTGGCGACTTGTCCAGGGTGTACCCCGCCTTTCGCCCGTGGTCAGCTGGGATAGGCTCCAGCTTGCCTGCGACCCTGTAGAAGGATAAAGCGGCTAGAGATGATGAGATGTTTTTGCACGAGAACAGAATTAGCATATTTTTAGCTTGTTGTAAAGGGATACTTATGAGTAAGTGTATGTTCTCAAGGTTTGTATATTATATATCCTGGGCAGTATTTCACTTAAATAATAATGTTGCTCATATTTAATGACAACTAACTGTAGTATAATATAAAAAATTAATGCTAATTTTTGTTGTCATGGGTTTTTTTTAGCTCTCCATTCCAGCAAATGATGTCTTTTGTTTGTTTTGCTTCCCCAGTGATGTATTGATTGTTTGTTCTGTACAGTCATAGCAGGACTTTATCTCTCTCCATCTGTCTGTCTTTCCATCGGTCTCACTGCTGTTTAGAAATGAGGTGAGTGTCTGTAGCAGACATCTGATGTGTTTGTGCAGTAGAGGGAACTGAATTAATTAGCCATCCACCCGTCGGCATTTCACTTAAACCTGAAGTCATGACAACTCGACAAAATAATCTATCAGTTTCAGGGGCGTGCAGCCGTAGAGCAGGCTGGGTAAAAAGATCAACCTGTGAAGTAAATTAATGCTTGTGTAGGAAGAGAGGAGGGTGAAGTCACTTCCTGTGGCATTATGGTGTACACTCACATGTAATTAGCACACTACATGCTAATTAGTATACGTCATGCTGTCTGATTCTGATCAGTACTTACTATCCTGTTATTGTGAGGTTGCATATTCTCTTGAGTGCTGGTAATGAAGTATGTTTTCTAAAATAATAGCTAAAAGCAATATAAAAGATTCAACTTTGCCTGCTGGTATGTCTATATGGTGCCAGTCTGTGACATATGGTGTATTCTGTTTTGTGTGTGTGTGTGTGTGTGTGTGTGTGTGTGTGTGTGTGTGTGTGTTTATATACTACTGAGAACCAAATGTCCCCACAAGGATAGTAAAATCTGACAACTTCAACCTTGTGGGGACATTTAGATGGTCCCCTTAAGGAAATTGTTGTTGTGTTTTTTTTTTCTTTAAATAAAAATTGAAAAAATAAAAGTGCCAAAAAGTTTCATTTTCATTACAGAGGTGAAGGTTAATAAGATTAAGTTTAGGTGCAGCCACAGCATTAATTAACTGCAATAATAATTGTCAGTGGAAAGTCCTCACAAGGATAGTAAGACAAATGTGTGTGTGTGTGTGTGTGTGTGTGTGTGTGTGTGTAGTTTATGATGGAGAGTGTGAGTCATGTTATTTATGGTATAGTGTATTGTATAGTTTATGGTGTTTTACAGTGTTTCCCAAAGTATGAATCATGGCCCCCTGGTGGCCTGGGGCGGTACTGCAGGTGGTCAACAAGAGGTCATTTACAACAAATAAATAAAAAGTTTTTAATTTTCAGTTTTGTAATTATGGTTCAAGTTGCCATCAAATATTTATGATCAAATATTTACTTTTAAAAAGGTAATCAGAATTACTAAAACCCATGGGGTTGAAATTCCATGTTATTTATTTATTTGACCTATTTTTGATCTGGGACATCTCTAATATCTTGTCACTGGCAGGGAAAGAGTTAAAATGGAGCAGTGGCTATCAGGAGGCAAAAGGAAAGCTGCTAATAGAGAATCAGCCTCAAGCAAGTGAATCATCAGAAGAGCAGGGTTCCCAAATATTTTTTTCACCAAGGGCCAAATTATGCCAAGCATGCCATGAAAAATAAACATCCTGGCAGGCACAAACAAACCTTTTTATATCTGACTCAAACCAGAAACATTTTTATTTACTGCATCTCTAATAGCCAAAAACATCATTTGGTACCCAGCTGGAAAGGACTGAGTATCCTGAGGAAAAGATAACTGCGCCAACTTTTCTACAAAGGCCTGTGTCTGCATACCAACAATAACATTAATGCTGACTGTGAAATGGTGCAAACATCTGCAAAATGTCCAAACAGCTTCCCACATCAACAGCTGTCAGCAGCATCTCTACAACCACATTTACCACAAGAAGAGTCAAGCAAGACTGTGAGCGAAGAGTCCAAGTGGAGGACACACACAGAGAGAGAGGGAAGAAGACAGACCGAGAGATATTTTCAGTTTGTCCCTTTTAAAATATGAGGTTAAATATGGAGATGACAGGCGGCTTTAGCTAGCTAGTCGAGGATGGTAGAGAATGCACGTCTTGTCATATCTATGTGTGCTTTATGGTGTGGGTCGGAGGTGGGGTTGCCTGAAATACAGTACTGTGTAAAAGTCTTAGGCACATGTAAAGAAATGCTGTAGACCAAAAAATTACTGAAAATAATGAAATGAAAATGTTTCAATATTAAAAAAAATACTATAAACAGCAGCAAGCCATAATAAATGAAACAAAGTCAATATGTGGTGTAAGGTGACCCTTTGTTTGAAAAAAATAGTAGTCTCAGGTACAATGAGTGCAGTTTTATAAGGAAATGAGCTGTAGGTTTTACTGAGCATCTTGAAGAACCACCCACAGTTCTTCTGGATACTTTGTCAGACTTGCTTCTTAATTTTTTACCAAAACCAGGTAGCCTTCATTATGTTTTCTTTTTTAAGCTGAAAAGTGATGTCTTATGGAATATGCTGCTCAGATATAAACATTTTTTTTTCCTGTAACATTTAATTTTGTGCTGGAAAATGAACTTGAAATTGTTTAATTTATTATGGCTTACTGCTGTTGATAGTTTTTTTTTTAATGTTGAAACATTTTCATTTCATTATTTTATGTTATTTTTTGGTCTACAGCAGGATAGATGTGGTGGTGGTGTTGCACTGTATGTCAAAGAAAGCATAGCAACATGTCAGCTCCCTATGATCAATGTACCAGATAAATATGGCTTATGTTACAGCCCAAGTGCCTCCCTTGGAAGATCACATCCATCATTGCTTGTGTAGTGTATGCTCCACCTCAGTCACCATTAGAAGTCATGTTGAAAGAGCACTTGTTAGGTACAGTAGATATGCTTAGGACCAAGTATGACAATGTAGGATTTTTAATAATGGGAGACTTTAATCATGTAGATGTATCTGATGTGTGTTCTGGCAATGGTCTTCAGCAGATTGTTAACATACCCACCAGAGCAAGCGTTACTCTTGACCTTATTATAACTAACCTTTTCGAATTATATAACCCACCTGTCGCTTCCTCACCTCTGGGCTGTGGGGACCACAACCTTGTAGTGCTGACACCAAAGTACAATGTGGTCAAGAAAATGGTCGCAAAGCACCAGATAAGGCAGATGAAAGATTCCAGTATACAAGCATTTGGCCAGTGGATTACCCAACACCAGTGGACTGAAGTAACGGGAGTTCAGAGAACCCAAAATAAAACCTCTGCCTTTTATAGAACTTTGAACCAGGCAATAAAGATATACTTTCCACTCAAGGTCATAAAAATTCACACCCAAGACAAACCTTGGATATCACCATTGATCAAGTGCGTGATCAAGTGCCGACAGCATGTGTTCCAGGAACAAAACTGGGAAGTATGGCGAACACTTTGGAACAAAATCCAAAGGGCAATCAAAAGGACCAGAAGCCAGTTCTACTACAACAGAGTCCAGAAGCTGAAGGAACAAAACCCCAGTGCATGGTTTCAGGAGCTTAAAGTCCTGACGGGCACACAGAGAAAGGAGATGATGGTACGAGTACAAGATGTTGACCCAGAAAGCCACCATGAAATCGCAAACGTCATCAACCAAAAGTTTTCTGACATTACTACATCTTTACCTCCGCTGGACATTAATAAATTAAAAACATTTCTGCCATCTCCTGTTCCGCCCTCGGTCCATCCTTGGGAGGTTTACAGCAGAGGTGGGGACTTGAGACTTGGGGACTTGGACTCGAGTCGACTCGAGTCACTGTTTTCATGACTTGTGACTTGACTTGACAAAACATGAAAATACTTGAGACTTGACTCGGACTTGGAAGTTTAAGACTCGGGACTTGACTTGACTTGACACACGATGACTTGAGTGACTTGAGTGTTATTTCCATCGTGTTTTTATTGTGAAAATAAAATGTAATATGCACATACTTCAGTAATTTTGATTGCACTGCCGTTGCGTTGTCACCGCCCTGTCCATCAGGCATGCTTTTTGCGTGGGCTATATACCACGCCCCATGCCACGATGTGTTCACAGATTTCACATCATATCATCATGTCAGCCATCCCAAGAGTAATCACTTTCGGCTTCAACGGCTACTGCCTAGAAGGTAAATAACGAACGGCGCAGTGCAAGATTTGCAACATGACGATTTCTGACAGCCAGACCACGACCTCCAATTTCGTCCGGCATTTGAAGATCCATTCTGCCCAGTAAGTTTATTAATGTGTTGTTATTTGGTGATAGCAGCTAAACTCCTCGTTAGCCAATGTTAGCCACGAGAGTGAGCGGTAGGAGGATTTTAGCCGTTGCAGATGTAGCTAGGGATTCAGTTTATTATTGTGAAATTCTTATGTGAATGCTGGTAAGCAATGTAGTTACGTCAAGTTTAATGATATTGTATATCAGTAGTAGTAAGTTGATTGTGCACTTTGCAGTCGTGATGCTGAATAACATAAGCAGCTTCCTACCCTGTTGTTCTGTTTCAGGGTTAAGCTAATGGTCAGCTTGTGAACATGTACACGTTCATGAGCAGTACAAATTCGTGTAAGTGTGTTCGTGTACATTAGCCAGACTGTCCATAGGGCATAGAGGCAGGGGAGTTTATCATAGCCGTTTGAAATAGCAGTGCAGCAACCTGCACATTTTTTTCGTCACACTACCCGATCAAAAAAGAAAAGAAAAATCCGTTCCACTGCCTATCATGCACTATTGAAAAAAGCGCCACGATTTGGATTCACCGACATGCCACTCGCTGTTTGAATACAGGCTAGCAGCAATACTAAACTCTGCAAAATAGGCTGACTGTGCGCGGGAGTCTCGGTTCCCGCTGTAACACAGTGTTACGAAAATAAATTGTGCAGTCATCCAAACCATGAATTTACATTTAGTATATCAGGCTACCAGGCCGCCAAAACAATGGTTTGAATGACTACAAAGCACAACTCTGTAACTGAACAGGTGCATTGGATATTTCCCAGTGAGGTAATTTAAAAAGTCTCTGGCTAATTGTTCAAGGAAAGATGAATCCCGCGCACTGTCCTTTCCGTATTGTTCCCGAAACGTTGCACTTGTGGTAAGGAGGACAGTGCGTTAGCCACGACCGAAACATTGTGAGCAAAGTTCCTGTGGAAAGGAATGCGCGGGATGCATATTTCATTTAACATTTATTTTCGTAACAATCTATTATAGCGGGAACCAAGACTCCCGCGCCAAAGTCGTATGTCCCCGCTCCGCACAGGCTGAGGCAGCCTCAGAGAGGGAGAGAGCGAGAGAGCGCTTTTGCACACACCTCTGTAGCTTGTCATATGGGGTAAGATGATGTCACTTTTGCACGGGCGAACAGGTCTTCTTTTTGAGACCTAAATTATGTTTGACACATTTCTCTATCCTTTGGGTTTTTTTTTTTTACTGGCGCAAACATACATCGAAGTCACTTCACGTCTCATCTGACGTGATTAGAGATTGGAGGAGTTCATGCCCCTGTTAACCCAAGGTGTCGTCCTACCCTCTTTTAACTACACACATAACAGAATGCCAATTCTCTGTTTATTTTTCTTGTTGGCTGATGACAATGTGAGAAACTTAGTTGGCTTTCAATCTTGCAATCAATTTCACCATCAATAAATAATTTTGTGACATTATTACTGTTTTATGTATTTTACAGAACATGAGTATTTAAAATGCAAATATTTAACAGGTTGGGCACATGTGCCAGGGATGTTTACTGACATTTACTTATGTATTGCCTTTTCAATGTATTAAATTCATATTCTGCTGCTAAAATTACGCCAATATGCCTAAGGTGACTTGACTTGGACTTGACTTGACTTATTATAGGACTTGACTTGACTTGACTTGACATAGCCTGTGACTTGACTTGACTTGACTTGCCCAAGACAAAAAAGACTTGGGACTTACTTGGGACTTGAAGGTTAAGACTTGAGACTTACTTGAGACTTGCACATGTGTGACTTGGTCCCATCTCTGGTTTACAGGAAACTACTACTCGTTAAAACAAAGAAATCCCCTGGCCCAGATGGAATCAATGGCACGCTCCTGAGAGAATTTGCTTACGAGTTAAGCATGCCGATTGCCAACATTTTTAACTCCTCCTTGCACGAAGTATCCCAGGAATGGAAAGAGGCAGTCGTGGTACCTCTCCCTAAGACCCATCCACCAAGCATCGAACAGCTCCATCCTGTTTCACTGACGTCCCTTGTTGCCAAGGTCTGTGAGAGTTTTATTGCTTCATGGGTCCTCCAGGACATACAGAATAGCATATTATGTATATATAATGTCATATATATAATCCATACACACACACATATACATACACACACACATATATACACACACACACACACACACACATATTATATATATATATATATATATGTATATATATATATATATATATATATATATATATATATATATATATATATATATATATATAAAATGCATATATAACGCCAATTCGGGTGCTTAAAAGGTCAGTCAACCACATACTGCCTTATCAGCCTAGCCCAGCCTTTCTCAGCCAGGGTGCCGCGGCACCCTGGGGTGCCGTCTGGCTTCGTTAGGGGTGCCGTCAAAAAATTATATATTCGAACATTGAAATAAATAAAATGAATTAAATTTCCAAAAACCGATAGTTACCCTAATGCAGATCATTGCCGCCTCATGCATCATCAAAATTTGTCTCACGGCCCCCTTTTCCATGTCACAACGTCACTGCCGGGGTCAGCGTATGGTCAGCATGACTGCGTATATTTTATATGGGGGTGCCTTGAGAATTTGCATACTTCTGAAGGGTGCCGTGACTGAAAAAAGGTTGAGAAACGCTGGCCTAGCCAATCAACTTTATAAGATGGCAGACAGGCGAGGAGCCTGCAGCACATGGGTTCTAATGGACTTTAGCAAAGCTTTCAATTTAGTCGATCATACTGCAGCAACAAATCACCTCCTGGAGCTAGGCATTCGACCAGAAATAGTTCCATAGATTACTGACTTTTACACTGACCATAGACAAAAAACAAGGTACAAGGGGGCGTACTCTAATATAGAAACACTCACCTGTGGCCTAGCTCAGGGCATAAAGCTTGGTCCAACTGTCTTCATTGCCCACGTCAATGCAGTTACTGACAACATGAGGTCTCAGTCATGGGCTTTTGTTGACGATCTGAATCTCATCGAGTCAAGGTTTATACCCGACCCATCCAAATTTCAAGATGACCTTAATGACCTTACTACATGGACCACTAACAACAAGATGAGACTCAACCCTGGCAAGTGTAAGGCCATGCATGTCTGCTTCGCCCGCAACCCTCCACCACCACCTCCTCTCACCATTGATGGTCATGAGCTGGAAGTTGACAAAGTGTCTAGGAGTGACATTCCAGGCAGACCTGAGATGGGAAGCACGTTACTGAAATAACCAAGAAGGGGAATCAGAAGCTTTATCTCCTCTGCCGACTACGGCAAGTTCATCTACCCGTACATGACCTGGTGACTGTCTACACATGTTTTGTACGCCTGGTCCTGGAGTACACTACACCTCTGTGGCATCCAGGCTTAACTACTATCCAATGAAAGAAGATAGAAAACATCCAAGTGCGAGTGACAAAAATTATCCTAGGCAACAATTTTACCAGTTACTCTGCGGCTTGTGAAACTCTACATCTCCAAGAACTCGAAGATTGACGCATCACTTTGTGTCTGAACCTTGCCAAGAAGTTGTGCAAGTCTGAACTGTACAAACACTGGTTACCTCGACTAAGGGGTGAGGTGAGCGGCAGGATCACAAGACAAAACAAAAAACTTGACCAATTGCCAGCACGCACTGCTCATTATGCTAAAAGCCCACTACTCTACCTCATTAAACTTTTAAATAATTTAATGTAGTTAGACCTGCCTATCGGTATGTGTTTACTGAAGATTATTGCCACAGTACTCGTAGTTACCTAATTCAATGTGTAAATTTCACCTACGGATCTTCTACTATAATAGTAAGGTTTATAAGTGGCAGTTATCTCATCTCATCTCATTATCTCTAGCCGCTTTATCCTGTTCTACAGGGTCGCAGGCAAGCTGGAGCCTATCCCAGCTGACTACGGGCGAAAGGCGGGGTACACCCTGGACAAGTCGCCAGGTCATCACAAGGCTGACACATAGACACAGACAACCATTCACACTTACATTCACACCTACGGTCAATTTAGAGTCACCAGTTAACCTAACCTGCATGTCTTTGGACTGTGGGAGAAACCGGAGCACCCGGAGGAAACCCACGCGGACACAGGGAGAACATGCAAACTCCACACAGAAAGGCCCTCGCCGGCCACAGGGCTCGAACCCGGACCTTCTTGCTGTGAGGCGATAGCGCTAACCACTACACCACCGTGCCGCCCCCAAGTGGCAGTTATTTTAAACAATTTTAAAATGTTGATATATTGTAAATGTTTGATATAATGTCACCTTTTACTCTTTTTATACATGCTAATTGCTATATGGAACATGTAATTCAGCCCTTGGGCTGCAAGTTGTTCTTAAGAATAAAACTAAATTATGAATGCTTAGAACTCTAAAATGTTTTTGTACTGGCTTGATAATATAGAAGTCATAAAATAGAAATCTATAATAAAGTTTGTATGAAAAAATAGGGAGCCTAAGACTTTTGCACAGTACTTTAGGTAACAACTAATCAGTACAAAAATGTATCGAAACATTAAATGAAAAAAATAATGCAAAATTAACCAACTAATCATATTCTTCTTCTTCATAAAACTGACTTCAGTTGAACATGTTAATGACCTTGGTGGTTTGTCTAATTGACATAATCAAGCTTAATGAAGGTTAACAAGAAAAAAAAAACTTAGAAAAACAAATGAATTAGGAGAGATTTTAAGAAACACTGTAAAAATGGAGAGGTTTCTTCACCCATTCATGACCCCCATGATATCTGCAAGAGAACCTGAGGAACAGCCATAATCAAAAAGAATGCAAAAATATGATGAAGCCTTCCTGCAGTCAAGATTTACCAGTGTAATGGAAAACAAAGAGGAAAAGCCTGAGCGCCTCCAATGTGCAAATGGATGATCCAGTGAGAGCATGAAACTGAGCAAACTTAAAGAATACGTGGACAAGTCAAAATCTTTGAGCTGAGCAAGCAATGGATAGACTTCAACAGAGCAGTGACAGTTAACAAGCAAGCTTTGAAAGCATAGTTTGAGGTGAGCTATGTATCTTGTTGCAAAGGCTATTGCAGAGACTTTGATATTGCGAGCTGCTATTGAAATGGTAAAAACAGAATGTGTGGGTAGGAAGAGGGTCAAAACCAAAAGGTTGTAGTGCCCCTGCAGTTGCAGTACAATTTTTAGCCCCACCCATTCATAAGTTTTAATGACAAAATAGTGTTTGTTTGTTTTTTTTCCCATGTCACATTTCTCATAGAATCCAGTGTTTCTGAACCACTGGACCATGGCCTATTAGTAGGCCATGAAGCGTCATCTAGTGGGCTGTGTTTTTTTTTTTCAAGTTGAAGCTAATTTTTACTCATGGTGGGGTACGATTGCTGGGTTGCATCCGACATCACATTCACCTCATTAAGCTATGGTTACACTACAGCTCGAGATGCTTTGCAATGGGTTATCAATGAAAATGAAGCATTTCGGTGGCGATGCATGGCAATATACACGTGAGCTAAAACCTGTGGTCACACAGCAGGTGAACACTTGACTGTCACGCTTTTGCACACTTGAGTCTAGCACAGCTCGTGTGGCTGCGTTCACTCACGGAGCACGTTGTGCATGCTCTTGAGACCCAGTTGTTATGGAAAACGCCTGATCCTGATTTAAGTCCAATCAGCACACAGATACAGACACTGTTTTCACAGAGGCTTTGCGAAATATCATTATCACTGTCATGTTTGTTTCTAGCCAAGTTTATAATGCTGCTTCAATACTCTGCTTTATGAGTCTGCTTTCTGTTTTGCCTTTGTAAATATCATGCCTGCTAATAAACACTCTTCCTGCACTTAGAGCCATCTACCACTGTCAATCTTGTAATATCCTGATCCCCAGATCTTTAACTCAGCCACATATAAAAAGTTGTAGCCACCATGCTCTTCCAGGTTTTCATCTGTTTGTGCGTGTACAACAATGTATGCAGCACCAGGTAGTTTGAAATATTAGGGAACTCAATGAATGGATAATTTTCCAATTCATAAGAAAAATACTTCTTTGTTATCATGTAAGGATCTATCCCATTGAGTACTTTCTGTATCCACTTCTTTTGAGTGGACTTCTTGGTTTTAATAACTTGCTTGTTTGCTATACACAAACATGGCAATAAGTTCTTGTGTTAAATGACCAGACTCCACTTTTGGATCCTTAATCCCTTTTGACTGAGAAGGCCCTGAATGCATGGTTTTATGTTGGCTTCTGGCACATCCATACAGTTTTAAATATAAAGCCTACAATTAAAAACAGTTCATTTTATTGCATTTATTTAATTCCTGGGCTCCCATCTGTAACATGGAGTGATATTGCATCCCATGAATACACTTTACAGTAGATTATTAGATTCTAATAGAATAGATGAGCCAAAATAATTGGGGATCTTTTTTAACAGGCCCCAACTCAGTACAAGAATGAATAGGTGGACCTTAATGTAGAAAAGGTTGAGAACCCCTGATCTAATCTATCCATCAAAATTGCATTTATTTTGATTTCCCTTTGCTGATAATTACCGAATTATCTCCAGCTGAAACTATTTAAGCTCTCTGGAGAAAATAAAGAGAATTTGAACAGATTTCAGTTTCATTTCTATAGAACAGGAGGCAATGCAATCACGCTGTCCATTCAATATCCAGTCAATGGCTAGCACACTGAAAAGAAGAGTCCCAGCAATACAATACCTAACAACCAAGAAATCACACGAACAGAGTGACTTCGGAATTCCACAGCTTGTGTTCTTCAAATAGAAAAAACGCCCATGCTTTGACATTTCATCATGATTCATGAGTCATGAAGATATTTTATAGTGTCTGCCTTCCTCTTCCTCAACATGAAACTGCCAAAGCAATGTATGCTGTAACAACATTTTCAACATGCTGTGTTAAATCACCAATACTAGTAAGTGAGTCATGGAAAGGAGAAAGCAACCACTTGGGGGACACACCCTCCAGAACACCTGTGTAGTGTTTCTAATTAAAACTAAGATCACAACACTGAAAAAAGGAAGTGATGAGCCAAATTCAAGCCTCATTAACCCTTCAGTTCATCAAGTCTAGAATGATCTCTAGTGCTTACTTTGTTTTTTCACTTGTTCCCTTCCCTGCAGCTAAAGTGCTGAGCTTTGTTTGGAATGTTCCTCCCTTCTCGGTGAACATTAAACTCACTGCAGGTGGCCTTTCCAACTTCTAATTCAAAATAGAAGAGAAACAGGAGTGGATTAATTCTTAGAATGAGAAGATCACACCAAGACTATATTGCAAACAATGGCACAAGACTAACAGCTAACCTGCTAACAACAGTAGATGGGTAACTCTTAACCTGCTGACAACAGCACACAGCAATACTGTTAATGAGTAATCAGTGTTAGTGCTAGCATGGGGACTGAAGTGAAACATAAATGTGTACTTTAGTACTGTATATATTGTGTAGTATATTGTGGTTTTGTGTGTTGTGTAGGAATATGAATTTACCAACAATTTGTTATTGTTGTCAGTAACAGCACTAAAAACTGAGTTCGGAGCAGCCTCCAAACATGGCTGCTCCGGACTACACTTCCCAAGTGCCACAGCGCACCTCATCACCAGAATTCTAACCTCAACATCTGTCGCTAATTTACCTGCAACCACCTTCCCTATATAAGCTCAGTTCTCACACTCTGACTTTGCGAAGTATTGTTCTGTGTCCCCGAGCCTGACTTTACTGAGCCGTTTGATTATCTGCCCAACTTCCCATTATTGAACTCTGTTATTGAACTCTGTATATTTATTTCTGACTTCGTTCTCTCGCCTGATCTCTGATATTCAGTTCGCCGATCGACTGACCCTTGCTCATCCCTGACTGTGTCTCCAGTTTCCTGATTTGGCTTTGTTTACAGTTTGCAACACACCTGCTCTCCCCTGCATTTTCATCAGTAAGTGCCTGCACCCTGACAGGATACTTCACCATCAGTGGATGCAGCAGAGGAAGCCAAGCAAACTATGATTAATGCTCAAGGGCGTCTGTTAGGAGAACACTAGCAGATGATCAATTATCTCAACACCAGGATGTCACAACTCACTGTTGTTGTGTTGCAGGCCATTCTCACATGCCTTTCATCTTCTGCTGGTACTTCCACAACCTGAAAAGATGATTCTATGACCTGAAAAGTATTTGAGTGAAGTGTCTAACTGCAAGGGATTCCTGCTCCAATGCTCCCTGTATTTCTCTGCTCTCACAGGAGCCACAGAAGAATAGAAGATTGCTCAATTCATCAATCTCCTTTCAGGCAACGCTTTACAGTGGGCTAGCACTGTGTGAAAGCTTGGAGGTGAACATACCACCTCCTATGACCAGTTCATAGAGCTTTTTGAGTGAGTGTTTGATCATCAGTCTGAAGGAGTTGAAGTCAGCATGAGCTTGTTGACCATCAGACAGGGAGATAGAAGAGTAGCTGAATATGTGCTGGACTTTCACACACTGGCCGCTGGCAGTGGTTGGAATGAGCCAGCACTAAAAGCCACGTTTCATCAGGGTCTACACCCTGAAGTGCTCAGTGAAATGGCCTGCCATGATGAACATCTTTCCCTTGACTCTCTGATTGATCTGGCTATTTGTCTGGATCACCTCATCAAGAACAGACCCTCATTACAGCCACCTCCAGCACCCTCTCCTTCTTTGGCCTCCCCAATTCCCATGGAAGTCCCTCACACTCGCTTACAGTGATCTGAGGGAGACAGGAGATGCCATGAAGGCTTCTGTTTCTACTGTGGTGAGTCCGATCATCAGATTGCTAAGTGCCCTGTTTACCCACAGCAGGAGAATCAGACCCTCCAAGTAACCAGTCTTCCTAGCCCAGTGAGTTCCAAAGCTATTCACAAGTCTCACTCATTTAAGGTACCTGTTGTGTTAAAACTGCCAGACTCGACCCATATTCTCTGTGTTCATAGACTCAGGGATGGAAGGAAATTTCAGCAGCAGCTCAATCGTCCAGAAATTCCACTTGTCCACTGATGAATTCCAAAGACCACTCAAATTAAAAGCCATCAAAGGGGGTCCCCATTGTTGATGGGCTTGTTACTGTGTGCATGTCACCCCTTGAAATTCAGGTGGGGGCAAGCCACTCTGAGCTCATTTCCCTGTTTGTCACCCATATTGCCCATCATGACCTTATTTTGGGATTCCCATGGCTTCATTTTCACAATATCTTTAATATCTTGGTAACAAAAAGAAATCCTCCAGTGGTCCCTATCTTATTTCCAGAACTGCCTGAAACTCCCCAGTTCATGCTTTCTTCTACCTCTGTGGAGAGCTCTCTGCCCAATTCATGAGATAATGTTCCTTCAAGCTACCTAGAGCTCAAAGAAGTGTTCAGCAAGGGTAAAGTCAGTGGCCTGCCTCCTCATTGTCCCTACAACTGTGCCATAGACATCCTCCCAGGTACAACTCTTCCTTGCAACCATATCTACCCCCATCCATAACTGAACAAGCCGCTATGGAGGAGTATGTTCAAGAGGCATTGAAACAAGGGTATATTAGACTGTCAATATCTCCAGCTTCAGCCGGCTTCTTTGTTGAGAAGAAAAAGGGGAGGTTTTCACCTATGTATCAATTATCAAGGCCTCAGTCAGATCACTGTCAAATACCCCTATCCACTTCCATTGGTGCCTTCAGCTCTGGAACAGTTAAGAACAGCCCAGCTCATCTCCAAACTAGACCTCCATAGCACATATAACATGGTCAGGATTCGAGAGGGCAACAAATAGAAGATGGTGTTTAGCACCACCACTGATCAGTTCGAATATTTGGTCATGCCTTATGACCTTTCCGACCCCTGAGAGCTATACTGATGGGAGCGCTGCCTCTGGAAGGTTCTACCATGTCAGACAGGTCTTGGGGATAGATGTCAGACAAAATTCAGCCCCTGGTCCTCCAGGTTGGGGGTTGGGTGTGGGGTCAACAACCCCACCCTGTAAAAATCAACCTGTTACAGAAACCAATACTATCATTAACACTATTGATGGTCCTGCTGTGGATTCGAGCCAACTATCTGGCAGTATGACCACTACTGATGAAAGCCCACAGACAGAAGTCAGAAGTGTGATAGACAATCTACTCAGGCCTAGGACCAAGATCCACCTGGGAACATGGAATGTCCACACCATGTGCAAAACATCTAAGACAGCTCAAGTCCTACATGAAATGGGGAGGTACCAACTCGATATTCTCGGCATCAGTGAATGTCGCTGGATGGGAGCTGGTAAACAGGTGACAAGCAGTGGATCAGTTATCTTGTACTCGGGGCATTCAGAATGTCACAAATATGGTATTGCCATCATAGTCTCTAAAGCTAAAGCCAAGACCTTGCTTGAATGGGAACCTATTAGCAAAAGATTGATCAGAGCCCACTTCAACTCTAAGCTCACCATCCTTCAGTGCTATGCACCAACTAATGGAGCAGAGGAAGAAGACAAAGACAGCTGGTATGAAGAGCTACAGGCTGCAGTCTCTCAAGTTCCATCACATGATATACTTCTGATCATGGGGGATATGAATGCTAAAGTTGGCTCCGACAATACGAACTTTGAAAGAGCCATAGGGAAACACAGCTGCGGAGTGATGAATGGCAATGGGAGGCATCTTGCTGAATTTTGCTTAGAAAACAACTGTGTCATTGGTGGAACCATCTTCCCACATAAAAACATTCATAAGTTTACACGGATTTCACTGGATGGTAAAACATCTAACCAAATTGATCACATTGCAATTAATGGAAAGTGGCGGAGATCCCTACTAGATGTGAGAGTATGCCACAGCGCAGATGTATATAGCGATCACCATCTCCTAGTGGCAACCATCAAGGTTAAACTGCACAAAACTGTGATGGAAGGATCATCAAGGAAACATCTAGAAATTGCCAGACTAAAGTGTCCTAAGACTAACCAAGAATTTGTGATAGAACTGAAGAACTGCTTTGTTGCTCTCGCTGATACCAATGATGAATGTGACATGGATACTAAGTGGAAGACCATAAAGAACACCTATGTTGAGATGGCAATACATATCCTAGGCTACAGAAAGATAAGGAACAAAGAATGGATAACACTAGGAACGTGGCAGAAAGTCAGAGAGAGGAAAGACCCGAAGGCCAAGTTGTTGAGCATTAAATCACCAAGGCTCATAGAGCAGGCCCAGATGGCCTATAAGACCAAAGATTGTGAGGTGAAGAGAAGTGCGAGGAGTGACGAGGCCCTTCATGGATGAACTTGCAAGAGAAGCCAAGCATGCTGCTGCTAGAGGGGAGTTGAGTACAGTTTATAAGATCACCAAAGAGTTGTGTGGCAAGAAGAGCTGCCACTCTCCCACTGTGAAAGACAAGGATGGTAATAACATCACTACCAAGCATGAACAAGCAGCGCATTGGGTGGAACATTTCTGTGAAGTCCTTAACAGACCAGAGCCACAAAACCCTGCCGCTATAGGAACACCAGAAGTTCTCTTGGACATTGACACTGGGCCACCCTGTGAAGAAGTCGTCAGGCTAGCCATCAAAACCTTGAAGAATGGAAAGGTCTGTGGAGTTGACAGCATCCATGCAGAAATGCTAAAGGCTGATATAGATACCTCAACTAAGATTCTAACAAATTTATTCCATTCTGTTTGGGACTCAAACACCATCCCAGAAGACTGGCCTAAGGGCCTCATTGTAAAGCTCCCGAAGAAAGGGAACCTCCACATCTGTGATAACTGGCAAGGAATCACACTGCTCTCTGTACCATCTAAAGTGTTCTGTTGAATCCTTCTGGTCAGAATTGACACAGCTATTGACAACAAGCTGAGAGAAGAGCAAGCCGGCTTCAGGAAGGGTAGAGGATGTATGGACCATATATTCACTCTGAGAAATATCATTGAGCAATGTTTAGAATGGAACTGTCCCCTCTACATCAACTTTATTGACTTTAAAAAGGCATTTGACAGTCTGCATCATGATACTCTATAGAAGATCTTAAGGTCATATGGGATTCCTCCCAAGCTGGTTACCTTGATAGAGTTGTTCTCCCAACATTTCAAATGCAGTGTCATCATCAACGGAAACCTATCTGAGTGGTTCCCTGTGAATTCTGGCGTGCAACAGGGCTGTATCATCTCGCCTATGCTCTTCTTCTTTGCCATCGATTGGATTATGTGTAACACCACAGCAGACAAACCAAGAGGTATCCACTGGACTCTACTTTCCCAACTGGAAGATCTGGATTTTGCTGATGATCTAGCCATTTTGTCGTCCAATCAAAACCATCTACAGGAGAAGACTGAAAGACTGCAAATTTTGTGAACCAGACTGGCCTGAACATAAATACGACCAAGACACAAACCATGTTGTGGCAGCGGGGGCATGGTCAAGCGTCGGTCTGTGAATGGAGGGCAGAGTCAGGGAAGGTAAGTGGCGGAATCACTGCACCTGACGGGAATTAACCTGTGCTTGTGTGTCTTCCCCAGTGACCATGCCCTGTAAGAGAAGAGGGAGAGCGGAGGAAGGGAGCTTCTCCCCAACCTGGATACTTGTGTGCGTGTGTATATGTGTAGTTCAAAACTGAAAAGCTACAATAAAAGAGTCTTTGAGAACTCAGTTCTGGCCTGCCGTGCTTCTGTGCTCCACCCACCTAGAACACTTGCTAGAGTGGTGCTGAAACCTGGGACGGAGCACAGGAGAGAACAGCCCCATGGAGTCCTCCCCCTTCAAGGACCTGATCCATGCCCTCGCCACGGCCCAACAGAGCCAGCACCAGGCGCTGGTCGCCCTCCGGAAGGAACAGAAGCAAAGGTTCGAGGCCCTGGTGCTGGCGCAGCAGGAAGATCGCCAGGCATTCCGGCACCTACTCGCATCGGCGGCGTTCCAGCACCTACTCGCGTCGACGGGGTCCACCACCTCCACGGCCACGGGCCCTCCCCACCTCACCCTAATGAAAATGGGTCCGCACAACGACCCCAAGGCCTTCCTCGCTCTCTTTCAGCAGGCAGCAGAGGTGTGGGGTTGGCCGGTGGAACAGCGCGTGGTGTGCCTCCTCCCCCTGCTCATGGGTGAGGCGCAGCTGGCTGTGCTACAGCTCCCCGCCAACAGCCGGCTGGTCAATGGGGACCTCCACAGGGCCGTCCTCCAGCACGTGGGTCGCACTCCGGAGCAGCAGCGGCAGCGCTTCCGCACGCTGGGCCTGGAGGAGGTCGGCCGGCTATTCGCGTTTGGCCAGCAACTCCGGGACGCTTGCCACCGTTGGCTGAGGGCCGACAACCGCGACGCCGAGGGAATCATCGATCTGGTGGCGCTGGAGCAGTTCGTCGCTCGACTTCCAGAAGGAACCACGGAGTGGGTCCAGTGCCATCACCCGGCGTCGCTGGATCAGGCCATTGAACTGGCAGAGGACCATATGGCAGCCATTCCAACGGCAGGACAGCATGTCTCCCCTTCTCCCCTCCCCTCTCTCTCTCTCTCCCATTCTGTTCCTCGCCCTCGCCCCATTCCCCCACCGTGGAGCTGGGGGCCGGCTCCACCCCAGCCGGCCCACCGCACCCGTGATGTCCTACCATTTCCTACTTTCATATCTGTGTCTTCCCCCCCTCAGGTGAGTGATATCTGGAACACCGGTGTAGAGAGAGAGCCTGGCCCGGTGTGCTGGCGCTGTGGGGAGCCGGGGCACCTCCAGCATCAGTGCTCGGCGATGGAGGTGGGCACGGTGGTCTGGATCCCTGACACCCAGGAACCGCCCTCGATCGGGCCGGAGTGTATCACATACCGGTGAGTATCCAAGGGGATACGTATCAGGCTTTGGTGGACTCCGGCTGTAATCAGACCTCAATCCACCAAAGCCTGGTGCAAGATGAGGCATTGGGAAGAGCACAGTTGGTGAAGGTGTTGTGTGTGCACGGGGATGTTCACAACTACCCTTTAGTGTCGGTCTACATTCTGTTTCGAGGGGAGAAATTTAGAGTGCAGACGGTGGTTAATCCTCGCCTTACCCACTCAATAATTTTGGGGACTGATTGGCTGGGATTTCAGGATTTAACGATGCACTTAATGAAGAGTGGGTCCTGCCGTAGTTCAGCGGGGGAGGTCCCGGTGTGGCATTGGCGGGAGCAGCTGTCACAGAGCCATCTGTGTCATCACCGCGTCAAAGTGAGGAGCAGCAGGCTCCTCCTCCCTCTCTCGGGGAATCCCTTGCGGATTTCCCGTTAGAGCAATCGCGAGACGAGTCTTTGCGGCATACATTTGACCAAGTGAGAGTAATTAATGGTCAAATGCTCCAGCCAAATGCCACCCCGTCCTTCCCCTATTTTTCCATTATTAAGGATAGATTATACCGAGTGATACAGGACACTCAGACTAAGGAACAAATAACCCAACTTGTAATCCCAAAGAGCCTCCGGGAATTGGTATTCCAGGCAGCTCACTTTAATCCCATGGCTGGACACTTAGGGCAGGATAAGACACTAGCCCGAATAATGGCCCGGTTCTATTGGCCAGGGATTCACGGCAATGTCCGTAGGTGGTGTACAGCGTGCCGCGAATGCCAGTTAGTAAATCCAGCGGCCATTCCAAAAGCGCCTTTGCGCCCTCTGCCATTAATCGAGACCCCATTCAAAAGAATTGGGATGGATCTCGTCAGGCCATTAGATCGGTCAACACGAGGATATCGCTTTATTCTAGTTCTGGTGGACTATGCAACGTGATATCCCGAAGCAGTGCCTCTTCGCAATCATCATCATCATCATCAAGTTTCCCCAGAGGCATCGGAGACAGCCATGGGGTGCTACTGCTGGAATCGTCTATCCAGCAGTAGCTGGAAGTCTGTCCTATCCATCATCGCTTTCCGTGCTTGCTGTACATCGACAGCAAGCTCCTTCTCTACTCTATACCAAACAGCTTTCGGAGTTGAGCTATCGAAGAGGACCTGTTTTTGGAGGGCATTGTTGTCAAGCCTACATATATGTGCCAGGTATTTCAGGTACTGCATCACGCATCACATCTCAGCACGCAGTATTGCTGAAGCACTCTTCCGCATTATCTCCTGGGTCAGAATCCCCAAAGAGATTCTGACTGACCAAGGCACTACGTTTATGTCATGCACACTGCGCGAACTGTATGAGTTACTGGGAATTAAGCCGATCCACACCAGCATTTATCACCCACAAATGGATGGCTTAGTCGAACGGTTTAATCACACCCTCAAAAACATAATTTAAAAAATTGTAAGCGAGGACACATGCAACTGGGATAAATGGCTCGAACCCCTGTTATTCGCAGTGCGAAAGGTCCCACAAGCCTCCACAGGGTTCTCCCCATTCTAATTACTTTACAGGCATAAGCCGCGTGGCATTTTGGATGTGCTACGGGAAAATTGGGAGGAGGGACCTTCAACCAATAAAAATGAAATTCAATACGTTATTGACCTGCGCGCCAAACTCCACACACTCACGCACCTAACCCTGGAGAATTTGTGGCAGGCCCAAGAACGTCAAGTCCGCTTGTACAACAGGGGCAAGCGCCTTAGGGAATTCACATTGGAAGACAAAGTACTCGTGTTATTGCCCATGTCGAGCCCTAAATTAATTGCCAGGTGGCAAGGACCCCTTGAGGTCACACGGCGAGTCGGGGACGTCGACTATGAGGTGAGGCGACCAGACGGGGTGGGGCATTACAGATATACCACCTCAATCTGTTAAAACGTTGGAGCGAGGAGGTCCCCGTGGCGCTGGTGTCAGTGGTTCCAGAGAAGGCGGAGCTGGGGCCGGAGGTTCAAAAGGGAAAATCGGCATCATCCACCGCTCCTGTCCCCTGTGGAGCCCACGTCTCCCCGACCCAGCTCGCGGAGTTCGCCCGGTTGCAAAAATAATTTTCTGATGTGTTCTCGCCCCTGCCCGGCCACACCCACCTCGTAGAACACCACATTGAGATGCCCCTGGGGGTAGTAGTGTGCAGCCACCCTTACAGACTGCCCGAACACAAGAAAAAAGTGGTTCAGGAAGAACTCGAGGCCATGCTCGAAATGAGCATCGTCGAGGAGTCCCACAGTGACTGGAGCAGTCCGGTGGTCTTGGTTCCCAAAGTCAACGCGGTGTCTAAATTCGACGCATACCCAATGCCTCGTATTGACGAGTTGCTCGATCGACTAGGAACGGCTCATTTTTATTCGACACTGGATTTGACAAAGGGATATTGGCAGATCCCCTTGACTCCACTATCCTGAGAGAAAATGGCCTTTTCCACACCGTTTGGCTTACACCAGTTCATCACACTTCCGTTTGCGCTGTTTGGGGCACCTGCTACTTATCCAGCGGCTTATGGATAGGGTCCTCTGCCCCCACGCCACCTATGTGGCTGCATACCTGGACGACATTATTATTTATAGTAATGACTGGCCGTGGCACCTAAAACACCTGAGGGCCGTCCTGGGGTTGCTGAGGTGAGCGGGGCTCACAGCCAACCCAAAGAAGTGTGCGATTGGGCGGGTGGAAGTACGGTATCTGGGCTTCCACTTGGGTAATGGGCAGGTGCATTCCCAAATCAATAAGACAGCAGCAACTGTGGCCTGCCCGAGGCCCAAGACCAAAAAGGGGGTGAGACAGTTCCTGGGGCTGGCTGGCTACTATCGTAGGTTTATACCTAATTATTCGGACGTCACCAGCCCGCTGACTGATCTCACTAAAAAGGGGGCACCAGATCCGGTCCAGTGGACGGAGCAATGCCAGCGGGCTTTCTCTGAGGTAAAGGCTGCACTGTGTGGGGGGCCACTGTTACACTCCCCTGACTTTTCTCTCCCCTTTGTTTTCCAGACGGACGCATCGGACAGAGGGCTGGGGGCTGTTCTGTCCCAGGAGGTGGAGGGGGAGGACCGTCCAGTGCTGTACATCAGCCGCAATCTGTCAGTGCGAGAGGGCAGGTACAGCACCATAGAGAAGGAATACCTCGCCATCAAGTGGGCGGTCCTCACCCTCCGCTACTACCTGCTGGGGCGCCCTTTCACCCTCTGGTCAGACCACGCGCCCCTGCTGTGGCTCCACCACATGAAGGATGCCAACGCGCAGATCACCCGTTGGTATCTGGCACTCCAGCCGTTTAAGTTCGAGGTGGTCCACAGGCCGGGGGCACAGATGGTTGTGGCGGACTTCCTCTCCCGTTGGGGGGGAGGGGGGACTAAGTCAGGTGGTGGGGGTATGTGGCAGTGGGGGTGTGGTCAAGCGTCGATCTGTGAATGGAGGGCAGAGTCAGGGATTGTAAGTGGTGGAATCACCGCACCTGACAGGAATTAACCTGTGTTTGTGTGTCTTCCCCAGTGACCGCGCCCTATAAGAGGAGAGGGAGAGCAGAGGAAGGGAGCTTCTCCACAACCTGGATACTTATGTGCATGTGTATATGTGTAGTTCAAAACTGAAAAGTTACAATAAAAGTGTCTTTCAGAACTCATTTCTGGCCTGCCGTGCTTCTGTGCTCCACCCACCTAGAACACTTGCTACACATGTATATCAACCCAACCACAGCAATACCCATCACAGTAGATGACAAACCACTTGAGCGAGTAGATGAATTTACCTATCTGGGCAGTATTTTGAGCTCTGATAATGCAGCCAGCAAAGACATCATTGCACGCCTCGGAAAGGTACAATGTGCTTTTGCTGCACTTCGTTCCATCTGGAAGTCTAAACAGTACAGTCTATGCACAAAGATTTGAATATATAACAGCAATGTCAAGTCAGTTTTATTATATGGCTCAGAATGTTGGAGAGTAGTACAGAATGACATGAGGAAGCTTGACGTTTTCCACAATAGATGTTTGAGAAGGATTTGTGGTATCTTCTGGCCACGGGTGATTGCTCTAAGACAACGAGGGAGGCTCAGCCTCCTCTAAAAATGATGAACATCATGTAGGATGAATTGCGCTAGGTTTATGTTATAGCCAACCTTATAACATTGCTATTTCAAATCCAGAATCATAGAAATATATGTGCTCAACCCAACTACAGTGCGAAATCATTCCGTTATAACTTTCCCCAGTTCGCCTAATATGTGCGTGAGTTTTTCCCCCTCGTGACAGCGCGATGCAGCCCAGCCTCAGTGGCCTTCAATGGCATTTGGGAGCTATGCGCTTTTCAATATCAAAATGCAAGACGATTATTGGACAAATACTGCGAAAACGCCCGCCCACAGACTCCCACGGACTCCCAGCCTCAGTGGACTTCAATGGCATTTGGGAGCTATGCGCTTTTCAATATCAAAATGCAAGATGGTTATTGGACAAATACTGCGAAAACGCCCACCCCACAGACTCCCAGCCTCACAGTGGGAGGGACATGGCAGTTTCCATGAGGAGACTGGTGATTGGTGAAAGCGGATGGATATTTTCTTTGATTGACAGCTCGTTTCAAATATAGACAGGCAGTGGTGAATTTCAGTTCAGTCCCATGCGGATTCGCAAGTGGTGTGGTGTATTGTAAGAGATCAGCTTACATTTCGATTTCATTCATTACATACGGTTTCTACCAGCTTTTTTAGTTTGTATATATTTTCATTGTAAATAAAGTGTAAATATAGTGTTGTCAAGTTTGCTATCTTAGTTCCAGAAATTTCATTTATTTGAGTGACTGAACTTGAACTTGAGGGGGCTAGTCAGCTAGCAAGAAAGCTGCGCACGGATGCCAAGTATTGCTGATTTAATTTTGGCGAAGCCATTTGCCAGTCTTCCTTTCGAGGAAAAAATTAAAATTAAAGATCAGGGTAGACCAATGCCTCAGATTGACTTGGTGAAAAAGGTAGGAAATAATACTCATTCCTTTCAGCTCTCCTGGTACGAGAAAGTGAATTGGCTAACAGCAAGTGACCCACATCAACAACAGTAAATAGGCTACTTTAGTAATATGTCATGGATGGACCAAAAATATAGAATCTATTTAAAATGTTTATGCTCAGTATATTATATTGGAATATATATTTTTGTGGATATGAATTAAACACAGCTACAATTTGGAAAACATTTTTAAACAAAAACACAGCCGAGAACATTTCACACTACAGACCTGGATTAAAAGTGAAGGGTTATCAAAATTGTCAATAAAACATTTCTCAGTCAAAATAAGTAAAATATAGGGAAAGTGTCATTAAATGAAATGTGTGGCACCCAGCTCTATGTTTGGCTCCCCAAGGTCAGTGCTTGTGCCTATTCCAGAACACTCTGCTATAACTGCTGAGGTTCCTGACAAAGAGCTGCTTTCAATAATGATCAATTTTTAAACAACATGCCACAATTTTAAAATATAAAATGTTAAAATATACCCCCCCAACACCACCATCATGTATATTGGACAGTAGGCTAATGGGCCAAAAGAACCCATTATTTCACAGTTTGTGACCCTGCCAACAATCAGCCAGATCAGAGGCAAGAGTATGGGCAAAATTGATGTGTTTTTTCTTTTTTCTTTTAAAATCTGGAAATATCGTAACCGACCAGCCTCCCCTGTTTGAAAAACTACCAGCCGCCACTGCTTCTGGCCAGCAGTAATATTTAACCAGGAGCTATACAAAAAGACCAGAAGCTGCAACATGGTTGATGAAATCAAACACCGACGCATGAGATGGCTCGGGCATGTCTTACGTATGGACCAACAGCGGATCCTTAAAGTTGCCCTAATGTGGACACCCCTGCAAGACGGAAATCTGGAAGATCTAAGACCACTTGGAGAAGAACCATCACCTCTGAGCTATCAGAGTTAAATCTATCATGGGGTGAGGCACAGCATCTTGCTAAAGACCGTCAAAAGTGGAGACGCTTGTTATTGGCCTTATGCCCCACTCAGGGCAAAGAGGATTAAGTAAGTGTGGCAGTGGGGGCGTGGTCAAGCACCAGTCTGTGACAGGAGGGCGGAGTCAGGGAAGGTAAGTGGCAGAATCATGACACCTGATGTTAATTAACCTGTGTTTGTGTGTCTTCCCAGTGACCACGCCCTATATAAAAAGAGAGAGAGCAGAGGAAAGAGAGCTCTCTCTTGAACCAGATACTTGTGTGTGTGTGTGTGTGTGTGTGTGTGTGTGTGTGTGTGTGTGTGTGTATGGAAGAGAGTGTTTTTGCATCTGAAAAGAGCAAAATAAAAAGAGTTATGGAACTTTATTCTGGCCTGCCATCTTTCTGTGCTCCTCCCCCTCCTACGAACTTCCACAGTGGTGCCAAAACCCGGGACGGAGCACAGGAAAAGAACAGCCCCATGGAGTCCTCTCCCCTCGCAGACCTGGTCCACGCCCTCACCACGGCCCAGCAGAGCCAGCACCAGTTGCTAGTCACCCTCCGGAAGGAGCAAGAGCACCGGTTCGAGGCCCTGGTGCTGGCGCAGCAGGAAGATCAACGGGCGTTCCGGCACCTCCTCGCGTTGGCGGGGTCCACCATCTCCACCGCCACGGGCCCTTCTTCCCTCACCCTAGCCAAGATGGGCCCGCAGGACGACCCCAAGGTCTTCCTCATGCTCTTCGAGCAGACAGCAGAGGCCTCGGGCTGGCCAGTGGAACAGCGAGTGGCATGCCTCCTCCCCCCTGCTAACGGGTGAGGCGCAGCTGGCCGTGCTACAGCTCCCCGCTGACCACCGGCTGGCCTATGCAGATCTTCGCCGGGCCGTCCTCCAGCAGGTGGGGCGCACCCCCGAACAACAGCGACAGTGCTTCCACACTCTGCGGCTGGAGGAAGTCGGCCGGCCGTTCGCGTTTGGCCAGCAACTCCAAGACACCTGCTGGCGGTGGTTGAGGGCCAACAACCGCGACGCCGAGGGAATCCTCGATCAGGTGGTGCTGGAGCAGTTCATCGGACACCTGCCAGAGGGAACCGTGGAGTGGGTCCAGTGCCACCACCTGGCATCGCTGGATCAGGCCATCGAGTTGGCAGAGGACCACTTGGCGGCTGTTCCAACGGCAGGACAGTGGACATCCTCTTCTCTCCTCTCCTCTCTCTCTCCCCCTCTCTCCTCCTGTGTCTCGTCCTCACCCCATTCCCCCACCGCAGAGGCGGGGGCCGGCCCCACCCCAGCCGTCCCTTCGCACCCACGGTGCCCTCCCGTTTTTCCCTTCTGTGTCTGTCTCTTCCCCCCCTCAGGTGAGTGAGCTCCAGGGCACCGGTGCAGAGAGGAAGCCCGGGCCGGTTTGCTGGCGCTGTGGGGAGCCGGGCCACCTCCAACAGCAGTGTTTGGCAATGGAAGTGGGCATGGTGGTTCGGATCCCCGACACGCCAGGAGCTGCCCTCGATCGGGCCGGAGCATATCGCATACCAGTGAGTATCCAAGGGGATACATATCAGGTGTTGGTGGATTCTGGTTGTAATCAGACCTCAATTCACCAAAGCCTGGTGCAAGACGAGGCATTGGGGGGAGCACAGGGACTGAAGGTGTTGTGTGTGCACGGGGATGTTCACAGCTACCCTTTGGTTTCGGTCCACATTTTTTTCCAAGGGGAAAAATTTATAGTAAAGGCGGCGGTTAATCCTCGCCTCACCCACTCGATAATTTTGGGGCCTGATTGGCTGGGATTCGGAGAGTTGATGAGTCATTTAGTGAAGAGTGGGTCCTGCCATAGTTCAGCAGGGGGAGGTCCCGGTGTCGCCTTGGCGGGAGCAGCTGTCACAGAGCCGTCTACGTCATCTCCGCTTCAGAGTGAGGAGCCACAGGCTCCTCCTCCCTCTCTCGGGGAATCCCTGGTGGATTTCCCGTTAGAGCAGTCGCGAGACGAGACTCTGCGGTATGCGTTTGACCAAGTGAGAGTAATCGATGGTCAAATGCTCCTGCCGAATGCCACCCCGTCCTTCCTCTATTTTTCTATTATGAAAGATAGATTATACCGAGTGACGCAGGACACTCAGACGAAAGAGCAAATCACACAGCTTTTGATTCCAAAAAGCCGCCGGGAATTGGTATTCCAGGCGGCTCACTTTAATCCCATGGCTGGACACTTAGGGCAGGATAAGACACTAGCCTGAATAATGGCCCGGTTCTATTGGCCAGGGATTCGCGGCGATGTCCGTAGGTGGTGTACGGCATGCCGCGAATGCCAGTTAGTAAATCCAGCGGCCATTCCAAAAGCGCCTTTGCGCCCTCTACTGTTAATCGAGACCCCGTTCGAAAGAATTGGGATAGATCTCATCGGGCCATTAGATCGGTCAACATGAGGGTACCGCTTTATATTAGTTCTGGTGGACTATGCAACGTGATACCCAGAAGCAGTGCCTCTCCGCAATATCTCAGCATGCAGTATTGTGGAGGCACTCTTCCACGTCATCTCCTGAGTTGGAATCCCGAAAGAGATTCTGACTGATCAAGGCACCTCGTTTATGTCACGAACACTGAATGAACTGTATGGGTTATTTGGTATTAAGCTGATCCGCACCAGCATGTATCATCCACAAACGGATGGTTTAGTTGAACGGTTCAATCGCACCCTCAAGAATATAATTAAAAAATTTCTAAGTGAGGACGCACGTAACTGGGATAAATGGCTCGAACCCTTGTTATTTGCAGTGCGAGAGGTCCCCCAAGCCTCCACAGGGTTCTCCCCGTTTTAATTATTATAAGGGCGTAAGCCGCGCGGCATTTTAGATGTGCTGCGAGAAAATTGGGAGGAGGGACCTTCACCCAGTAAAAATGAAATTCAATACGTTATTGATCTGCATGCAAAACTCCACACACTCACACACCTAACCCAGGAGAATTTGCGGCAGGCCCAAGAACGGCAAACCCGCCTGTACGACAGGGGTACATGCCTTAGGGAGTTCGCACCGGGAGATAAAGTACTCGTACTGTTGCCCACATCGAGCTCCAAATTGATCACCAAGTGGCAAGGACCCTTTGAGGTCACATGGCGAGTCGGGGACGTCGACTACGAGGTGAGGCGAACGGACAGGGGTAGGGCGCTACAGATTTACCACCTCAATCTACTCAAACTCTGGAATGAGGAGGTCCATGTAGCGTTGGTGTCGGTGGTTCCGGAGAAGGCGGAGCTGGGGCCGGAGGTTCAAAAGGGAGCATTGGCATCGCATACCTCTCCGGTCCCCTGTGGAGACCACCTCTCCCCGACCCAACTCGCGGAGGTTGCCCAGTTGCAGACCAAGTTTTCGGACGTGTTCTCGACCCTGCCCGGCTGCACCGACCTCATAGAGCACCGCATTGAGACGCCCCCGGGGGTGGTAATGCATAGCCGCCCTTATAGGCTACCTGAACACAAGAAAAAAGTGATTCGGGAAGAACTCGAGGCCATGCTCGAGATGGGCATCGTCGAGGAGTCCCACAGTGACTGGAGCAGCCCAGTGGTCTTGGTTCCCAAGGCCGACGGGTCGGTCCGGTTCTCTGTGGACTACAGAAAAGTCAACGCGGTGTCTAAATTCGACGCGTACCCAATGCCTCATATTGATGAGTTGCTCGATCGGCTAGGCACAGCTCGCTTTTACTCGATGCTGGATTTGACAAAGGGTTATTGGCAGATCCCCTTGACTCCATTATCCCGAGAAAAAATGGCCTTTTCCACACCATTCGGCTTACACCAGTTTGTCACACTTCCTTTTGGGCTGTTTGGGGTGCCTGCTATGTTTTAGCGGCTGATGGACAGGGTCCTCCGCCCCCACGCCACCTATGCAGCCGCATACCTCGACGATATCATTATTAATAGTAATGACTGGCAACGGCACTTACAACACCTGAGGGCCGTCCTTAGGTCGCTGAGGCGAGCGGGTCTCACAGCCAACCCAAAGAAGTGTGCGAGTGGGTGAGTGGAAGTACGGTATCTGGGCTTCCACTTGGGCAACGGGCAGGTGCGTCCCCAAATTAACAAAACAGCAGCAATTGCGGCCTGCCCGAGGCCCAAGACCAAAAAGGGGGTGAGAGTTCCTGGGGCTGGCTGGCTACTGTCGTAGGTTTATACCTAATTATTTGGACGTCACCAGCCTGCTGACTGATCTCACTAAAAAGGGGGCACCAGATCCGGTCGAGTGGATGGAGCAATGCCAGCGGGCTTTCTCTGAGGTAAAGGCTGCACTGTGCGGGGAGCCACTGTTACACTCCCCTGACTTTTCTCTCCCTTTTATTTTACAGATGGATGCGTCAGACAGAGGGCTGGGGGCCGTGTTGTCCCAGGAGGTGGAGGGGGAGGACTGTCCAGTGCTGTACATCAGCAGAAAGCTGTCAGTATGCGAGGGGCGCTACAGCACGATTGAAAAGGAGTGCCTTGCGATCAAGTGGGCGGTCCTCGCCCTCTGCTACTACCTGCTGGGACGCCCTTTCACCCTCTGTTCGGACCACGCGCCCCTCCAGTGGCTCCACCGCATGAAGTATGCCAACGCGCAGATCACCCGTTTGTATCTGGCACTCCAACCCTTCAACTTCAAGGTGATCCACAGGCCGGGGGTGCAGATGGTTGTGGCGGACTTTCTCTCCCGTCAAGGGGGGGGGGCTGCAGGCCGGACGGCTGCCTGGCCTGAGTCGGGCGGTGGGGGTATGTGGCAGCGGGGGCATGGTCAAGTGCCGGTCTGTGACAGGAGGGCGGAGTCAGGGAAGGTAAGTGGCAGAATCATGACACCTGATGTCAATTAACCTGTGTTTGTGTGTCTTCCCAGTGACCGCGCCCTATATAAAGAGAGAGAGAGCAGAGGAAGAGAGCTCTCTCCTGAACCAGATACTTGGGTGTGTCTGTGTATATGTATGTATGGAAGAGAGTGTTTTTGCATCTGAAAAGAGCAAAATAAAGAGAGTTATGGAACTTTATTCTGGCCTGCCGTCTTTCTGTGCTCCTCCCCCTCCTACAAACTTCCACAGTAAGTTATGGCCTTTCTTGCATGCCAAGTGTCTTCCAGTGCCTCATTAACAACATGCTCAGGGACATGCTGGAGAGGTTTGTAATTGCTTACATTGATGATATCTTGATCTACTCCCCAGATGAGAATGTCCATCATGAACACGTCAGGTCAGTGCTCACCCATTTGCTCAAGAATAATCTGTCTGTCAAAGCCAAAAAATGTGAGTTCCATGTCAACCAGATCTCATTCCTTGGATATATGATCAGCTCAGATGGTGTGAGCATGGATCAGGGCAAAGTCTCGGCAGTCACGTCATGGCCTATTCCTACATCAGTGAAGGAGCTACAATGTTTCTTGGGGTTTGCAAACTTTTATCAATGCTTCATTCATGGGTTCAGCATGATTGCTGCTCCTCTCATGACCCTGCTGAAAAATGGACCATGCTGCCTCCAGTGGAACCCAGCAGCCGAAGATGCATTCAACTGGCTCAAGTCTGCCTTCACTACGGCCCCTATCTTTCAACATCCAGATCCTATGAAGCCATTTGTTGTGGAAGTAGATGCCTCAGAGACTGGAGTAGGAGAGGTTCTCTCTCAGCGTCTTGGGGAAAAGCCCAAGCTACATCCTGTCACCTTTTACTCCAAGAAGCTCACCCCAACCGAATGAAATTATGACATTGGAAACCAAGAACTCCTGACCATTAACGTGGTGCTAGAGGAATGGAGGCACTGGTTGGAAGGCGCTGTACACCTGTTCACCATCTTCACTGACCACAAGAACTTGGAGTACCTAAAGACAGCTAAATGTCGGAATCCCTGCCAAGCCAGATGAGCCCTATTCTTCACCTGATTCTAGTTTACGATATCCTATCACCCTGGCTCCAGAAATACAAAGGCTGATGCCCTCTCCAGAATCCATAATGTGTCAACTCACACAACCGAACCCACTCCCATTCTTCCACCAGCCTGTTTTGTATAAGCTATCACTTGGGACAACAACAAAGAAATCAGGCAATCTCAACTGGCTAACCCACCTGAGAACTGTCCTCCTAGACTCATGCATGTGCTACCCAGACTCTAAAGCAAACTCATCACATTGGCTATCCAGCCACAGGGCATCCCAGCAGCCATTGCACTTACCAGCTTCTGAGAAGCAAGTAATGGTGGGAGAACATGGTCTCTGATATCAACCACTTTGTCTCCTCATGCTCTGCCTGTGCCCAAGACAAGGTACCTCAAGCTCCACCTGCCAGTAAACTCTGTCCTATCCCAGTACCCCAACAACCCTGGTCATACATTGCCATTGACTTTCTCACCGATCTACCTCAATCCCAAGGCAATACAGTTATCCTGGTGATCATAGACCGGTTCTCCAAGGTACTCAAGCTCATCCTGTTACCTGGCCTACCCACAGCATTTTCAACCACAGAACTGTTGTTCAGTCACATTTTCCACTATTATGGTACTCCTGAAGATATTGTTAGTGACTGGGGTCCCCAGTTCATCTCCAGATGAACTGAAAATAAATAAATTAAAAAATACAGAGAGAAAGAAAAAGGAAAGAAAGATAAAAGAAAGAAAGAAGGAATCTTGAAAAATAACATTTGAAAGCTCTTTCAATGTTATTAAACTATAGTTATGAAATTAAATTTAGGGGTTTTTTTGTTTGTTTTTTTGTTTTTAAGTTAGGTGTGATTTCTGAAAACCAGGTTTGGTAGAAGGATCATCTGGGAAAATGTGATCCTCTGGGATTTTTTTTTAAAAACAATAAATATTTTATATGACTGTTTATTGTAATGAACATTAATTATTTACTACAAGATCATGTTCCAATTGTACAGAAAGTGGATTTGTTGTGAATAAGTTTTAAATGTGTAATGTATTGGTGCTATAATTACAGATATAATGACAGTTCAGCAAAAAGATTCAGTTGATTTCCTTTGGGGTAGCATGGTGGTGTAGTAGTTAGCACTGTCGCCTCACAGCAAGAAGGTTCTGGGTTCGAGTCCAGTGGCCGACAGGGGCCTTTCTTTGTGGCGTTTGCATGTTCTTCCTATGTCTGTGTGGGTTTCTTCCAGGTGCTCCAGTTTCCCCCCAGTCCAAAGACATGCAGGTTAGGCTGATTGGTGGCTCTAAATTGACTATTGGTGTGAATGTGAGTGTGAATGGTTGTTTGTCTCTACGTATGTGTCAGCCCTGTGATGATTTGGCAACTTGTCCAGGGTGTACCCCACCTCTCACCCATAGTCAGCTGGGATAGGCTCCAGCTTGCCTGTGACCCTGCACAGGATAAGCAGCTCCAGATAAAGGATAGATGGATGATTTCCTTTGTATAGAAAAAAAAGATGAAATTGGCTCAGTGATGTCACAGCTGATGCAAGCGACGAATATGCAAATATGGAAGGTGGGGCTTACAGAGAGAACACATCATTATAGATTACTCTTGCATTTAGTATGCAGTCTCTCTCTCTCTCTCACACACACACAAACATGAGAGCGAGAGATGGAGAGATAGAGATGATGCACCACTCAAGTCTGCCATCTAGTGACGTCTCTTTTTGTTGTTTCTTCTCTTTCTTCATGTGTTCCCATCTCTTCTTCTCATCACTCTCTCCTTTATTCATGACCTCCCTCTTGTTCCTTCTCTCTATCTATTTCTTTCAATCAGTGTCTACTTACCTCCCTGTTTTTCTCTTGCGTTCAATTATTCAATTACTCTCTCTCCCCTTCACACTCACACTCTTTACTGTACTCACTCTCACTTTATACTCAAACTCATCTATTTTCTCTCCTTCTTGCTTCTGTAATCCTTGAACCCATCTTTCCACCTATGTTTCTATTTCTATGTTTATTTTCTTTTTCCATCCAAGACTTTTGCTCCATTTCTCCATTTGTTTGCTTTATTGTTTTTTCCCTTTCATATTCTCTCCATTTCTGTTTCTGTGTATTTTTCTGTTATTATATTTTATTTCTTTCCTTTCTCTCTTTCTCTGTGCATGTAATGTAAAACATAATTCAAGTTCTCTTTTAAAACATATTTTCAGTTCCATTTTCATGAACTATATAAAATGGCTGCTGGAATTAAAATGCAAATGCAAAGTCATTTGGATTTTTCATTTTCAGTATTTAATAAGGTAGGATTCTGCCTGAGGGGAAAAAAAGCAATAGCAATCCCTCCATTTCCTCTTGCACACTCTCATTATCACACTTCGTCAATTTCACAAAAAATGAAACATATTTGTAATCCTGTTGAAATTTTCACTCTATATCTGTCACTCAGTACATCTGTCAATACTATGGGAGGAACTAATAGTTTGTTTGTTTGTTTGGAAACTCCAAAATGGCTTTCACCTACTTACAGTTGTATTGAAACTGTATTGCTAATCAGATTAAGGATACTTTACTTCAAAAAGTCTTTCTCATGGTTTGGGACAAAATGATGCTTCACCAGCTGAGAGGCTTCACAGTGCTACAGGCTGAAAATAAACATAAACCATATCAATGAAGTTGTCTGTAAATTTGCATCAGGTGATTGATGTGCAGCAAGAAGTGAAACAAAAGAAAGAAAGAAAGAAAATAAAAACAAGACTGCATGAAAACAATGAAAGAGAAAATAAAAACAAGACAGAAAGAAAGAAAACTGCATAGAAAGAAAGAAAGAAAGAAAGAAAGAAAGAAAGAAAACTGCATGAAAACAATGAAAGAAAGAAAGAACTGCATAGAAGGAAGGAAGGAAGGAAGGAAGGAAGGAAGGAAGGAAGGAAGGAAGGAAGACTGCATGAAAACAATGAAAGAAAGAAAGAACTGCATAGAAAGAAAAAGAAAGAGATTACACAGAAAGAAAATAAAAACAAGACTGCATAGAAAGAAAGAAAGAAAGAAAGAAAGAAAGAAAATAAAAACAAGACTGCATGAAAACAATGAAAGAAAGAAAATAAAAACAAGACAAAGAAAGAAAACTGCATAGAAAGAAAGAAAGAAAGAAAGAAAGAAAGAAAGAAAGAAAGAAAGAAGACTGCATAAAAACAAAAAAAAGAAAGAAAGAAAGAAAGAAAGAAAGAACTGCATAGAAAGATTTTTGACATATCTGACTTACTGTGTCGAAGTCTGGGGAAACACCTACGTACAAAACCACTCTGCAGCTGATATGTACAATACAGAAAAGAGCAATAAGGACAATAAACAAAACAGGATACAGAGATCACACAAACTCACTATTCATAAAATCACACATGTTGAAATTTATGGATCTGGTCAAATTCAGAACAGCACAAATAATGTACAAAGCGAGAAATAATCTATTGCCAAAAAATATACAAGGAATGTTTAGTGAGAGACAGGGGGGATATAATCTAAGGGGAGACCTAAATTAAAAAAAAAAAACAAAGGTTCGAACAAATATGAAAAACATGTGCGTATCAAGTTGTGGGGTGACTTTATGGAACAGACTGGAGACAGAAATAAAACAAAGTGCAAATATAAATCTGCTTAAAAAAAGGTACAAAAAATATTTTTAAACAAGTATAGAGAAGAGGAAGTATGTTAACGGAGGATGATGAGGGATAAATAGAATAGGGTTGATTGTAATATTAGAACTAACATCATAGTATATGGTATATATGGTATATATTTATTTATGGGGATAGTTTATATATTCATATTTACAGGGATAGGTATGTAGTAGATATTTTTGTAATTATATATTTATATAGATATTTATGAAAAAAAAAAATATATAGATAGATAGATAGATAGATAGATAGATAGATAGATAGATATTTATGAAGTGTATATATGGTATGTAGTATATATTTATTTTTGTAATTAAATATTTATATAGATATTTATGGTATATATATATATATATATATATATATATATATATATATATATATATATATATGTGGTATTAGAGGTCTGCGTGGGTCGGATTTTTCAGTCCCACTCCCGCCCACAAAGAATTATGATTTTCAGTCCCGCTCCCGCCCCCGCCCAAAAAAAAATTATGATTTTCAGTCCCGCTCCCGCCCCGGCCCGGCCCGGCCCGCAAATCCCGCATGATGCAGACGTTCGCGTTATTTCTCAGGAAAGTTCTGGTCTTGGCACAGCGTGATGGTGACCCGCTCCCTAGTTTGAGTGGATTTGAGCATAAATATCTACAGCTCACGTTTGTTATTTTTTTTTACCTTGTTTCTGAATTCAGCATGTAGCATCTCTAATAATAATAATTTGTGCTGTCAAACGATTAAAATATTTAATCAGAAATCGCACATTTTTATCACATGAGAAACCATTGTAATTCTCGGATCAGCATAAAAAAAGTGAATGGGCTTGTTTTGTACCAACGCTGCTGGGTTTTTTTTAATTGCAAAGCAGAGCTAATGAAAGAAGTTAATTGAGTTGCTGTTTGCGTTAGTCTACAACTTTAATCAGAGAGACATGTTACACAGTGACGGTAGGCTTGACTCAATGCTATCCCAGAAATCCTTCCTGTAATATGCAAATTTGGCCGCCTCTGATTGGACAGCCAAATTTGCATATTACAGGAAGGATTTCTGGGATAGCATTGAGTCAAGCCTACCGTCACTGTGTAACCTTTCTCTCTGATTAAAGTTGTAGACTAACGCAACAAGTAAATCAATTCACTCATGGTTATATTGCTACCTGGGTGTGAACTGCGAGTCATTAGCGTGATCAATGGCAAGTTTAGGATGCTATTTCTCACTCAATCTGGCAATTTGACTTTCTCTGCAAATTTAGATATCTTAAAATGTTTCTATTAATGTCAAATAAAATATACAGCA